>NC_142371.1:28724374-29082707 GCF_059441005.1 Hippichthys cyanospilos
GAGTTTTTGTTTAATATGGGGAGGGGGGGTGTCATTGATGGCCTTATTTCAAGGCATCGGTACACGCAATGAAGCCGATACCAGTGTCACTCTCTTGGAGCAGTTTTACAATCTTGAACTTATGAATGACAAACTACGAACTAAGAAATGACAAATTAGAATAATAGAAAATAGCAATTAAATGTAGGAACTTTTAAGGCAAGTCTTTCATTAAAAAGATCTGGAATTGTTTTTGTGGGGAAATTCTGTGTATCAGAAGTACTGTTGGTATCATTACTTAGTATCAGCATCGATTACTACCCAAGGGTTGAGTACTGGTAACTGGAAAAGTGGTTTCAAACATCACTAATATTTAGTATGCAAAAGTGTCAAGACTTGTTTTGGAGTGTAGGTTTGAATTGGATTTTGGTTGAGATTAAGGTAAGCATTAGGGTTACATAGTCGGTTGTTTTGGTTAGGGTTAGGAGCGAGGAAGTGCATTATGTCAGTGGGATGTCCTCACTACGACACAAAACAACCCTTGTGTGTGTTCGTGGGTGCATGTGTGAGTGTGTGTGAGTGAGTGTGAGAGAGACCTTCATATTTTACTCCACCCATGCCTGCTTTAGGGAAAATTTCTCTGTTCCATCATTATCTAATAATAAGGTTTTAAATAACCAAAATGAGTTAAACTTGTTATACACTATTCTACACAAGCAAAACAAATATCTCACTTCTCATGGGAATAAGTAAGATAATATTTGACTAAATTTCATTGTAAAAGGGCGGCTAAAAAGAACCTGCCCGCATAGTGACATCCAGGTGTTGAAAGAGGAAGTGGGCAAGTATAACAGGTAGAGCAGTGAGTGAGCAGTTCGCTGTACTGTATGTGGGGGAGCAGATTAGTGGCGCTGCCAAAGTGAATGGGAATGAGACTGGAGTACAGTGGAAAAGTATCATTTCTATTTCTCCATCAGCTTTTTATAAGCTCCCCTTATAAGGCAAAACTTTCCATCCTATCCATTTTTAGGGTCTTTTTATTGCCTTTGGCAGCACTACAACGAGGGTGTGCCAACCTGTGCCCACCACTTGGAAAAGATAAATGTCCATTTCCCAACGGGGCCTTGGTGGGAGCTTGCGACTGGAGCTGTGCACACCTGAAAGATGGTGGAAAGTGGTTGGTGGTTGAACGGAATCATGGCAAAGATAGCAAGAGAAAAAAGAAAAAAAAAACAAGGGGTTCTGCTGTGTACACTGTATGGACACAAGTTGCTAAGGCAAATTTAAACAGGCAAAAGAAAACAAGAGAGAGCCCCGTTTTTCAGCATTGGCTGGACTTTGTTGTTGCTGTGTATGGATCTTGTGCTCGCTGCTACTGGCCTGGACCGCGTTACAACTCAGGCAACAATGTATTGCAAAACACTAAACACGAGTCAATGGCAACAGCAGGATAAACTGTTTGGCATCAACAGTAAAGATTGTGAACATACTTTGTTGTGCTTTTTCTTTCACAATTAGGGCATCGTTTAAAAATAAAATAACATGGTTTTACAACTTGTATTGATAATTTGGAATTGTGAAACCCGGCAATTTTTGAGGGATCATGACTAAGCAATTCAAATAATAACAAGTAATAAGCCACACAAAATGGTTTATTGTATATTTGCCTAAAAAAGCCACATGGCAGCAAAGGAATACTTTTGCCTAAGTGAAGCTCCAAACTTCACATCAGCGTGGTTCTACAAGACACAAAATCCAATCTTATTTCTTTCTTCCGGAAGACATCAGTGACTTGGTTGAAGTTTTCATCTACTTTAGCCATTGTGGGTCGATATGTTTGTTTTTTTCCGGCTCTTTCTCTGATGTGTTCTACACTGTTTAAGCAGATCAACCAAGCTGTTGATTCTGAAGGCCTCGGGCAGATTTCGTACACCATGGAAACAAAAATTTGCGGAATTCTGATTGGACAAAAAATTGAACCTAAAACTGCAACACTGGAAGGAGGGTAACCAACTTGATAGAATATGACATGAAGAGAACAGGAACAAAATGAAACTGACTTTTATTATAATTATGATAATGATGTCAGGTTATGTTAGGCTAGCAGAGAAGGAAAGCCTTGATGGCTACATATATAGTGTATATTTTATACTTTTTTCCAAATAGTGTATATGAATTGAACAAATGGTGTCTTACATTTTCCTTTGTCCTTCTCTCTCTGACGCAAACTGAAGAAAACAAAAATAAAAGGTAAAACGTGCTTTTTGTTATTAACTGTGCAAGTCACGGGGTTCCAGCCGTGTTTTCAGTGTGTGTTCTGTGACGTGTGTGTTTGTGTTACAGTGTATTTTTGTTTTGTGGCCCATCTTAATCATTCTGTTGTGCGCTGCCCAGTAAAAGCAGCAAACTATTCTCACAGGGAACCTGCACTATTATAGCTGTGCCACACAGGCTTATGTTTATTGAACTCTATGTGTAAATAGAAGTTTAATATGTTCGACAAAACCATAAGCGGTATGAGAAGTGACACTGACCTATTTTTTTCTCCTTCAAGATATTGTGTCACTATGGTATTAATATTTGTTGATGGTACAACTAGAGCATTTATTACATTTTGTGTGTTTGTGTATTTGTGTTGGTTTTTAGGGTGTAGCCTGCACCGCTATGCTGGTCGCTGTGGTAACCAAGAAGCTGGCGCTGAATAAAGGAGAGAAGCATGTGCACTTTTTTATGTTGGACATCCAAATCTCAAAAGGGGTAAGAGCTACAAAAACACATTTGTAACGCAGGTGGCATTCATTTACTCACAATATAACAATTTGATGGCCATTTCATTGGTATATGGAAAATTGCACTGGAATGACATTGCAAGTCAAGTTGTGATGTTTTACTATGAGGTTGAACAGCAATAAATGAGTGTGACTGTGCTTAACTGTATATATATATATATATATATATATATATATATATATATATATATATATATATATATATATATATATATATATATATATATATATATATATATATATATATATATATATATATATATATATATATATATATATAAAACATTTTGTCATCATTATATAAGTATATAAGAGTGGAAATTACAAACCATAACATGACAATACATTAACAAATTCTATTCGACCATCACCCAAGGCCTCAGCTACTCACCCTTTTTGTAATACATAATATAAGCAAATAAAAATGTTAAAATATAATTATTATAACATCATAAATCCATGATTTTTCAAATAAGTTTCAAAAAATTGGTAATATTTTAGATATTGTACATTAATATTTCTCTAGATGTAAATTATAGTATATATTTACTTGCATCCTAAAAAGGGAAAAAGTTTCAGTAACTAATTGTGTCTGATTAAGTTCTGATTTTTGAGCGAAGCATCAAAGTTCGGTATACAGTGAAATGAGGACTATAGTCTGAAACTATAGTCTATTATAGTTAGCATTAATAAACAATAGTCTAAAGAATGCCGAGGGTTCTAAAATGTGGAAATATCTGAGTCAGCATTCAATCACTTAAAATACAATTGCTAAGCACTGTATTTTCTGTTTATAACTACGTGGTTTTATGTTTACAGCACAAGATTTACATTATTTTCAAACTATTATGGTGACTCTATTTTATTCATCTTCACCTCGTTGCTTTGGAAAGCATTGTGAACGAAGAGGAAGAACTTGACCAAGTTCCACTTGACATGTGCATGTTTTGGTTAGTAGGTCTTTTCCTATTTATTTTTAGCCCGGCGAACCTTTTTACAGCCTTTTCAAGGCGTCAAACAGAGGAAACCATCTTTACTCTGGAAAGCAACATATGTCAGTTCAGGACGGCAGTAGTGATCGGCAGGAAATTGTATGCGTGTTTATAAAATGGTGGGGAAGAAAATGATGTACAAATGCATTCTGCAAGAGCTCCTTTTTGTCACATGGTTGCAAAAACTCATTTATGTACACCGAGTCATTGATGAAACCAGCAAAGTAGTGATCATATAATATGTATGAATTGGAAATATAATTTCTACAATTAATAAAAATGAGAAGAAAGTATATTGCATTATATAACTCGACCAGGAATTGTATCAAATGATTTCACAAGAAACTCTTGCAAGATGGAAGTCATAACTTCAGGTATTTGCCCTTCAGGTTCTTCCAAATTTCATGATTTGGTTGAGTAGGTTTGCTCTTTCAACTAACCCCAGAAATTAGGACTTCTGGCTGGTCATTCGTGCGGACCTTGACAACCCATCCATCTTCGAGTGTCAGCCACAGATCCTGTGATCATGAGTTTTTCATGACAATTCTTGATTGACTTTGTGTCAATTTGAGCATGTCTTACCTGAATGGTTCTCCACCATCTTTGCACTCGAAATAATTGATCTCCAAACTTTGTAATGTGCAGCTACAGTATCTGGGCATGCTCCTGCAGGGTAAGAGGTCTAGCCATGTTCATTTTTTGTAGGGTTTAGAAAATGGATGAATGGATTCCAAAGAAGATGTGATGACAAAAGAAAAATGACACTGGGAGTATGTGTTCTATTTGGACTGACTTATTGAATGTTTACTAAGCACTCCGATAAACGGAGGAGTTTAATTCTAAACTCTTACTGTACAAAGAAAATACCGTGCGAAAGCTTGTTCGGCCTCATGATTGCTTTTGTGAGGTCTGATTCATACAAAGCGTTCTTAGCAAGCTAGTGCCTTTCGGTGCAATGTTTTGGAGGATACAACCGTTTCCTCTCTTCCACTGGCTGCATCCTGTCACAAGGTGCATCTTTACACATTGCTCACTGATTGTTTTGGTCCGTGTGTGTGTGCGTGCATCCTTCGAGGCCAGATTTACACTGACGGGAACAAGGGAAGACACCTGGCTGTGGGTACTGACAGACTCTATTAATAACCCTCGCAATGGGGCCGGTGTGACATCATCACAGGGCAGCTACGGTGATTGGGCAGGAAAACACGCACGCATGAACAGAATCAAAGAAAAAAATCTGCAAAATGTGATGCAATAGGCGGCAATCTTGCATAAGGCGTAGCCGGGCTTTTTTTTTTTTCTAGCGCCATTTCGATTTGTTTCCTGTAAATAGTGACTCACAAAAAACAAACTATGTTAAAGTACGTTGAGGAGCTTAGTTAGCATTTGAAGCGGCAATTATGTTTTGCTATTCACAGAAAGGAATAGCAAGGAAATAGTGTACAGTGGAGCTGTCAAGATAAATTGGTTATCCATTTTCGACAGCTGCTTATCCTCAGAGGCGGGGGACACCCTAGACTAGTAGCCAGCCAATAGCAGTATAAATCAATTATTCGACAACTAATTGATTATCAAATAATCAACAGCTATTTTATTAACTGAGTAATAATCGTTTAGAGCTATTCTGCAATTCTCCAATGTCATTTTCTCAAGAGTTTGTTTTTCATCAATAACAATACATAATAAACCACAATAAACTCCGAAAGGGAAAAATGGTGTTGCAATACCCTTTAGTAAAATGATTTTCAAAAATCTGATTAGTTGAATAAACCATCGATTATGACATTCTTACCCGCAATAGGGGAATACAGATATTTACAGTATGGAGTATTTTTGAAGACTTTCATTCCTCTTGCAAACCTTAAGTATAATTTTAAAACACTTAAGTTCATAACACACCAATGTTTGTTTTCAATTTCTACATATAAAAGAAAAGACATTCCTACATCATGCCCTTAGTCACTCCCTGTTAAAGTGTAATATAAAATTGACATAAAAACAAACACGAATTGTGTATTCACCTACTGTATCAAATGTTCACCTATGAATGTCTGCTAGCTTAATGCTAACATACTTACTAACATGAATAGAAATTAGCATAAATGACTCTTCAATGACGAGAGCTTCTGTTACACACGCACACCAAGAAATCAAATGGTGCATTAAGGATAACTGGGATATTGGAAACTTCCACATTCAGATTCTCTCGAAGTACACAAATAAAAATGAAAAATGAAAAAAGTCAGGCGACCACAAAAGGCAATAGTTGGGCATTCGGTGCACATTGCTGAAAATCAAAAAGAAAATAAACATTTTTTAGAAATCCTCTTCTATTTTTGGTCAGCATTAACTTTGACATGTAGGAGAGGAGAATCTAGTGACATATCTTTACACCTAAAAATTCAAAATTCAAAATTCATTGATGAAGCTCGGTCGGTCACATCTTTCTTTCCTTTTTGAGCAGATCCGCCATGCTGCTGCAAATGTGCTGCGGGAGTGCTGGCTTCTGCATCGAGCTAACCTGACCAAAGGAACCCGAGGGGAACACCGAAGACACCAGAGATGTCTTCTTGAGGCTATCAGAGTGTACGTTATGACGGCTGCAAGCAGGACGCGGATATGTGTGTGTGTGTGTGTGTGTGTTTGTTGTATTTGTGCACTTTGCTGTCATTGTGTAAAGATATATATTTAAGTGATCAATTTTCACCCAGAGGTGGGCAGTCCATCAGAACTAATGGACTGCTCAGAGGTCTGTCATTGATGGATTTCATTGATGGCCATCTTGCCAACAAATGATGTACAGTACCATCAAAAATATGTAAAACGCCTACCTCTGGTGGTGATGAAGTAATGACTACTTTGTTAAAATTATACCATAATTCCACGTTATGTACTCTTGTGTATGTATGCCGCAATGCTACCAGGAACCGTAGAGGGAACATTCTTTATCCTTTGAAAACCAGATAACATGAAAGGAAGGGAAGAAAATGTGCTCATAACTAAACTTGTGTGTGTGTTTTCCATTGATTTTTGCTACATAGTAGGGACCAATGCCCAGGTTTTATTGTCTTTGTGGGGACTTCTTGCATTTCTGGGGACCATTTTAGTGGACTCTACAAGTTCTGACCCTTTTTTGAGGGTCAAGGCTTGCTTTTAGTGCGCTGTATTGGTTTGAATTGGATATCGGTTGAGGTTAGGTTAGGGTAGGCAATCGGTCGTGATGGTGGAGTTTAAGGGCTAGGTAATGCATTTATGTCAATGACGTGTCCTCACTACATAGAAAAAAAAACGTGTGTGTGTGCATGGGTGCCTCACAGTGTATGTGCTTGTAGAATCTTCTCATAAATATTTTGTCATCATTTTCTTGTTAAAATCAAAGGCCCTTTACTAAGTTTGTTGTGATTTTTTTTTTTTTTTTACAATATGAAAATTGGCATTAATGTTTGATTGTGGCAATATTGGAAGTAGTGCTTCACATAGCTGACTGTGACTAACATTGAATGGGATAAGTAAAAAAATCACATGTATGTTCGATTATGCAGACACAGAATATGTGAGAAAAAAAAATGATTTAAAAGTTCCAATTTAGGGCAGCACAATGGCCGAGACGTTAGCATGTGTGTCTCACAGTTCTGAGGTTCCAGGTATGCTTCCAGCCCTAATCTTCCTGCGTGGATTTAGCATGTTCTCCCCTTGCCCGCGTGGGTTTTCTCCAGGTACTCCGATTTCCTCCCACAATCTCAAACACATGCACGGTCGACATGTTGGATCCTCCAAATTGCCCTTAGGTGTGTTTGTGAGTGTGAGTGTTGATTCGTCTGTGTGCCCTGCTATTGGCTGACAACCAGTCCAGCACGTGCCTGAACTATTGCCCAAAGATAGCTGGGATAGGCACCAGGAAGGCCACAAATCTTGTGAGGACAAGCAGTTATGCAAAACGGATGGATGGAAATTCCACTTGTTCTTTGCAGATTTCGTCACTTGCGACTCAAACAGAGGAAACTGCGGGATTACGTCAGCGAGATGGTGGACCTCCCCAAGGTAAACCACTAATAATTGATTGATTTTATTGCTAACGCTTGACCAAATGGAAAAATTGATGCAGGACCTGCCCGGAACAAAGAATGCAATGTTTCGGTTTGTCAATAGGTGCTGAAACACCAATTGACGTTATTATTAAAAACGTCAGTTGGAAAGCCAACGTAGAGAACCGGTTTATATGGAAAATTGGACCTGTTTATTTTTCTTGACTCTTGACAAGTGTAGGGATTCTTAGGACTTAAGCCTTTGAATTTGTTGACCAGATGCAGATGATCATGTGCGACCTGAGCGCCAATTGGAATAACTCGTATCGAGAGCTCGAGCAACGTATCCTGTCTATGGAGCAGAAACTTGAAGAGCTGAGTCGCTGCTTCCAAGAAACCTCAAAGCTGCTGTCTCAGGTCCTACGTCACCGCAACCAGGAGATCAGGTAAACAAAGCTCACAACACTCGCGGTTGATGTTGTGCAGATCAGCAACTTTCGACAAGATGGCTAAGAAGGGGCATCGTAATACAGTAGCGGGCTGTGTATTTCGTGGCCTTCAGTGAGGACTACTTGACCATATCCACCTCTAAATAATACTATGACGTTGCATTTAGCAATACTATCGAAGAAAATGTATACAGCATAGGCGGGAAATGCAGTCATGTCACCAAAAACAAACAAGACTTTCACAACTACCTTAAGTAACTCAATAAATTGTGAAAATATTAGTCATTTTTCGCTACAATAAAAGAACTATACCTAATGGGTATTGTGACATTGTCGGTCTACATGTGCTGATGCGACGTTTGTGTTCAAGTAACCATTATTTGAATAGAATACCTTCATCAAGGCTAGATTTTTTTGTTTTGTTTTGTTTTAGAGGCAGTTTTAAAATTTTCTGGAGCTTTTTTGCCGGTTAATCCCAGTTTGTTTTAATTAAACAATAAGTATATTACATCATTAACAATTATTATTATTATTATTATTACAGTTATTGATGTTTAATGCATCAGTGGCCTTTATTTCTGTATGAGTTTAAAATAGCTGACTGCATTTAAATGCGCCATACGTCTCGTGTTCACCTCAGCGGCTACTATAGAATTGTGCCGTATACGATGACAGTGAACGTGCTAAGCGGTTTCTTAGCGTTCGGAATCAGCAACTGAATATGATGTTTAATGCCGGTTTATTGGTAGCAAAGTAATGGACGTGTCAATCAGATCAGAATGCAACCGATGCTCAGAGGAAAAACTTCAAAATAAAAGCCTGATCATGTTATTGTATTATTCGGTGTGCTTCTTATGAAGTTGGCTTAAGTAGCACTTTGGTGGCATGTCACATTATGTTGTTGCGGAACTCGACTTGACTACTGCTCCTACGCTTCTTGCTCCTCCTCTGACAACAAATTTGCAATGTTACTTTAACATGCAGCCATCACGAGAGCGCTGACACTCTTAACCACAAATGGGCTGTCGTTCAAAACCATTTGTTTCCATATGTTATATGAGTCATAAGGCCAATATTTACATCGTAAATAACGACGTTAACCCGTTTATTTTGAGGCTTGCTTCATCCTCATTGTATAGCAGGTGTACAAAGAAACTGGGAAAAAAGTTTGAAACTTTTCTAAAGTAGAAAAAAAAAAAAAAACAATAAAGCCAGGAATGGCTTTTTGATTATTTTTTTTTTTTTTACAATATGCCATACATCTGCATTAGCTTAAATTTTGCTAGCAAACCAAAGCAAAAAACAAAAAACACAAACATAATGACAGATTATACCTCAAAATTCCCTTAAAGGGATAGTGTGTAAGATTTAGACTGTTTTTCATTACGGACAGCAGGAGGTTCTGCAGGTGCTGCATTTACCATTGTCCGTAGTTATAACAAACATGGCCGCCTCCGGAGAAGTGCCACCTGCCATGTAATATGATTTCATGACAATTAGACATACTGTTGGTCATTAAGAACACATTCCTTTGCAAGTTTTTGAAATGTACAACCATTTAATTTATTCCTTTTTAATGAAAAATGGTCTAAATCTTACGCACTGTCCCTTTAAGTCCGGTCACTTATATCTTAAGGCACCATTGAATAGTCAGTCCGTAGTTGGCTGTAACAACAACAGCATGATTGATTCTGAAGGCCCAAGCTGATTAGATTGGAGGTTGAAATTAGACGTAAATAAATTAATGAATATCCAACACACACAACACATACTGTAAACAGTGTGGTCGCGAGAAGCAGTACAAAATGAAGATGGTAAAACACTGTAAATTTTTAAAAAAAAATTTCCTGAAACAATTAACAAACACCAGAGTTTAAGTTGCGAACAATATGTGTAGGGCCTTGATGGTCCAGACTTAACTCCACTACCATAATGTGATGTTTCCTCTGCAGGTGACACAATCACCGCACACGCTTCAGAAAATCAGCGTTTGTTTAACAAAGCCTACAAAAGAAGGCGGTGATCATCTCCACCTGTGCAGAGCTACTTGCTTCCACTATTTGGAGGAGCGGAACAACCTTCTAAGAGTTCATCTTCAGGCCCGGTTTAGGCTATCCTTTACCAATGACTGAAGAAGAACTCATCGAGACCTTTCTAATCTGCACTGTCAAGCTTCAAGACTTGCTCCGCATTATTAATTTTATTATAGTAAGCCATTATTTAAAGGCTTTTTTTTTTTTTTTGATTGGACTCATTGTGCCTTATTTATTTTAAATTCTTTGGAGAGGTTGTTCAGTTTCTTGAACGATATGCACAAGTCAAAATGTTTCAACAAGACATAACAAAAATGCAGTAATGCATTAGAAGACGCCTTTATTTTAAAAGTGTTAAAACCTCGCCATGTTCATCTCAAACGTAAGACTGTCATAATGGGATGCAGGAGATCGAGTTTGTGTGGGGACATTGACAACAGTGCAGGCTGGCTGCTTCAGTAGCCCAACTGCTCCACCTAGCGGACACTGAGTAGGTCGAATACCTTTGTAATCAAAACATAATTTACATAAAGGATCATCAAACATATGAAAATATAAACCACCCAATATTTGACACACAGTGAACCCCCCATATTCGCTTTCACCTTTCTCATTTTTTTCAGGAATATGTCCTATTGTGCACTAAAAATGTAGTTGCTCTTTTTGTGGTTTTAATGAAGCATCTTTTGTGGTCATGTGTTTTTGGCGGTCCTTAAAATGATTAATAGTTTTAAGGAAACATAAATACATTGAAGCAGTTTATTTTCTCTTAGGTTTGCAAAGTAATCAAAGTTCCAGCTTGGATAATCACAAAGGGTACTTAAGTGTCAAAACTACATCATATGGCAAAATATGATGATCATTTTGGAAGCCTATTGCAAACAAATGACAAATTGTATGCTACCAAACTTAGTCACAAACTAATTTGTCCTCCTTAAAATTGAATGACAGTTTGATGGAATGGACCCGTTTGTATTTGTTGTGTATTAATGCCATTTATCACTTCATGCCGTTTATGTAACATGCTGGTGCACTTTTCATTTGTGTAATGTCAGGCTAATATGGTAGCTACCAATATTGGGATCTTATTTGAGGGTAGCTTCTTTGAATATTTACATAACTTATGAATCCTCATTATGTAATTTATTCATAATTGAATACAACCTAAAAGAATTCTGCTGTGACCAATTTTGAGTGCCACTTACCATTATTGTATTGTCAATTTTTCAATGAAATGAAAAATGTAATTTTCATTCCGCTTTTTGAAACTCTTTCATTCTGACAATGCAGAAAATGCACACAAAAATTGCTTAAAATTCTGTTGCAGATATGGTCTGAAACGTGTCAGAAAAAAAGAAAAGTTAAGAAAGAATTTGAGAATGGAGTTCCAAAGTAATAGCAGATGTTTGCACTCTTGTGATTAACGCAAAGATTATTGGCCTGCATTCGTTGAGGGCTACATAAATCAGAATATTTAAAAATAAGAGCCTAAAGTTTAGATATTTGAATACATTTAAGTTAAACAAGTTTTTTTTTTTGAATAATGGATTATATATGAACGGTTTATTTGATCAATTGAGTCAATTAATTGTTGCTCCATAAGCATTCTTTGCAACTATGTTGTGGCATCTATACTACCGTTGAATTCCTTTTTGCGGGGGCGTTAATTACTTGCACGTTTTCTCAATTGGCGGCAAGGCTGGGTTCCCATCCCTTGTGAATAGTGGGGGTTCACTGTATATTTTCCTAAAACTTATACCTCACTGGAAAGGAAGCACCCTCTGGGGAAACCTCACACTACTGGACAAACTAGCTATAAGGGAAGTATCAACTGGACATAGTTTAATGCATTGATGATCTGAGTAACATTTCTTGTATCTGCTATGTTGTCAAAATAAATTGGAATTTGCACGTCATTAAAACTGTCCAGGACATGCTTGGAATTAAAAGCTGTGTGGGGTGTTGACATGAGTGTTATCGCTAATTATTTCCAAACAAAAGGGCGGTAATACAATAATACATAAGATATTCTTCTTGGGTTTCACACTTGCGCTCGTCATTTACAGACACTTTCAAAATGTTTAGTTTTGATATTGTTTTTAATCTGATGCCATATATAGGCAGATGCCCTATAAAAGAAGTGTCCGCAGCTGCATGCAAGGGGCATCTTGCACTTCCCTTTGCATTTTGTCTTTTTCCATGTCTTTCCCGTCAAATGCTCGGCTAAAAGTCTCGCTCCGGTAAAGGTGTTGCCACAGTTGACGCAAATGTAACTCTTGGCCTCAGCGTGCTGCACGCAGTGCCGCAAAAGGTGCAGTCGGTGCTTGAAGGCCCGGCCGCACTGACACCGGTGTGAGCGGCGGCCCCGGTGGAGGTAGCGATGGCTAATGGCGAGGTAGGGCTGCCGTAGGATAGCGCCGCACTGACGGCAGGTGCGCGGCGCTCCCCCGTTGCGCTTCGGCAGGGGCAACTCTTGGCTTTGATTGTCCAACAAGGCCAGAATGGTGGGACGTGGAGCTGACCCTCCTGGGTTATGGTGGCTTGTCTCAACCTCTGCAGAATAAGAATATGTATGGTCCGTGGGGAGTCGCCCATTAAGGACCTGTTTGGGAATACTCTCTGCGACCATGTTTGACAACTCCTTATTGTCGGTCAAAGCCGGCGATTTCTTGATGATGCACAACTTGGTGCTGACCACTGACGTGTGAACTCGGGTGACGTGGCTAAACAGGGATTTTTCATTGACAAAAAAGGATTTGCATATGGTGCAGGTTTTGGGCATGGATTCGGAGCAGAAGCAGACCAAGCGCAAGCCCGGGTTGGGAGGCGGGTGCTGATGGTGCGGGTTCCACTTACTGAACACTTGACCGCAGCCGTCACAGGAGTACAAGATGGTGCAGTGCTCCTTGAGAGCCGTCTCGTTAGGAAAAAACATCTCGCAGCGGAAGCATTGACATTTTTTACCCACAAGGTTGGTGCAGTGGCGCAGATGCAACTTGATGGACTTGAAGGGGCCTTGCCCACAATTTTTGCACATGGAGTCCTTGCTATCAGGAAAGGCGGCCTTGCCTTGACTGCGACTGTCTGTAAAATCAGCAGACTCCGCCGAGCTTGAATTTGTCTCACCGTCTGATTCTGCGTCACTGAGGTCACTTTGAGGCGCTTTGAAGTCACAGTCACTTTTGTCCTCCGAGACACTGCTTGTTGAATCATCTGTACTCACGTCAGAGTCCAGGGGATTTCCCAATCCGTAGTCCACACTATTTCCAGACGTTCCAGGACTAGTTGCCAGCTCCATGTCTGATGCGAGGTCACTCCTTTCATCCGCAGAGTCCCAGCATTGTTCTTCCGCGTGCTTGTTAAGTTCCCACACGTTACTAAAAGACTGAGAACACTTCCAGCACACAGGCGGACAATGTGCATTGTCCAAGTGTAAGGAGAGTGATGTGATGCGTTGGAAGGTGATCTTGCAGATATGGCACGTGGTTGCGATGCTGTGGCTGGTGTTGCGGGACATCAAGCTGCTCATTCTGAGGAAACATTTACCACACTCCCAGGATTTCGCTTGCCATTGACCGGAAACCTCCTGCGCTTGCGTGACCACATGGCATTCATCACTACTTTGGTCCTCTGACCTAAGTGGTCCAGGGTTAATCTGAAAGCAAAGCATCAAATTGACATTTTTTTTAACTGTCATGAAATACAGTACAGCAAAACTCCTTCCCTTCTTTTACTGATGAGGTGACTGTTGGCTAACATCCTAAATTAACAAAAATGAGAAAACAGTGAAAATACGACTCCAAGAATATTAGCATTAATGAAACAAAAATAAAAAAATAAAATACTGTCACTATGGCTTACATATAAATTAATTACAATTATAGCTGAATTGCACTCTGGATTTGCTTTTCTAAATTAATATCATGCATCCGCATTCTAGGTTCATTTTAAATCAATAAGTAATTATTTTTGTCTTGTTGCATATCTGTAGCTACAGAAGAACCAAGGTCATTCTGACTCTTGACTAACCCTAACCCTTTCTTTAATCTTCCACTCAGCAATTAATCAATAAGTACTTTAAAACATGAGTAAAACTAATATTAAAATGAATAAAAACTAAACTAAAACAAGGCACAACCAAATTGATGATTAATGACAATACAAAAGTGACTTAGTCATAGATGACCGGGAAATTTCCACAGCTTCCTTTCACTATTTTACTCTGTACAAATGAGAGTAATGCAATGAATGCGTAAAAAGTGGTGGGTTTTTTTTCTCCCAAACGCGCCAAAAACACAGTGAGATCGGAGGAGAAAAGTCTGGGGTTTAATGTTTACTTGCTGTTGTTAGTGACTACTAACAGCAGAGATGACTGTGGTCGCAGCAGACCACAGGCTGGATATGAACAATAGATGGACAATAGATGTTTACTTGCTGTTGTTAGTGACTACTAACAGCAGAGATGACTGTGGTCGCAGCAGACCACAGGCTGGATATGAACAATAGATGGACAATGGACTTGTAATGGACTTGTGTCCATTACTTTCAATTAATCAGAAATAAGGACAAGAATAATATAATAGTTAAGTGCACTTTGTTTGTAATACCTAAAGAGCTGTCCACTTTGCAAAATAGCACCAGTAATTTGATGAACCATTTAGAACGGTGCCTTAGTAACCTTAAGTTAGCAAAAACAAAACACACAGATGATTGAGAGTGGGTATAAAACAAAGCAGGCAACATCAGCATGCTCAGGGATGCCACTTCGACCTCAAGAGGAGACTCGTGGTGGAGCATGTTGTACGTAGACGTTATGCTTTCCGCTTTCCACAGTGGATTCACCAGCATTTTAAAACCTTGTCAGCAAGATCCCTGTCCCAACCAGCAATAATGACAAGGATAAAGTAACGCTAATTTTCACTGTACAATTGATATTAATAATAGTCTATAAATAGTTCTGGTCAAATTGTATCAAGATGAAGCAAACCAAAAGTTATGTTAAACAGTACACTAAACACAATAACGATGATGTAGGTTAGCTGCTAACTTTAGCCTCACGAAACCATTTAAATGTTTGTCCTTAACCTAGCTGACTGATCTTAAATTTGAATACTAACACTAAAATTGTGCAGTAAACCAACCTTCCACTTGATGTGTAATGAGCGTAATGGGCTCCATATAGAATGGCAAATCTATATTTCCAGTTATGGTGATGAGAGTAGTATAAAAGTAAAGCAGTAGTAGTGTAATGCATTACATTTCAAATACAGTAATATTGTAATGTAACTAATTACTTTGAAATGACAGTAATAAATAATAAAAAATGCACTACAGTTCTGAAGTAACTAGCACAACACTGCTTATTATTTGTTTAGCCGGCAGGAAACCACGATAACCTGAATGTATTACACAGAACATTTCGATTGTACAGTAAGTTAAACGACGTTGCGTAGTGGCTTATGCATGTGATGCCACTTTAGAAATTGTAATCCCTCTCAGCCACCGTAGCAATGCGAGTCAGGCAACAAAAATTCTAGTTTCGGCATCCTATTGTGTTGAATTATTTGATAACAAATCTTTGTCTTGATAACAAAATTGCAGTGAAAAACGCACACACTGTGATGCTTGCATTTTACACAATGCGCATTTCTTTGAGATAAAAATAAACACGTCTTTATGTAATACTGAGCACAGTATTGCGACAGAAATAATAGTACGTATAACTGTCATTTACAGACAACAGCTAACATAAAACCCCGTTGGAGACAAGTGTATTGGTTGGTTCAAATGTTTCCATTATTGTAGACAACTCGACTCACACTTAGCTAAATAAGGTGCAGCCGGGGAATTTATCTGGAATTAAATGGCGTATGTATCCATTTTGTGCTCGGGACGATTAAATATCTGATGAACGTGCTTCTATGAAGCTACCCACACTAATAAAGGAAAAACACATTCTTACATTTCTTCATTTGATGACAGCGAAGTAGATGACGGCGGCACTCTTACAACCGGAACAATAATGCAGCCGTTTCCTGTTCCCAGAATGCACCGTCACAGACGGTACAAGTTCATTAAGCGAACGAGGCGTTTATAAGACGAATTGACAATGACATGTTAAGAAAAAAAATAATATTCTATTCATATGAATTATATTTTCTGTTGTTCAAGTGAAAATATTACAGTACGAAAACAAATCAAATGTGTCGGAACTACTAGTGTTCCAAACTGTTTCATAACGTCAAGATTCATGGACACATCGGCATTGAACGTCTAAGACAGAAAAATATCAAGAGGCTGGAGATAATTGTGTTTACTAACAAGCAACGCGTTCGATCCAAAGATCTTTACTCCTAAATTAATTTCAAAACCTACATCAGAACGCTGGCATTGTTTGTGTTTATTGACTGGCGCTGTTTTTTTTTTACCCGTATAACATTCCGAGAGACAATCGTGATATGTTATGAATATGTTCGACGAGAATAAGGTTTGTTCTTGTCGATACAATTCGGGGGGACACAAAGTCCTGATTTTGTTTCTGTGTGAATCGGGCAGCGCTTCCTAGTGTCCCAAAAACTGGACATTTCAATCACTGGCTATTTGTATGTAATTATTGATTACCGTGAACTGCGTGACAAACATGTCAGAATCGGGCCACAGCCAGCCTGGCTTATATGGACCGGGACGCAGGAGAAGGCGACGTCGTGGCGAAAGAGACATCGGACCTCCGGGACAAAACCTGTCCGGCCCTAGTCGGGATCGAGAATACCTACCACGGGAACGAAGGGTAACGCTTCACAGAAACACCGATTATTCGGGCGTCCGCTTCACTGCCCTCTTAACTGAAACGATTGATTTATTTTAAGGATGGAAGTGAGGAACCACCAGGTCCCCAGATTCAGAAGACTCCCATCATTCTGGCGAAGCCTCCCGGGGAGAGGGTATTTGAACTATTCACACATTAACTACTTTACCACAAGTATATTTCTCTCTAGTGTCACTTAATATGTCCAAAAAAGTTTTGAAGGCTAAAAATAACTTATCTTTGCACATGCCACGTGTATTAGAATAAAATAGAATGTCTTTTATTGTCATTGTACAGCATGTATAAAACAAAATTGGGAGCGCTTCTTTGATTTGTGCACGTTAAACATGAACAATAAATAGGATGTAGTAGAATGATAGTTTCACAGAGTGCAATCATTATTGGTATTTTCAATATATTTTTGTAAAGGCGCACACATTAAACATTATTTCAATAGATGCCAGAAGGTGCAATTAACGTAACTATCAAATGCAATACTTGTTTTGCTAGTCTAACTTGGCAGTAGTAATCTTTGCTCTGACTCACAATAGCTTGGTCATTAATGTAAAATAATCAAATGAAAAAGTTTTGCAGTACCTTAGCAGGCCCTCTTGTGACAAATTATTCCTGTGCAAATTTACCAGTCGCATTTGTAATCTTAAGATAAATTTTGAATGAATGTTTGAATGTGAGTAATTCTTTTTTGAACACTTTTGAAGGCCAAGCCATTACAGAACGCACCTGTCAGCAGCGCTCCAGTTCTTGACAAGCCAATCATGCTCATGAAGGCTCGGGATGACACAGGAAAGACAGCACCTCCTCCAGAACCGATACCTCAGACTTCAGGTACTGGGCCCTCCAAGGTGGAGAGGGAAGGCCAACGACCAACCCAGCCCGTTTACCAGATCCAGAACCGAGGAATGAGTGCCTCTGCAACAAGCAGCGCTGTAGATCGTGAGTTAAAATTGATTTCACTTTAAAAATACAGAGAAAATTTTTAAATGAATCAATAATGTATTCATTTGAATGCAGCCTTGGTTGGCCAGTCTAAACTTATCCCGCCAGAGAAGATGAAGCACAGCATCAAGCTAGTGGACGAGCAGATGAACTGGTGTGACAGTGCCATGGAGGTGAAGTCAGTGCATAGACTTGCCTTTCATGCTTAAGCTTTCAGTAGTTTATACAGTATGTTGTATACTGTTCTGCAGTACTTACGAGACCAAACTGATATGCTGGTGGTTGGCGTCATTGGCCTGCAGGGAACTGGAAAATCGACTGTCATGTCTCTGCTATCTGCAAACACGCCTGAAGAAGACCAAAGGTAAAGAACACACATCATAAGTGATGCTTGATGATATTCATGTTTGGTCAGGACACGCCAAGGTTGGGCTGGAAACAGAAGAAAAATGAAATCACTTAACTTTAATTCCTATGTTGGTTCCACCACATGGATGTGACCTGCAATCAGCAGTGTGTGACCTGACAGTTTTATGCAGTGGATGTCAGTAAATAGCTTTAATTGTAAAAACAGTGGCATCAAATCCAGCCATCAAAAGACAACATAAACAACTAGTTTGCCTAAGGAACAAAGCACGTTAGGGTTAGAAAAACTAGTTGCCATCATTATCATTTTTTTTTCTTTAGGGCTTAAAGAGTGAAGAGAAACTTAAATTTGAGATTAAGTTTGTTGATATAAAATATTAATTATTTGTGAATTAAAGTGGTGAATGACAGAGGTTGGAACTTTTTTAACATTTCCTCCTGGGACCCAGTCACCTAGCCCATTTATTTATGTCCACTGTTGTGTCCAGTTTGTCTCAGCAAAGCATAATTAATTGTATCCCACCCAAACACACAATCAAATGATATAACCCCAAATCAAATGTCCACTACCGTGGACACAAATAAGCTAGGTTTCAGGAAGTTATGGAAAAATACATGTGACTCCGTTACACTTTTGGCATGCGGGTCCACTTTTTTAACACACAGGGACATTGTAGCTATCCATCCAGCCATCAATCCATTCATTATCTGGAGCCACTTATCCTCACTAGGGTCGCTGGCTCGCTGGTGGCTATCCCAGCAGTCAGGCGTGGGACACCCTGGACTGTTTGGTAGCCAATCGCAGGACACACAGCGACAAAATACCATTCGAGCACCAAACTACACCTAAGGACAATCTAGTATGTCCATTGCACCTGCCATGCATGTTTTTGGAATGTGGGAGGAAGCCGGAGTGCTCGGAGAAAACCCACGCGGGCTCGGGAAGAACAAGTAAACTCCAGACAGGAAGGCGGGAGCGAGCTGGATTTGAACTTGGGGCTCTGAACTGTAAGGCAAACATGCCAACCATTCTTCCACCAAGCCGCGCGTTGTAGCTATCCGGCCATTATCGAAAGTGGCTTATCCTCACTCGGTTCACTGGCTTGCTGGTGCTTACCCCGGTTAGTTGCAGGGTAACCTCTGTAGTGCTGATAAAGAGCAATTTTTTATGACAGTGCATTCATGCAAGAAATAAAACATTTCAAACCTGGGTGTGGGTTTCTTTAAATGTAGACAAACAAACTCAGCCGTATAAGTGAGAGTTTCCCAGGTGAGATCAGTGGCAAAGGGTTTCAAATTGCAAATTTGGCACCATGCCCTCTTCCTGTCACCACAGGATTAAAAGCTTTCCCACACACCAGCCTTCAATTACCATTCAAGTGAAGTGAAAAAAAATAAGCACATTTATTTTTAGTCAGATATTTCAATAATGGCGATAGAAAATGCATGGTTGTTTTTTTTTTTAGGTTTCACACCGGCAAAATGTTTTTCATTGAATGCAAAGCTTATTGAACATTGATGCTTGGGAATAACCTGGTTGTTTGTGTGCACAGGGGTTACGTATTCAGAGCCCAAACTCAAGAAATTAAGGAGCGAGGAGGAAACCAGAGCACGGGAATTGACTTCTTCATCACGCAGGAGAGGATTATCTTCTTGGACACCCAGGTGGGAATCAAAATAATGGAAGGATAGTATTATCTGGTTTAGTGTGACAAGCTTTGAAAAAGAATGTTTAATTTCTGCAGCCAATGCTCAGTCCCTCTATCCTGGACCACCTCATCAACAACGATCGCAAGTTGCCCCCGGAATACAATCTGCCTTACACATATGTGGAGATGCAGGTTAGAGGCCACCCAATGCTAAAAATATTAGCTGTGAATGGAGACAATGAGGTCATTCTGAATTAACAAGAGAACTTCCTCCCGTTAACCTCTGTACAGTCTCTTCAGATTGCCTCCTTCCTGTTTACGGTGTGCCATGTGGTCATTGTGGTTCAAGACTGGTTCACTGACTTAAACCTCTACAGGTGGGCACTTGTTTATTCCAGACGTGTCTGTGTTTAAAAAGAAAATAAAGTGAATAGACAGGGAGACAATAACTCCAAACCTACCAAGTCTCCCCTCAGGAATGTTGGGCATCTTTTCCTGTACAGTGATAGGATATTTGTCTTCTGCTCTTTCATAACTTCAGTAATGTTGATCTAAAGGAAGGCACGTGGACAAATCCAGGCTTGTTGAGAACAATTTGCATTGCATCAATTTGTGCTATTATTAATGCAATTATCTACTGAGAATTCCCGTGTAGAGAGATTATGCCAGCTAGAAGGATTAGTATTACAATAATAAGCTTCTTGAAGCTTGAACTAGAGTATTATATGCCGGTATGTTAAAATTGAGTGGCAGAGCCTTGGATTTGACACCTGTGCTGTCAGTGTGGACTGCTCATAAGAACAATGACCACTGTCACGTTGCAAATGTACAAAACAAGAAATCAATGCTGTTAAGACAAAACACTATCCAACTTGCAACTGTGCTGCTTGAATCAATTAAAAATCAGTATTTCTCTAATAACATGATCAAAATGTAACATCATGTAAAGTACATTATACTTACCAGAGATGATTTTTTAAATGAACCCATTCCTTCTGTTTGCATATTGCTGCAGTCGTGTTGTGTTAGTCAGACTTGGCTCGCTCTAACCAATCAAACAGTGACCTGAAAAACGCCAAATTTGATCAGATCGTATCAGATTAAAGAAACTGTCGCATTTATAACATAGGTTAAATTTCAGTTTTACAGATTCTGAAAGGTGACATGGCATCACACAGAGGCCACAGTCTGATTGGACTAAAGATGTTATGAAATGGAGTGAATACACGATTAGGAATAAATGAATAATTTCTATTTCATAGAACACACATTTCAGTTTTGTTTACAAATGTAGGTCAACGCATCTAATACTCATGGCGGCAGGGAAGTTGTTGCTGGCTCTAACATCACTCTTAAAAATATAAGCATACGCCGTCTTTTTTGTGTTAGGTTTCTTCAAACGGCTGAAATGCTGAAACCTTCCACGCCGTCTGCAAGCCACGACAGCTCGGGCTCATCTGGCAGTGAGGACGGCGCTGAGTACTATCCGCATATAGGTGGGACTTGCTTACTTATGTGCCCACCACCTATACAATAGCATTTAATTTAATTAAAAAAAAAAAAAAAACTTGCACTACTTTTGCTTCCAGTGTTCCTCCAGAATAAGAGCAGGCGCGAGGACTTCTGCCCGAGGAATCTAAAGGACATGCATTTGGTGGTGGACAAATTAATGGCACACTCTCACCTCAAATATAAAGGTATGTTAACTTCCCTTTTTATATTTACTGTGCTTTGTCAAAGCTTACTTTTAGTACAAGAAGAACAAATGCAAAAGTGGGGAAATAAATGGATAGATAGCTGAATAGTGCAACCTCGAGGGCATTCCACACAAGAGATGCTACTGTATGAGTTTTGATCATGGGCAAGTGCCGCCTCATGTAACATGTTTTAAGGTTCACTTTCCATGCTGGACTGCAATATTTTTCCTGGCCTGAGCCAGAACTACATGACAACTGAAGTCAACATGTTCCTGCTGCCCATGCAGGACACTGACGGAGAGGATAACCTCACTAAAACAGGTCAGAAAAAATAAAGGTGGCTGTCTTCTTAAGAACTCAGCTTTCTGTGTGTGTAGCTCATCAATGTGCTTTGTTTAGGTTCCACAATGACATATCCCCTCTTCTCCTTGCTCCCGGGTTACAAGGGACACCCTTCCTTTGCCACCATGGTCTCCAAGCTGCGCAGCCAAATAATGGCCATGCCCCGTTGTCAGCTGTCACATACCATCCTCACTGAAAAAAACTGGTGTGTAAACCCTGTTACATGTATTATGAGACATTTGTGAATCACACACATACAAAACCAATTCATTGCTGTTGCACATTAGGTAATCTGTTGCCCATGCTACCTTTCTCGCCAGTTATTCTCCATCTGTGCTCGTTGAGTTTTTTGACCAAGTGTCGGCATTTGAAACAGGACTCTAATTTTGGCAAAAATGTCTCACAGTTTTGGTCCGCTTGAAAAAATTGGTGGATATTTTTATTGAAATTTGTCAGCCAATTGGAGAAGAGGGTTCCCTGAGTAGAAAACAAAATTGAGGAAGTGTGAAGAACATTGAGGAATGAAGACGTTATTCCGGTTTACTCTTTGAAGGTGTTTATTGACCAGATTTGCATTAGGTAATATCTTGCAATTTATTCTTTATTCTTTATTCTTTATTCTTCCCCACACACTTTCTCCAGAATGATTCATTTGATTTTCAGAATTCTTTTTGAGTTGTATTCAGGTTCAAGAGGCCTTATTTACATGTTAACCGATTCTCATTTTTCGTCTCTTCAGGTTTCACTATGCCGCTCGAATCTGGGATGGCGTCAAAAAATCCTCCGCTCTCTCCGAATACAGCCGCTTGGTGGGCTAGAATGGAAATCCCGACGCTTTTCCAAAGCAGTGGGCCACAGAAGTCGGCAGAAACAGGATGCACGACTTTTGAGATGTTTGCAGCCCTGAGGCAAGAAAAGATGTGCTGCCGATGGCTAAAGATGACAGCACCCAGGAATGTGGACCGTTTGGAGCTCCTTGTCACGTTACCTGAACTGTATCTTCTTTCCCAGGGGAATCAGTGAAGTTTAGCAGTGGGAGCTGCACCCTGCACCGCACTGGTGGGAAAGTGGGAAAAGCAGTTTTGTGGACATGCCTCCACACGATGAAATGTTCGTTACTGACCCATAGGACAGTGTGGCTGCACTGTTGTGCTTGAACAGCCTGAGCAAGTCTTTTCTGATATCAAAGGAAAAGCTTTTCATGAATGTGATGTTTGAATAAAGTTGGAACGTCGCTCAACTCAACTCAAATGTATTTATGTTTAAAAAATACTTTGCTACAACAAAGTACCGTGCATAAGCTTATACATCGATTATGTATCAGCTTCTTTCACATTAGTGTACAGGAGGTGAATTTTTATTGCTTATTTTGCACAGTCTGCATGTGCAACGTTGTAGTCGCCACTGCAAAATATATTTGTGGTGGGTTGCTGAAATGTTATTAAACTTCAAGATCATTGTGAAGTGATAATGGCATTAAAGAAAAAAAAATGTGGCTCAAAAACTGCCCGGCACATTTCACTAGTTTTGTTTTCATGTGATTCTGTGCCAGTTCATCGCGGAATCAGCTGAATATTTTAACATTTTTTAAGATGGTTATTGTAGCATATGGTATATGAATTTTGAGGGCTTTGATGCATGACCAAAAATGACACTTAAATGGATCTTGTTTTCTGTAGGTTAGTTTAGAAAGACGACAAAAAAATCAGGCTGCGAATGATTGCGTACCAATACATGTGCAATAGAGCATAGCGGGCATTTTTAGCATGGGAATGTTTCCTGGTGGGTTTTAAATTGTTTTTCAAGTAAAGAGAAGCATGGATGGGAGTGGCTGTAACTGAAACCCTCCTTCTGGAAGAGGATGACTACATAAAGGCGAAACAAATCCAATGAAAATTCACTTGCATGCCATTGAACAATGCATCACCTGCTGCTGCTGCTCCTTGGGATTTTACTCCTTCCTAAAGGCAAGTTTTTGTTTGTATGTGTGTGCGTTTGCCAACCTACTACAGATATTGAGTTTTTTTTTTCTTTTTTTTCTGTTGCCCAGCCTACACGTTGACGTGTTATGAGTGTGCGGCTGGAAGCTCAGCCACCTGCATGGAGACCAGAAAAGAATGTCCCCCACTGGCAACACAGTGTAGTGCACTCCGAATTATTATGTTTTCAGGTATGTGAGTTAGTGGTCTAAACACACTGACCTTGTTGTTGCTAACATGCAGCTTAGCTCTTAGGTTTACTCATGGCATGTCTGTAAAGTGAGACTATTACATTTGTAATGTATTTTTATCATTGGTCAGGTGGAAACTAAATCCTGGTTTGTGTTTGTTGACCTGATATGGTAATTGCTAGCATGCTAATGCTACTCGCAATGCCTAACCGTTTAGCTCTGGCACATTTTTGTAAGTGTAAAAGTTAATCAATTATAACATTTATTTCCACTCATTTCACTCACATCCATCCCAAGTAAACTTGTAAAAAGAACTACCTAAATAAACAAATACATGGATATCATTTAAAAATGGGGGAAGATTATCCAATAGAATGATTATTAGGATAATCAATTACGAAAAATTGATATTGACTGCTCCGTGTGACATTCGAGTCATTTTGGTTGTTTCTATAATCAAGATGTGACAGTAGTGGTATTCAGAGACGTACAGCTCAACAGACACGACCTGCCAATGGCTTTTGATGAAATTCTAAAGGCTTGTGCTACTTGGTGTAGGCGAGTCCGTTATTGCAGACATCAATGGGAAAAGCTGCAGCTTCACTGAACATTGTGCACAAGCCTCCGTCAATTTTGGAGTGAGCAGGACTGTACTCACCAACCAGTGCTGCACCACAGACCTGTGTAACAGCCTTCCCGCACCAGGTCATGCATTTGCATACACCAGATTTTTTCTTACTCTTTATTTAACATCTCTCAACACCTTTCAGTTGTGAGATGAAAATGTCAAGTGAGAACGACCAAACTGTCAGTGAGTCAAAGCGCAACTGGAATATTTTATTTTACAGATTACAGCAAGAGCAGGCCCAGTGGGAGAAAATGCTTCACCTGCAATGGGCGACAGTGCACTGCAACTGTGGAATGTCAAGGCAACGAGTACCACTGCATCTCAACCACAGGTAACCCACCTGTGCAACTCCCCAAAATATGACACAGGACACTCACAAGTCCGACTTTGTCTCTCAGTGGACATCAAGGGCCAAAAGACGACCATGAAGGGCTGTGCCTCCAAGCAGATGTGCACCAAGACGGAAGAACTGGAAGGTCTCATTGGAACCCAAATCAGCTGCTGCGAAGGCGACTACTGCAACAGCGGCAGTAGACCAAGAGCAGGCTTCCTGCTTTTAGTAGCGTCACTGCTCTCTTTGATGATGTGGCCTTAAAACTTTGGGCCTGTCCTGTTTAACTACAGTATAAGCTTTTCTACCATGCCGCTGTTAAGTTTCAAGTTGTAGAAACCAGGCCATATATAAGTAAAGTACTTTTTTTTTTCTAGAAATTAAGCCATGCTAAAAACTGTTCACCAGCCACCAGTGTTGCACCACCGACATGTGCAACAGCCTTCCCGCACCTGCTTGCACATTTCTGATACTTACCGGAGCTTTTTTTCGCCTTAGTACAATATTGCATAATTCAGATGCCAGATTGGGGAATGTGCTGCGTGACTTTAAAGGGAAATAAAAATGAATGGCCATCTTTTTCTCAGAATCTTGAAATAAGTGTCAGGTGTGAGAACTGAAGGGAAAGTGGGAGGTGTCCTTATTTTGGTGTATGCATGTGATGGAGATAGTGTTGTGATCGTCCCCTCACCACACACGTCCTTTCAATTGTGGAGTGAAAAAGGAAACTTGCACAACTCAAAAATTGTTAGGTCCAATTCAGGATTAACCTAAAATGTAAATGCATTTGACTTTAAGCTTTTCAGTGTACTTATACAACTGCTAGAATTTTAATCTTGCATGTTGAACTTGAAGAAATTCTCAATCGGGAAGAGAGTCATTTCCATAAGTAGTGAAATACATACTGTACTGTTGTAATGCTTTTGTTAGTTTTCTATTGCAATTCAAGCACATGTTTTCTAGATGTCCCACATTATTTTCTCTTATGAGGTTTACGTAATCAAAACACTCAATCCATCTGCTCCTGGCCCTTTTGTCAAATTCTAGAACCCTTTGCGGCCTTCGAGTCAAAAGGTTTGCCCACCCCTGGCTGAGGTCGTTGTTCTCGAATACACATTATAACATGCCAAAAATTTAATAGCTTTGCATATATTTCAATTGATGAAAACAGCAATGTCACTGGAATGTAAATACACGTTTATGAGCTTTAAACTTCAGAAGTTCCTGTACATGTTGAGCTCTCCTGTGTTCTCGTAATCGTCAGCATCGGAAACATCCTGTGAAAGGTCAAAAGATGCTCCCGTCAAAAAGGAGAGTCTTTAAGGCTTGTGGAATTATTGGGAGTAAGGCTCTTACTGGTTTGTTCTTGCAAGTTCTGGGCTGGCTGTTAGTCAACATCGAAAAGATGAAAAGAAAAAGAACATTAGAAACAATTACTATCACTCTTTTAAGTGAGCGTTTAGGTCGCCACCAGAAAAAAAAAAATAAATACAAACTAAGTCATAATTTTTAAAAAAAAATGTTGGAATATTCCAGATAGAACATATGTTTTAAATTACAATTATTATTATAATTAGTATTATTATTTTACATTTCTAACTCATAAATTCCAACTTAATCCTCGAAAATTTGTTGTTTTAACCTTGGTGCACAAAAATTTTGACTTGGACAACTTTATTATAGAAAAGCCTGTATGAAGTGTATTTTTTCATTTATTTTTTTGTAGTACTGTGACAGCAAGCTTACGCCATACTATTCCAGCATCATCCGCACAACAAATGCAGCTAGTTTTGTATTATTGATTGTTGATTATTATTACATTTTTCCTACTTTTTTGATGGAATATTACTGGGAAAAAGATTCATTTCACTCCCTCTCCTTGAATAATTCACTTTTCTCATTCTTTTCCACCTAGCCTAAAAACTGCGTCTGCAAGTTGATACCTTTTTGGAGATGGCAGACGAGGTTTCCAGAACTTCTGTCCAGCTCCAGGTGTGAAAGTATTTGGCCTGTTTGGATCACATTCACAATATGTTACATTTAAGGTTGAACCCATTTTTTTCATATACCTTTCTTTGCTTTTAAGTCACTTACGAATGATTCATTTGCATCATGTTCTCTCTCAGCCTCCTGCAATACAACATGTAGTGAATAATAACAGAGCATTTTAATTGAATTCAAATTAAAGCTAAAAGAAATGTAATTGAACGGATTAAAGTTCCATTGTAAACCAGCTCACAGCTGAACTGGTACACCTGCAAATTCAGAAGTCAGAAAAAAAAAACAGCCGCAAATGGACCAGCAGTTTGGAAGAGAGAACAGAAACTATTCAAATGAGGCATACCTATAAATAAAAATAAATAAATAGCTGAACTTCCTTTCTGCACAGTAGGGATTGTACACAAGAATGCCCCGTGGTTTATACGTGAAAGCTTAATATTAAAGCTTAATATTGTGTGTTTGTGCATGTGTGTGTGCGTGCATGCGGCTTGCCTTTGGTTAGCTCGGCCAAGCTCCAAATGATTAGCTTGGGTCCTGCAAATAGGATAAATTATGTTAAATGTAAATAGACAACGGACAACGAAGATAAAGTCTCTCACCTGCGAGACAATCTTGAAAGCCTGTACCGTTTGCTAGATGACAGAAACATTTGAAATTTTCAAAATTGTAATGCAGAGCTACTAATGGGTTCTCATCAGCACTCACCTGTATTGCTCTTGGAGTTCTGTAATGCGCTTCCTTGAAAAGAAAGCACGCACACTTTGCTGACAAGCACAAAAGCTAAAAATGATAACACTCTATTCCTTAAAAATGTTTCTAAAATGTCTTACTTGTATTTTTTTACTATTACAATGAATAGTCCTCCAAAAAGTGCAATGATCCCAACTGTTACTACAGTCGGAATGATGATGTGGTCATATTTTTTGGTGCCTGAAAACATAAGCTTTGCTCAGAACAATCTGCATACTATTTATACTTAAAATATGTTTTAACCAAATTTATGCAAATGATTGACGTTTTCATGATAAAGTAGTAATTTTTTTACATCCACCATATCAAAATAAAACTGCAGACAAACCAATTACTTGTAATATTTCGAAGAAGACATGAAATAACTCACGTTTGACAAAAAGAGTGAACTTGTCAGAGGATGACCTCCCTCCGTAAAAGGTGGCCTCGCAAGTGACTTCATCGTGGTCGTCCTTTGCATTGGGAATGATGATGAGAATGGACTGAACCTCCCAAAAACCGGGGTGAATTTCTTTGATGATCGTCGTGGTGACGTCATGTTGGTTATCCCTGCTCCACTTCAGTGAGGGCGTGTGGGTGGGGCAAGTGTAAGTCACTGAGCAGATGATGGTGTAGGGACGTCCTTCATATGGGATGTTGGCATGGGTCAATGTGGGTTTGGGAGGGTCAGCTACATGAGAAAAAAAATCAGTTATAAAAAAAGCATAATTGTACAGTATATTGACGTGATGTGGGACGGGCATTTGACTACACTCGCTTTGATCGACTGAGGTATCTTAACCATCGATTAAAGCTAACATGAAGTCAAAACGATGGCCCGAACGATTAATCATCCAGCCGATTACATCAGCCAATCATGGCCCTTCAAATATTCACGCAAATGCCTGCTAATTACCGAATATTTTAACAGGAGTTTTGTGCAAGTAACCGAAGTGTCATTTTTTTCTTAAACATATATCCATATTAAAATTATGTATATTTAAAATATATGTCATAAAATTTGTTGTGGACCTGTCTTTTAAAACACAGCACATTTTCTCCTTCACCATCAATAATTAGGTGACCAATACAAGAAAATTGTGCAAAGAATTGAACTGGATGTCACTACTTTACACACAACATAACACCACTGTTTGACAAAAAAAATTATAAATAACATAATTTAAATTAAGCAAGCAGCAAAATCCACCAGTTTTCCTCCTTATCACATTTTGTAATTTCCTGCCACTTGCTGTCGAGTGAAAATGACATCACCTGTTTTGTGTTGTGGGTCATGTGTCATTCATAAGTTGTGCTGGATTGATTGTTCCCAGATACTTGAGCAACTGTGATTTCCTTGTCTTTCAACAGCATGTGGCAAAATGGCCACCCCTTGAGATGGATAGAAGTAAAGTTTCCACCACACTGGTGAATCAGGTACTGTTATTTACTTGCGGATAAAAGCAACATGTTTTTTTTACTAGTTATGGTTATTGCACCGTATTTTTTCCTTTCTAAATTTGAGGGGTTTATTCCGCTTAAATGAATATGATATTCCATCCATCCATTTTCTTAGCTACTTGTCCACTCGGGGTTTGCAGGCATGCTGGTGCCTATCTCAGCTGTCTTTGTGCAGTAGATTGCCAGCCGATTGCAGGGCACACGGATGAAGGATCACTCTCACAAACAGACCTAAGGGCAATATGGCGTGTCCAATATACCTACCATGCATGTTTTTGTGAGTGTGGGAAGAAAACATAGTACTGTACCTGGAGAAAACTCACACAGAAACAGGGGAGAACACACAAAATCTACACAAGAAGCCCGAATCCTATACTGTATTTTATATTCCATAGCAGTGTTGTGAGTAATGCATTACAAAAGTCATGTAATTACTGTAATGCATTTCTTTTTGCTGTAACGCGGTAGAGTAATTTTTTTACACACAGAAGCAGTAATATTGCACTCATGACAAAAAGAGAGTAACACAATGCATTACAATGCATTTTTTGCCGGAAAGTGGTGGGTTTTTTCCCCCCAAACTTGCCAAAAACTCCGTAAACATAGTAACGTCTAGTTAGCGAAAAGAAAACACAGGGTTGCGCTCTCTCGCTGAGGGATGCCACTTTCACCTCAAGAGGTTAGGTGATTTGTTAGGAGATATGCTTCCACAGTGGATTCACCAGTATTTGGAAACCTTGTCAGCAAGATTCCTGTTGCAACTAGCAATAATGACAAGGTAAGCTAACGCAAATTTTAGAATATCGAATTCATATTTCCAGCTATGGTGGTGAGAGTAATATAAATATAATGCATTAGTAGTGTGATGCATTACATTTCAAATACAGTAATCTTGTAATGTAACTAATTACTTTGAAATGACAGGAATGAGTCGTAAATAACGCATTACAGTTTTGAAATAACTTGCCCCACACTGTTCCATAGAACGGAATTAGAATTCTCGATTTATACCCATCGGTAATAAAGATCTAGAAATCCTCGCTGACTTACGTAACATTTTCAACTTGACGCAATCTTCAACAAAGGAGAATTTGTCAGCATTGTATGCATCATTTTCTACTGGCGCCAATTCAATGCGGAAACAGAAAGGCCCATTGTCATAATCCTTAATTTGAGTAATCTCCAAACTGCAGTTCCCTTGGCCCAAATGCCCCAACAATCGAGTGCGACCCCGAAAGCTCGTCAGGACGTTTGTGTCATCCTGATGGTATATACGATGATCACGTTTGTCTTGCTGATGCCAGATTCCTCTGAGCCTGGAACTGGGGAGTTCCTCTTTCGGGTGGCTGAACGAGCAAGGAAACACAACACAGGAAGTTACCAGGGCGTCAATGCGCTCGACAACCCTGGCCTCCCATTCACCACTGTAAGCATTAGGGCAGGCTGAAAGAGAAATGTTGAAAATGATCTTGATAGCTCTCACAGGTAAAATACTGAATATAATGGAGAAGACACCGTTACCTGCTATCAGCGCACACAACACAACCAGCCTTTTTTTGATATTCATACTTTTATGATTTTATTCAGCTGCAACAGTTTCTGCAAAAAATAAACACATTATCACATTCGAAATATTTGGTTTGCAATATACGCTTCTTAAGAGTAGTAGTATTTTTTTATTGCACTCATATGACAATTATTATTATTATTATTATTTTTAATAATGATAAAAATGTCAATGACATTCTGCTTCAGCGATTTCAACCTGAACAATTTTCTTGCTGTCCCTTTCATTTTAAACATCTAGCAACGACTTAACATTTACTGTACATATTTATTTGACTAGAAACTGTAATGACTAAAAAATGAGACGCATGCAAGTTTTTTAAATGTGAGAGAAAATTTTGCTTTCCTACCTGCTGGAGGCTTCAGTTTAGATGACGAATCAATTGGAAGTGGCAAAAAAAAAAAAAAAAACTTTTTTTCCTTTAAATAGAATTGTGCTATTTTCTTTCAGACAAACTGATCATATGAGCTACAGGAGAAAACCCCCAGACTGTTTCTATGTAAAGAAGAGTTTCATCATATAAAAAAAATGCAGCCAGAACTAATGATGCAAATAAGTAGGTGGTGTCAATAATTGGCCAAAGGTCATACACATTTTCATTTTAGTACAGCATACATGTAATTTAAGCAACAGTGTCTCCATTAGATTAAAATTTCCCCCTAATTTATTTTTTTTAATTCATCCGTGGTCACCAATTGGCCAACTTTCTCTAAAATTATGCAAAATGTTGCTTCTTACAAACAAGTAAAAAAAAAAAAATGTACATCAAAATGTAGTCATTTCAAAATGTCAAACATACTTGGCCTGTTATAAATTTTCTTTCAGCTGTAAATGAACCAGCTTCCCCGAAAGTAGATTTTCCCATGCAAAGCAAACTTAACCGATAGACTACATTTCCTTTTTAAAACTGATTGTGTGCTCCTGTTTGAGTGATTGATTGACTGTGTCTTTACTATAGAAATTGAATTATTCAGAGCCTTTAATCAGCAGTGATCAAGATTTATTGTTCCTGCCATGATTAAATCAAATTCCCTCATTCAAACAGGATTAATAGCAGACACACCTTAAAATGGGGAGGGAAGCAACTTCGGATTCAGCGTTGGAACATTAAGAATATGTAAGGACCTAGAACATGTCATTGTTGAATGTGCATATTTTTGTACTAATACTTCTTTTTTTTAAATAAAGAACTTTTCCTGTGATGGGTAACCTGGCATCCTCCAGCTTCATCACCCCAAATCCCAGGAGACTATCTTGGGGGCGACCCAAAGAAGACACCGTCAAGCTGGAGGATTTCTTCACCCAAAGTGAAAAAGATCTCTGGAATATCAAAGAAAAGCAAAGCTACTCTGTGAAAAAATTGCATTTGACCGAGAGCGTTCGTTATGTCCACTTAACTCTTCAAGAAGAAGGCGTTTGTCATCCAAACGGCAGTGGAATTCTGAACCCCGCTTTTGTTGCGGAATCATGATTTGCTCCAGTCACCAACGGGATGTTCCGAAATGGAGTTTTGTCAGGAAATCAACGGGACGAGAGACCTCAGTGGAAAGGCAGCGCAAAAATGGAAAACTGGGCTTCATCTTTTTTGTGTGTTTTAATATATTGTTATGATAATTTGTTGCTTCAACATTTGTTTTGGAGCAAAATGACCCAGGAGCAAGGCCTTCCTGTCTTTTGTGCACCATGTGAGAAGAGGAAATCCTGTCGTGATGACACCTCTGACTTCAGGTACTGCTAGTAGAGAATTCATCTCAGTTTGAAAGACATTATTTAAAAATGAGCTGCTGTTTTCAACAACACTGTATCACGTATATTATCAAGCGTTGGTCTTGACATTTGTGAGACATAAAACTGAAATATCAGTGTTTTATTATTATATATCGCATTCTAATATATTGAGATACACAGGGTGTATATTTTAAATGTTTACAAGATTCAGGTTGAATGCATCAAATGAAAGAAAATAACCTTACTTTTAAGACAATTTAATTTACAAGAATAAGTCATAATTTGTTATAATTAAACTACACACAAAAAAAATCTGAATGCTAACGGGCAGTTTAGAGCAATTACCTTTTTAGTTTTTTTTCTGAAGGGGTGGTATAGTTGTAAAGCCACAGAGATGAACCTTACATGCTGGCATGTATCAATTCAGATGTCCACTGTTAAGTTGATTTGATTCATACAGTTACATCAATCATGTAAGTTTAACCCTTGTGCACACACTTTGCAAACTATTGCATTTTTTTCAAGTTATTTAGGATTTTTTTTCTTTCAACCACTTAAATTGTTCAGTGGCTTTTGTTCTATCCATTCATATGTAGGATAAATGTATTACACCCACAAAAAAATAAAAAAATGCGATTGTCTGTCTTTGTAGTCTGTGACGTGATGATGACATTTAATACATAGCCATTAACTGGTCTCTATCGCCACCTACTGTCTTGAGGTGAAACACAAGTCAACAAAGAATTTTCTGTCTGCTGACATAGTTTGACCGCCGCTCAAAGGAATGTTGCAAAAATCGCAGGAAAATTCAGGTCATATACCCTATTGTAATGCATCTCAAAAATTGCAATTGGAATGGTTTTATATGGTCCAAAATTTGGACAATGGATATTTTTTCAAACAAAATCTCACACGTCATGCTGCAATCACATAGAAATATTGTTGCATTTTAAAAAGTAACGTGTTAATCACATGCTACAATTTTCAGCTCCCTAGTGTTTTTCTTTCCCATCGATTCTTTTACGCTGTCCTAAAAAAACAACAACAACAAAAAACAACAAAGGAGATTCCATAATTTGGGATGTAATGCCACAAGGTTTAATATGACCTGATCAAAATGTTAAATAATTTAAATCAGTTTCAACCACAGCAATATATGTTATAAGCAATATATGTTCCCTTAAATGTGTGTGTATCTGTGTACACTTTTGTGTGTGTTTCCTTGTCATTGTGAAGAATAAATATGAAGTCTGATATGAAGTCTGATGCCCCCAGGGCAGATGTCTCCACTGGCCACTCTACGGGCTTTGGCTCACCACTAAACCACAAGTTTCAGAATTTTAGTTAGATTCAAAATTCGGCAAAATTAAAAAACGATGGCACACTATGAAACATATATGATCTTCCTCAAATCAAATTGGATCTGTTACTTAATGTATGTCTCGTCATATAAAGCCTAAACTTACAATAAATAAGGAATTACAAAATGATTCGGTAGACCTACACATAATTATTGTACTGTATCATAACCACAATGTAATACCATACATTGACCAAAGGCAATGATTAATATTATCCACAAAGCAAGCATAAAAATACAAATAGGGAAGTCATGGTGACTAAAATAAAGATCTTCCTTTTACAAAGGTAGAGACGATACCAACAAAGTTCACCCAGGCACTTAAAAAGATATAATTTGGCAATCACAAATAAAACCTAAATGAAGTCAAAAATGTCTACATTTCTTCGAGTTACTTTATGCAAAATGAAAACAGGAGGAACATACGCATTACTCACTACTACAACTATTCGTAGTAGTAATAGTAATAGTATTACTACTACGATGGTTTTTTATGACAAAAACAAAAAGGTAGGTGCAGTAAAAGTTAAGATAAAGATTCAGTCATCTTTGCAGTTGTCTTTTTTTCACACGTGGTTGCATGTGTTGCTTCCTGCTGGCATATTGTAGTCATCATGTCACATTTAGGGAGGTTGTACTTGTGCCACAGCCTAAACATCTCTGGGACTTTGTAAATCACATCGCAAGAGGATACAATGAATATTGTAAATAGTTCTCTGTTATTTCTTTGCTTTTTCTCCGAAGGTAATGGCATCACCACTTCATTTACGTGTTTCAGCCTCATTACTGAATAATTACATTGGCGTGTTACATTCCGTTCCAGTCATATGTGTAATGGCATCTTCCTGGACAATTGAGGTGCCATCTTCAGTGAACGGACTCCCTGGATCCTGTGTGGTGATTCCTTGCTCATTTAACTACCCAACTCCACAGAAGGCCATCAACAAACTCATCGGAATTTGGCTGGATGCAGAACATCACCTAACCTATCATCCCAATGGCTCAAAGATAAACGAGTTGTATCAAGGTCGAACTGAGCTGGTGGGAGACGTCGGGCAGAAGGATTGCTCGCTGAAGATCGATCCTCTTGAAGAAAGCGACAAGGGGCCTTTTCATTTCAGGGTCGAAATGAAAAATTTTGAAAAGTTCTCTTACTTACGAAAGACAGTCGCCATACAAATGATACGTAAGTATAAACCTTTTAATTATAGCATACCTGTATGATAGTATTGTGTATACACACTGTATTTAGAAATGTTGTTATTATTTAGTAATGACTTGGCTATCTTAATAGTAGTAAGTATTAGCAGTAGTTAGTTTGTGAGTACTGTATATTAGCTATTTTACTATGAAATATACACCATGCGTAATTACCAAGGATGGGACGAGATATTGACTGAAAATAAACCTTACCATAACAAATAATATAAAGACACGAATGCCTTGGTACGCTTTTATTTTAAAGTTGTTCCCAGCAGCTTTTGTGAAACGGACTCCTCTTTCTACTTCACAAACTGTTGCTTCTGGAGTGAGTTGTGACTCCAGATGTAAACAAAAACAACATTGGTCTGAAATGATATTCAATCACCAATTCGAGGAACTAAAAGAAAATTTCACTATGCTGACTGCTTTGTATGGCACCTGTTGTCTGCGTTTAGTGCAGAGTCTAGCATAAATTAGCGGCTATCGAGAAGATCTTGAAGCTCAAAGCTATCAAGAATGTTAGGTTATGTTTCAAAGGCAGTTTAATAAATATAAATGACCCTGCATGCAGCCGCTGACAATCTGACGCAGTTCTGTTGCCATTCCTTGCGCCTGTGGTTTGATGTCACTTTATCCCATTCGTCGAGAATTGATGAGAATTGTTGTGGGGGCATAATAAAGCCTTTAGAAGGTAAGTTGTGACTAAGATTTAGCGTACTCTGTACCTGCTTTGCTGTTTATTTTACGTGGATCTTTTGATCTAAATAAATAATTTGAGCTCCCATGTACTTCAATGTCAACTGAATCTTATTAGACCCTTGAGAATCAGTCATGCAAACTGACTAACTTTGCTAGCGATGGAAGTGCATTTTGTAAACGAAAATGACGTTGTAACTCTGTACCACTGCCAGATTTTCTGATGTCGTTTTAGGTAGGTTTTTTTTCAACTCATTATTACAACCAACCATTTTTCTGTTACATCCAGGTGAAGTAAGTCCTGTCGATTTGACGGTGATGCAGAACTTGGCAAATCAATTTGTGACTGCTTCCTGTTCTGTCATTCACTCATGCCCCACCTCTCCTCCTGTCATCCTCTGGAGTCACTCTGGACATCAACATTATGTGTCAAAACCCCTAGAGAACGGCCAATGGGAAGCTACTTCCACGTTGACCTTACATCCTGCCTACGCTAATAACGACACACATTTGCAGTGCCACGTCACATTCAAGGGGGGGCAGCAACAAGTGGCATCCAAGATCATAAATGTGAACTGTAAGTAGAATGCATATTGCTATGGAAGTGCCAGCATTATAACCTGCTTAGTACATTTGGTACCTTGGATTTCAGTGGGGACTTCTTAATACCACCAGTCTCTCATCATAGAAGTCATCATTATGATCTAAAAAAAAAAAAAAAAATTCCCGAATGCAGTTAAAATAATCTACGGACATTCCCCTGTGAACATCTCACACAAACAGCACACTCGTGTTAAGCTCAGACGTTTCATGCGTCATTCTCAGGAGATTCCATAGATGGGTAGGAAAAACATGAAATGTGTCAAATTGTGCATAAGAGGAAGCTACAAACCAACTATGTTTATTGTACATGTTTCAATATTTTAACTTCTATATGTTCAGTCATTTCGTCGTTTTTTTTTCGATGTATGAAGAATATAGATGGTGATCTAGAAGTCTCGGGCACATTTCAAGTCCTCATGAATTGTCGTAGGATGAAATTGGTACCATTTTAAAACCACATTAATTTCTAATGCTAATATATTTTTTTCACTTTTTTTTTTTCTAAATTCAGTAATGATGCTCACGCAACCCGAAAAGGTATTTTGCGTCCTTGAATTTGTGTTGATGTGTGCCATATGACCCAAAGGTGCGCTTTGAAAAATCCATGTAAAACTTGAGATGAAATGCTTTTGAATACATATGTCAGGCATATTTTTACATCCGTAATAGGTTTTGAGATATTCAATGTCAAAATGTGCCCAAAACTTTGGGAACTTTTGGACTTTTTTTGTTTTTAATGAAAATTATTCTCAACTCTCACCCAAAGCAATTTGTAGTTGTTAATCCGTTCACCAATCAAATACTGTAGTATTCAAAGAACTTTACTTTTTCCACACAATACCCCATTTTGTCAATGTGATTTTTTTTTTAACTTATTAAAAATAGTAAATGAAGAACTCACATTTACATAAGCATTCACAGCCATTGCCACGAAGCTAAAAATTGAGCTCAGTTGCATCCCTTTTCTACTGATTATCCTTGAGATCATTCTCCATCTTAATGTGAGAATTTACCTGTGGTAAATTCAGTTGATTAGACATGATTTGGAAAGGCATACACCAGTCTATACAAGGTTGACCATGCACGATGTTGAAGGAATTGTCTAGGCCTGCGGGACAGTTTGGCTTGAGGCACAAATCCGGGGAGGGACACAAAAACAATTTTGCTGTTTTGAAGGTCCCAATGAGCACATGGGTCTCCGTTGTTCATAAATGGAAGACGTTTGGAAAAACCAGGACTCTTTCTTGTGCTGGCCATCTAAACTGAGCAATTGGGAAACAAGAACCTTAGTCATGGAGGTGACCGAGAACTTTTTTCTACAGATGCCCCTTTCAATGTTGACGTTCAGTACAAAGCAAATGTGCAGGAAGGCGAGGCCGTACGTCTCAAGTGCAGCTGCATCGCCAACCCACCTGCCAGCAGCTACGTGTGGCATAATGAAAGCGGTGGCGAGCTGCACAAAGGCAGCGTCTTTGTCCTGGCAAATGTGTCCAGACACACAGGCGCCCTGTACTGCACCGCCATCAATATCATGGGAAAAGCTATTTCATCACCTGTGCAATTTGATGTAACATGTAAGTAAACAATAAACTTTTTTTTAATTATATTTAACCAATCAGATTTCATTCAGTGAATTGAAATTGACATATAAAGTACCATATGGATTTTTTTATATGGATGGATGGATGTATTTCACTATGTTAAACACCAGAGTTCCCTTTGTTAGTACCTCTACAATTTATAGTTATTTCTTTAGAGATTTCAGCGAGTACTTTAGAGTTAGGGATCAAATATCATAGCATATAAAAACATAACTACTTGCGGGAAGTTTAACTGATCAACATGTCCTGTTAGCCTTGATCTCCGCTGTATAAACCTGTGCTTGTTTGATTTATTTATCTCTTTCTATACACCTGTTCGTTTATTTAAGCTTCTTTTTCCCAGTTCATTTAAGTTTTTGCCGCTTGGAAACTGTCATGTAGATTTACATATACTCCCTTTTCAATCAATAGCGATTGGCGACTTGAGTGTCCCTGACGTTTAGTAGTATAGTTCTTTGTTATTGACGTTGGAGAATTATTTACAGGGATATGTTTTAATACAACAATCTTGGGGTGTATGCATGACAAATGAACAGTATTTAAGGGTTAAAATGCCACTCCCGACCACTACTTTTTTTTTTTTTTTTTATTAATAGATGCCCCTGGGATTAAGAGCATCTCATCCTGCTCCTCCGAGGGGGAGATGGTAAAGTGTGTGTGCATTGCAGAGTCCAGACCCCCCAGCAGGATCCACTTCTTACTGCCTGACGCAGTTCTTCCTAGAACCAACGTAGAACAACATGATTCCATTACTATCGGCACACTGCAAGCTTTGATTTCTTCTTCTGAGTTCATCATCTGCGTGGCTAACAACACCATGGGCAGCACCAGCGCCAATATCACTTTACCTGTTCGAAGTATGGAAGAAAGTGTATAATCTGAATTAACTTGTTAGATGACATAAATTCTGAATTTTTCATCAGCTTTTTGTTTAATTACAGGCAATATGCTGCATTTTTATATGATTATTGCAGCTGGAGCTGTTGTGATGCTGGTGATTCTTTTAGTAGTGATTATAAAAAAATGGTAAGCTATCTCAAGACTATAGGAAACCTTGAAAATTGAATGCTCCAAAAGTCAAAACATCGATTTAAGATTTTCAAATATTGCAGCATGCTTCCATGTTTCCCATCTGCAAGTGCATTTTGGAAAATATTCACTTTATTCATTCTGAACTCATTGTGACTCTTGCAAATTATAAAGACAATCTGAAATGCTCAGTATTAAATATATACAGTACATGCAAACATCTATAACAGTCTATAAACCCTGACAACCTTTCAACTCAAGTAGTTCACCAAAAATGTGCAGTAGTCAGCCCCAAAAGTCTCCACACCAAGGTCGAAAAAGTGACAATTTTGTGGAAGAAAGTTAAACTGTCAAAATTTTCAAAACTGGTCAAGCGCTACATATTTAATTCAGAAATATGTGAACAATGGACATCAAACTCTCCAAATCTTTTTTTTTTCAGTCATCCACTCATGACTAGACGTAATTGTTATGGGAAAACACGATTAATCAGGGAGGTGTGGTGGTTTCAAAGTGTCCACTTCACAGCACATATGTACAGTAGTTACGTTCTGGTGTGCAACTAGCATGGCACATTTAAAAGAAATGGAAGCTGTATTGATTAACAATGACTTAAGCTGGTTGTGACCACTTCTACACTAGCACAGCCCTTCCTCTTTTAGATCTGTTCTTGCATGGGTTTGCCATATTACCAACATCAGGTCTGACCTGCCTCCGCGCAGCTTAGCGCACATGCTGTTTATGATGAACTCATATGGCTTCACACGTTTTGATTAGTGTATATTGGTCAGTTCACACACGTTTGTACTACTTTAAAAAATGATTGGCAATCTAAAGTGTTGAATCTAGCTTGCTCTCATTGACAAAGCAATGTACAAACCTGCCATTCTGATGAACTCAAAAGGCTGACATACTGTTGTTTTGCCACCAGGGGTAGACCAAGAGACGTACCTATTCCGAAACCTGAATCCCTTCACACTGTCGCGTCAGCAAGGTTCGAATTCTCATTTCAGTCTTTATCATGGAAATATTTCCCATAAGCAATTAAAAAACAAAATCTAATTCCTTTCTTGGCTACCTTCAAGGAAAAGCATCAAGGCTGATCAAGATGAAAGCAGCATGTGGAATGGTCATATCTATGACAACACGAATGAGGTGTGTTAAGGCGTCCTGTGAGTTATTTCATTTAATATCTGCTCGGGATGAATCAATCTCATTTCTGTCACAGGATGAGTGGACTATAGACTGTGATCCAGTTTATGCAAATGTATAGAGGGTTCTCACTGACGTCACATTGTGGGGAGTAACCCAGATGCGCCGCCATTATAGAGGGACTCGACAAACGGAGTGCAATGCCATCATGTGTTTCTTGGACGGATGAAACAAAATTATCAATGTCAAGAAAAAAAAACTTAGCAAAGCCTGTCGCCGATGCGAAGGCATACATTGAAGGACTCAGAACACAAGAGAAGGCCCGGTATGTGGAAACATTACAGTTTATCGGCTGACTCATCCTGGATAAACGACGATCCGACTATTCTTCCCACAATTACATTTCCAGATATAGTCAACTACTTTTTTTTTTTTTTTTTTTTTTTTTTTACCGAGCCCATACACAGCCGAAGATCTTAAATCCTACAAAGGTTTGGAGGCTTATTACCAGATGGCGTGCGGATGGGTGAGGGAGACGCAACATTTTCCGAAGAATCAGAACAACACAACTCATTTATGCAACACGTGGTAGCTTGATAATAATAAATATGCCAAGATCAGTTTTATTTATGTCATAGCAAAGTCCCTTGCAATAAAATAAGCAAACAGTCAGAAAAACACCACAAGCAATAAACGTTTTTACAAGTTACTATTAAAATGTCATAATTGCATTACAAACTTTGTTTTTAGTTGCTTGCACCCAAAATTTTCTTAACTGAAAAAAAATGAGCGGAACAAATTCGGATGTTGTCCCGATTTTCTCCTCTCAGATCCTGGTTGAGCTTTGCCAACCACAGGCGTCTCCTTCCCCCGATAATTTCTGGCATTCCTCTCCTTGATATTTGATCACAATTGGAAGCCTGTAATCGTCTAAATGTTTTTTTCGGCCTGCCCGATTTGTGCAACCCGAAACACGGCAACAATTTACCTTTTTTCCTAACGATGTTACAGATAAACGTAGTGCCCATGCTGTGTTATATGGGACCTAGTACCTCCAAGATGGCAGCTTTCGGGTTTATGACGCGACGTGAAACCCCTCCATAGGGAAGCTCGAGCCTTCGTACGCCATCACTTCAAGTTTTTTTTGTATTCTTTTTGTTTGTACAAATGCTGGTTTTGTTTAATATTTTCAGTGGAAGTAAGTCTATGTGATGTTTTTGTATTCGAGAATAACCATGTAATTACTGTACTGCACAAATTCTTTGACTGTACATTAACACAAACAGTTCAAATGTGGATAAGACATAGCTGCATCAATTAAAGGAGGCATACATGTTCCCCAAGTGTCTCTCTCTCTCTCTCTCGCCCCCCCCCCCCTCTCTCTCTCTGTTGGTTGTGTTTGTTGCAGCTAACAAGCTGTTCATGTTAGCCAAGGTTGTTACAGCATAATTTTCAACTAAAGAAGCAAGCAGACTGAACCAGCGTCAGAGTCTATCCTTGTTCACACACGTGTCTTATTACAGTAGCTTTCAAGAAGAAAGTGATTCTTGTAACAGAGCAGGTTACAAACTGTGTGGCTGGTACATGGATTGGGCTAACAGGCTAACGGCCCTAGCACTCAGTCATGAGACATCTCCTGCCCACACATACATAAATACACATAGCTATATACATACTTACACAATAGTCAAGTTACTGTGTGCGTGTGTCTCTGGACACATTGCACAACTATGCAAATAAGTATTTGGCCTGAAACTCTGGTCAAGAAAATGTCTTAAAGTCTATGCTGGGATCTCAAACATTTATCATTTGTCTCGCATAGCCAACACCATTACAGAATGAGTTAGTTCCCTGTGTGTTTTGATTTTCTGGGAAGCGTTGGTATTTGGGTTTGCAATACTTTTTACGAAAGAACAATGGTGGTACAAGAAGCGTTTAACATATACCAGTTGCCTGTGTTTATTATTCTAATTGTACCTAAATATAAACTAGAGAACAATTTAGATCCCTCGAAAGGAACAGAACAGAAGTTTCATAAGTGCTCACAACACAGGAAGTGAGTTGGCAAACCCATTGACATATTGTGCAAGGCAAAGAAGGCGATTCCACTTAACTGTTATCAACTTACAGATATGAATTTGATTACTGACAATTTTGAAAAGCAGGACAGCCCAATTTGTTACATTTTTACTTTTATACATTACCCGCTTGTTTGATTGTCTAAAATCGGATGTATGTTATACTGTATTGCATTTCTTCGAGCAAATGCCATGGACAGACATTTGATTGACTATCCTTCCTTAAGAAACTAAGTAACTTGTACATTTAATGAGTTCGGAGAGTGTTTCTCAATGTTCTGAACACCTCTTTTGATCCCAGTGATGTCTATTGTATATCCATATATATAGTATATATAGTATAGTATATCTATTGTATATCCATTTTCTATGCTTGTCCGCATCATATTCTTGGGTAAGCTGGAGCCAATCTCGGCTGGCTTTTGGGCACCCTGAAATGGAAGGCCAGAACTGACGTTGGAATTGTCACCGCTGTCAGACCATGCTGACCCAGCGTTGTTGTAGGCGGTTAATGCAACTCAGGGGAGTGGCCATGATGGGGATCCAGCTCAACTTCCCCTAAGTGACATCATGCTGTTAGACTGAATCAGGAGTATTTCATTTAGTTTCATTTGCTTCAAGATGAGATGAATCACTTTTATTCCAAAAAAATGACATAATAGTTGACTATAAACTAGTCGGCTATTGGGCCGAGACCTGGCAAAGCAAACATTAAGTGAAAACAGTGATTCCACGCGAAACGTGGTCTGTCATATGTGATGACATAAAAGCAAACACAAAAAACACTAAACAAATTAGATTTCACGATAGTCTTATCTGTGGTTCAACCAATCATATGAACATATCTCAGTAATTGCAAATGTATGTTTTGTTTGTTTGTGTGTTTAAGCAAACATTTAAACCCAGCTGGTGCTGGGACACAAAAAAAAAGACACATAAAAATGCAATATACAGTAAGTTTAGTTTCCCTTGAATGAAATCCTTAAGACAAATCTCACAGTGTACAGTGATCATATAGGAGTTTTTATTTTTCACAAATACAAAAATAAATGTTTGTTTGCTCACAAATGTATAATAAAGCACCTTTATTTATTAGCTGTGTTTTTCTAACTGTGCACTTTCAGCAATAGACGAACAAGATATACGCTAGATTGCGCTACTTAGCGTGAGTCACATTTTCATAGATGTTTTGATCCCCTCCTCGTGCATCCGTCTGACCCGCAGCGTGCTGCAAAGACATAAGGCAAAATTAGCTCCATTCAGGATTAATATGATTTTCGTGGGGTGTCTCCTACCTGCACATTAACATAAATAGGCTCCTCTATAACCTTCTTGTCAGGGAGAGTTTTCTTGTCTTTCTTGCTAATTTCTTTTCTAGAAAAACAAAGAGAAAAATCAGAACCTTTTTGGCTTTAATTGGAGTTGTGGTTTGATCCTTTCCCCTTTTTGTCTGTTTTTTTTTGTTGTTTTATTTGTGAAAAAACTGTGTCTAATGTTGGAATGTGTTAACACAATGTGTAAGATTTAGACCTTTTCATGAAAAAGGAATGAATTAAATGATTATACATTTCAAAAACTTGAAATAAATGTGTTCTTAACGACCAACAGTATGTTTTAAATATAATTGTAGGTCTAGTTATCATTAAATTATATTACATGTGGGGTGGCACTCCTCCAGAGGCAGCCATGTCTGTTATAGCTACAGACAATGGTAAATGCAGCACCTCCTGCTGTCTGGAATGAAAAACAGTCTAAATCTTACACATAGTCTCTTTATAAAACAAAACAAAACAAAACAAAAAAAACTTCAAACACAAATATCAGTGTCAGTAATCAATTAAATTGGCTACCCGATTATTTAATACATTTGTAATAAATATATCATGTAAATTGTTAATAAACTCCTCAAAAATTTGAACTTTTGGGAGATGATGACTTATTAGGTCCCTGGATTATTGCGATTAGCGTTTGACCATTTTTGCAGACTATTTATGTAGACCCCTGAAATGGTGGTATACTGTACATACCTTGTGGCTTGGTTTGGCGATGCCCTGCTAAAATTCGCATAATATCCAGAGCCCTCCCTCACAAACGATTGTGACCTGTGAAAAATAATGACTTTCTTATTTTTGTGTTGCAGACATAGATATTTACAGACGGACAGACGGACAAGCCATTTGATTAGTGGATAGATAACTACAGACAGAAGGATGGATGGGCGGGCAGCTATTGGGTTTGGGCAGTGCTTCTCCAATAGTGGGGCGAAGTGATCCCAGGGGGTATGCCAGAGTTTTTTTTTGTTATGTGAAGTGTTATTGCAATAAAATAGGAATTTTCAGCTTTTTTTGTTTGTTTCTTTTGTTTTAAGGTACTTTGGCGCACTTTGTTATTTTTTTCTGTTTTAGACTAAGCTGTAACTGAGCTGTAGAAGTACTGTAAAAAAATAATTAACATTTGTTGAAAGTTGATTAATATTACTTTTTTCTTTTGTTAAAGTGAAAAAGGATACAGGTTTAGGTATATGTCTACAATTTTTATAGATAATAATCTTATTTATGGACGGCGTGGCAAGTAGTGCGATAGATTTTTTTCATTTCTAGGGGGACTAGGCAAAATCTAACTGAGAAGCACTGGGTTAGGGGTGGATGGATTCATTGATTGATTTCATTTCAATACAATATCACCTTGTGTGCTTTTTCCAAATAAGAAATCCCGCGGCTAAAAGGATCCCAGCCGCTGCAAGCGGGACAAAGATAGCAATGTAGATTGTCTGTAACATGTCCCTGTTCATTAGATCTGTCAAGAAAATAGACATTATTGTCAACAATGAAGGAATTTGCTATTTGGATTTGATTTAGAGGTATACACATACGCTGTAGCTCACTTGGCATAGCTGAAGTTGGGAAAATCATTTCTGGAAAAAACAAAACAAAACGACGCCTATTGTAATGAATTGGTTAAAGCATCAATAGTGAATGTTAAAGACTAGGCTTTTACCTGGATTCAGAGTGACTGGTACTGCACCTGGGCCTAAATGGGAAATTGAAATGAAATACAGTATACTCAATAATACAACAACGATTTGAAACAACTATGACGGTATTTTGCCGTACTTCTTACCTGATGCAGATATGGTGACGCGCTGTCGGTAAAAACTGTAGTTCTCCTTGGCAATAATCCTTAAATAAATAACCAGTCGGCTGTCCATTAGGTTTGCAATCCTGAGGGTGCAACTACTGTTTTTCTCTCGCGGCATCTGTGTCTTTCCTTGGTACTTGGCCACCACAAAAGTGTCATTGGGGTGATAAATGAACGCGTTGCCATCCCTGTCGTGGGTATTAAATGTGCTTTTCAGGCGCAGTTTCCAAAAGAGCTGAAGGTTTTCTGTGTGATATTTGTGCGGGTAACTAAACATACACGGTATAGTCAATCTTTGGCCTCTCACTGCTGTGATGCTTTGGTTGACAGTCACACCCCATGTTTCACCTGGCGATGACGAAAAAAAACAACAATTCAATGTGCTATAGTACAGAGCCCATGTGACAACATCCAAATCAAATCCCGATACTACCCACCATTTGAATGAGCGGCCAGGATCAGAGCGACGGCAAGCTCAAACAAAGGTTGCAGACGATCCATTACAGATATTCCGAGTCCAGATTCCAGTCTTGTTGATTTTGGAGAGCACGGTCCGCTACATGTGTCCACTTTGGCGCGAGCACAATCAGAAGTCAACAGGACAGCTCATTTAACTGTGTGTTAATGCTTTAGAGGAGAGGTCATTGCTCATGAATCCTGACGGTAATGTGAAATTTTTGGGTGTGTTTCCTGTTGCTTTGCAGTGGTGAATAAAAAAAGGAAGTCAGAACAGTGCAGTGAATGTTCATTTTCTCTCAGTGAGTTTAAGTAAGATTGGTTAAGAACACCTCAATATTGAATCCTGTCAAACAACTTTTTTTTTTTTGCGTAATTTGAAAATCTACATTTGTGGACCATTGTTGAACAAGGAAGCATATATGGTGATTATTCAAAATGGACACTGCCTCACTTATGGGAATTGAGAACAAAATTAGAGCCTTGTCAGTCCTATCCAAATGAATGAATGAATAAATGAGTGAATGAAGGTCAAGAGGGCACACATGTGACACCTGCGGCATAACACAAGGCAGCCAATCAAATAGCTTGTTCAAAAGCAGTTTTGCAAGTGGAGTGATGAGGTGTGTGTGAGTCATGCAAGGAGTAGGGGAGAGAAATCCCAAGAAGAGGTTCGATGTAAATAGAAAATTAGGTCCTTAAATCAGGAAAGAATTTCAATGGAGTTTAGTTGTTGATATTTTTTCATATCAATCATAACTGAAACATCAATGGTTTCACATGTTCCGCACCTCCATTTTTGAGGCAGCTAATCAGAGTTGTGGCCATAAGGTCGTGGTCTCTTCGGGCACGCTGGCTTCCTCCCACACTCCAAAAAAAACCAAAAAAAAAAAAACAGGTGTATTGGACATACTAAATTATCCTTAGGTAAATTGTCCTTAGGTGTGATTAGGTGTGTAAATGGTCGGCCGTCCCTCTGTGCCCTGCAATTGGCTGGCAACCAGTTCAGGGTGTCCCCTGCCCGGTGCCCGAAGTCAGTTGGGATCGGCACCAGCAAGCTTGCAACCCTTGTGAGGATAAGTGGCTAGAAACTTTATGAATATTTTGTCATTTCTAGTTTGTGAACATAAAATTGCTCCAACTGAGTTGCTAATCTCAGTATTGCCTGTCATTGTGATTACTGAAACCCTAAAATCAGGACAGGTACCAGACCGTTATAGAGAATTGGTATCTCCCGTTCCTAATTATTACTTATGGCATTTTACTGTAAAAAGTCAAAATATTGTATCTCTGGGGGGCAGTCACTTGGTGACAACAAAATATTTGTGTTTCAAGGTTGACTCAACTGTGGTGGTTTCAACAAAGCTGACTCGAAAAGGGCTTAACACCCACACATTTTCCATTTGTGCGATTGCGTGTATACATATATGTACACAACTACTGAGTGTGCATTTATGTAACATACGTACATACATACATACATACATACATACATACATACATACATACATACATACATACATACATACATACATACATACATACATACTGTACATGTAAAATGTATGTAAAAACGAAAGAAAGAAAGAAAGAAAGAAAGAAAGAAAGAAAGAAAGAAAGAAAGAAAGAAAGAAAGAAAGAAAGAAAGAAAGCAAGCTTTCTTTTAACGGGTGTTTTGTGGTTAATGCGCCACTAGGTGAAGCGCGATATTGACAAAAGGAGAGTGAACTTGAGTCCAGACTCCATCCGGAAAACAGTGGAGTCAGTGGAACCCTTCAGTCTCATGACGCATGAGTGCAGTTTGCAGAAGAATTCCAAAAGAACCCAGAATGAAGTCCGAGAGGCTTGTTGTTGACGATGGATGACGGGATGTGTTCCGGTGCGGTTCAGCGGCTGTCTGGCAGTGTGCGAAGAGCACGCAGATGGAGCGCCTGACTTCAGCGGATGAGAGCAGCCAAGAAGGACGCCCGCAGCAGCAGCAGCTGCGCGTCGGTTCCAGGAGGAGGCTGGCCGACGTCGGCTCACCCGCTCTGGCAGCCGCACGGCTCACCCTGCCGGGGGTCATGGACGCCGAGGGGAGGGTGGATGAGTCACGACTGAGAATGCACATTTTCCAAAACGGTATTGATTCTTCACTCTGTCATGACAAAAGAATATATGATCATAATGATGTTTCCTACAACCGCATTTAGCCATTACCGTTTTGCAAGGTATAATTCCATTACTGGATTCTATTGTTAGCATGTTCCTGATCCTGAATGATAATTAATTAACAATTATACATTGTTTTATACAATTTCCTTAAAAACTGACCCCAAAACAATAAATTCCAGAGTTTTTGTGACCAAAATAAAAAAAATTACAACATTTTAATATTATGACAAAAACAAGCTTACAACTCACCTAAAACTGGTCTAAAATCATAAATAACAACAATTTAGCTATTATATCAGTTAATGTAATTTGTTGGAACATGCATGTGATTTTGAACCCTTGTTAAAGCAATATTAATAATAGTTATACAATTTTTTTATATCATCTCCCCCACAAATGGACAATTAAAGACTTTGTTGTTTAACTATACAGTACTAATATTTATAAAGGTTCTGATGTGGTTTATTCCAGTAATATACAATTTACCATGCCTGTGACACTAAATAATTACCGATAAATAGTAGAAATTATACTTATTTTCATATGATACAATTTGCAACACCAAATATACTAGATACAATTTGCAACACCAAATATACTGGAATTAATGTTTGCATGCTGATATTTGCTAAATAAATAAATAAATAAATAAATAAAAACACTTACTAAAGAGAGACATAAATTGTATTTTTTGTTAAATTTTATTTGTGTCAATATATGAATGTGAGTGAGACAGTCGATCCCTGCCCACAGAACAACAAAATAATACAGGTATTACAACTGATGATCAAAACTGAATTTATTGTCAGTCAGAACATGAACGTGCTTGTTAGAAAACTCACATAAGTCCTGTGGCTACCTAAACAAAGTATTGGTTGTGGTCACATGCACAGCGGTTGAAGTGCTTGTTCCTAAAAGTAGTCAAGTGATGCTTTGCCCTCAGTGTTTTAGTGGCTGTCAGACATGGACATGCACAGTCAACCAGGCCTCAAGCAAGAGTTTCTGGGAAAGTAAAAAGGCATTTCAAAAGAGGGCAAGGATTATACAAAATCACATGAGTTTGAACAGAGATGTTCAGTGAAGTGTAAAAGCTAAAAAAAGAGGCTGCATTGGCACTAATATTTCAGAACCCGGAATTTGTGATGTGAATATTACTTACAGAAGCCATCAATGTGGAATTACAATTATTGTTTTCCTGGGTAAATTGGAACAATAACAATTGATGTAGATATTCAAGGGAAGTGATTAAAGCAGCAGTGAAAAACATTGCGTAACAGCATCTCAAATCCTCTGGAAGCAGAGCAAAGGTCACTACATTATTGTGTTCCACTTCATTGATTTCCTTATGACCTGCTTTGAGGATGATTTCTTAAAAATGTGCAGTCTTTTGGAATTGTTCAATGAGAAGTTAAGATGGAAAATTATTATTATACGTCCCACATTGATTAAGAAGTTTAAGAACAGTATTAAACATAAATATAACATGATTTTTGATGTTATGGGGCCCACAAGTAACTATATTTTCCATGGATTTTAATGCAAAAGAAATCATGACCTTTTGCAGCCTTATCCCCCATCAAAAGTCTGGCCAATTTCAATCCCTGTCTAGGAGGCGTCTCCCCCTCTGAGCGTGGCCTGGCATGGCGCTTCCTGTTCGGAATGTATCCTTGTGGCTCGACGGCTTCGGAGCGTCCTCTGCTTCAGGAGCAGCTAGCTGTGCGTTACCAGGTTATGAAGGCCAAGTGGCAGAGCTTCCTCCCCTCGGCTGTGCGGATACACCTCAATGGCACCGATGGTAAACACCCAAAATATTCTGTCACCCAGAAGGAAGTCTCAATCACAATTCCGATTGCCTACCTTTTGTGCTCGACAGCCGAGCTGGTGGCCGCAGTCGAATATTTTAACCAGAGGCAGGCTCTTATCCAGCAACAGGCTGACAACTTGAGGGACGAGGTCCGAGAGAGGTTTATGTTTTTGGAGCTGCAAGCACAGGTTTGTTTGATGAGCATAATTTTTGGTTCGATGAAGATAACACTTTTTCAAAATAATATTTGTAAACTCCTTGATTTATCTTTCTTGGAGCAACCTCTTTATGTTGTGAACTAACAGCAAGACTTTCTAGGATCAAGGCCATTCATTGCCATTTACAGCTTCATTCTTGGCAGAGCATGCGCTGCTGGTTGCACAAAAACCTACCTAAACTAAACAAAAAAGTCTTCCAGTATCTGGTCAAAAAATAAATAAATAAATAAAAGCCTTGTTGTCAGTTTGACGTAGCAGTTTGGACAATTTTAGTAAAATAATGTGAATGTCGCTTTAATATAGAAAGTGTGATTCACAGGGCTACAACTCAGGATCATTTTAATATTGATTAATCTGCGGATTATTTTGTTGATTAATCCTCAAATATAGGAGTAAAAGAAACAAGTTTTATTTCAAATTGGCAGTGAAATAACATAAATGTATAATTAAATGTGCTACAATGTTTTATTTTTTTATTCAGCACAACAAGAACATGGCTGCTTACATGGAGCACTACAGAAATAGCTGAATATTTACTGGTGGAACACAAATGTACAGAGGACTTGAACAATTTAAATTAAAGTCTCAAAACAATTATTCGATCATCAGAAATGGCATTGTTTATTTGATACATTGTTAATTATTCGATGAATCATCGGAGTGATATGTCATAAAATTGTTCTCTGCGTGTCTTCAGATATTGTTTGAGCGTATCACATTTGACCAAGAGGAGCTGCAGGAAGCTATCCGAATTATTAACAAAGATGTCCCAAGAACTAACAGAGACTTGAGCTTCTACCAGTATGTATTAACAAACGTTTTGTATATTTTCATTTTGGAGCTATAGTATTTTAATTGGAATTTCACAACTACACTAATTTGAAATAAGTTATGTTTGTGCATTTGGAAATTTTCAGTGGTTAGGATGAGTAGGTATTCATCTATGATACATTGGAAATTAGGTTGGAATATTTACTCACTAATTCTTTGAGTAGCCTTATTAACTTTCTTCTGTGTTTTTTTTTTTTTTTTTTTTCTCAGAGGAGAAGGTTTAGGAAATCTGCTGGTGCTGAGAGACATCCTCATCACCTATGCTGCTTTCCATCCAGGTAAACCGAAACGGAAGAACTTGTTTTTTTTAGCGCGGCCTTGACTGCAGCTGCAGCTTTTGATCTGTTAATATGGCAGAGGTGAGTTACGCCCAAGGAATGAACGATCTTTGCAGCCGATTCCTGGAGGTCATGGACTGCGAGGTTGACAGTTTCTGGAGTTTTTCGTGCTACATGGAGAAATTTGCCAAAGATTTTCGTGAAGATGGCCTGCACAGAAAAATAGGTGAGGTCGACTGTGAGTTCTTTGAAGTACCTGGTGGTTCTATATTGTGAAATAGAGTTTGGTTGAATGTCTTTAAGAGTTGGAGGCAGCCCTGTTAAAGGAACTGGACCCTCAACTTCATGTCCACTTGGTTACAGATAGCATGGAGAGCTTCACCTTTTGTCACAGGTAACATTTAAAAGCAGAACACTAGATTCAGTTGTCAGCCTTGAGGGCGCACATTATAATATTTGGTCATTCAGATCATTGTGATTTTCTTTGTTTAACCAACATTTCTTTCCTGTTTCGGGGGCACAACAGATGGCTGCTGTTAGGCTTCCAGAGAGAATTTGAGTACAGTGATGCACTACGTTTGTTTGAGATACTGAGCTGTGACCACCTAGAGCTCATTTCCCAGCAAGTAGACAGAGCCCGTTATCAGGAAAGGTTGGCTCAAAAGTGTTGTACAGGTGAGACCTTGAGCTCCATTTTTGCACTTAGCATGTCAACATGCCAACAAATCCTGATTTATATATTTTTTTTATTATTTTTTTTAAATCTCAGCAAGGCTCATAATGCGTCTTTACCAATTTGGAAGAACGTTTCTTTTCAATGGGGGTTCTCTGACTGCCCATTTCAATGCACAGGTGTTGTTCTTCTGACAGGGGTGGCCAAGTCCGGTCCACAATTCAGTCTGTTTTCAATCAATCAATCAATCAATCAAATTTTATTTGTATAGACCTAAATCACCAAAGTCTCAAAGGGCTTCACAGATGAAAATAGGTCATGTGGAGACTTCTTTCGAAAAAACAAGTCATACAGAGGCATCTTTTCGGTGTAAGGTACACAACAGCATCTCTAGTAAGCAGCCACCATGTCACTTTGAAAGTGGATGAAAGGAAGTGGTTTGAGTGGCCATGATTGAAATTTACCGTGACCACATCCACAGCGGCGCAACATTAGCACCAGATCTAAGCTGCCCTGCAGGATTCTATGTCAGTCATGAAAACACAGCCCTTTGAGTAAGAGTTGAAGTACAAATAAACACACTCGATTTACACAGATCTTTGCCTTGTCTGCAGACGACGAACGCGAATCGGAGCTGCAGGCGGTCAACACTGACTTTACATTTGAGCTGTTCATCTGTGCAGCCATCCTTTTAGACCACAGAGACACTCTGCTGCAATGTCAAGATGAAGTGCAGCTGATCCAGTTCACCAGCAGGTTTGTGTTATAATAACTGGCCATAGCATGGAGTACACAAAGTGATGCAACCTGAGTTTAAAACAGTGTCAGTTGGCTTAGTTCCGATTGACACTGGCAGTTTCTAATAGTGTAAACTTTACAGCACTGTACTTATACAGTAGATGTTTCTAATACTATGTAGGTGTTATTAAAGGCAAGTACCGGTAATGTGTACCCTTTGACGTTTCACAGCCTCCAGGGAACACTGGATTTGAACAGCACGCTGAAGAAAGCAGAGCATCATTTCTTTAACTACTGCAAACGCTGTGCTTGGGACTCCATGAACTGGCGCTGTAGAGCACACAAAAGCAAAGAAGAAGACTTTTTATTTCAACTTCGCAGTTTATTTACTTTAAGATGACTACTTCAGTCCCTATCACACTGTTAGTATAAAAGACCAAACATGTTTAAAGGAACACATTCGTTTTTTTTTTTTTTGCCTTAATTTTCCTAAGGTAAAATGATATACAGTATTAGTTTTAGTGTTGATTGTTTATTTGATCACTAATGAGAACATAGATGAACACAATGTGATTTTTTTTTTTTAGTTTGTAACTTAACATCGGCCTTTTTAAGACTTGTTACAAAGGGTTCATGCAATATTTAGCTATTGGAAGGTGACAGACAACAGGTGGTGTGAGTAACGTACTCCGGTTATATTTATAATGACTTATGTAACAAGTGTGTATATCCACGTTTTAGACACTGACAGAAAGAATGGGGTAGTGAGGCAAATTTAAAGGATGGAAAGAAAAAATATGAGCCTAAGTTATATTAATGTTAATTATCCATATCATGTGCAAATGATGAATTATATTGCAACGTGATCAACTGTAATGTGATAAAAAGTTGAAAGAAGTTAATTGTCAGAGTAACTACACAGTGGATTTCAAGTCTACTTATCTCTGGTTTTTGTTGTGAAATAAAAAAAAAAAAAATCAACATTTCAAATCATTAACACACACTATTAATGTTACCTGTACTTGTGCAAACAACATTTTTCATTGATAATTTTATGAAAGGATGTATAAATAACTTGAAACAATGTGGTGACATTTTTGGAGGACAATTCTTACAGTTGTCAAGTCATTTCCATCAATGACAATTACAAAGAAGAAACCATCAACCATCAGTTTAACTCTGGATACAAGGTACTGTACTGCAAATGGTCTTTCATTTGGAAAAAAAAAACAAAAAAAACACAAGTCAAAATTCTCTTCATATCAAACCTAAAATTTATTCTTTAGCGACATTTGTCAGGAATACAGTAGAATACTATTTCAAGGTAGGAGCCATCAACTGTGCTTGAATTTTGAGTGACTTTTTTTTAGAAATATTTGGACAATTTTGTTTGGAATTTGTGAGAGCAGTTTGGGAAAGCCCCCTTTCATTTCCAGCGTGGTTGTGCCTCGGTGCACAAAGCAAAGTTCATGAGTTCAAACAGATTTGGAATGAACTAGAACAGATATTGTGAGACTTCAGAGAGAATCATGGAGAAAGTCTTCCCAGAATAGAAGCTGTCATAGCAGCAAAAGGAGGGGCCGTTTCTGTTCCTCACACTGGATGTCTAAAGGTCAGCTGTCCCGATAGTTTCGTCCACTTATTAGAAGACCAACAAGCTTATTTAGGTGGGTCAGAAGGTTCTAGAACTTTCTGTGGAGGGTCACCTGACACCCAGTAGGGCTCCCCCTGCATAGCGCTCTATAAACACTGGGTGAGCACATGCACTCGGCCTCTTACGCTGCCTACCAGGACGCGGAAAGGAGCACTGGAGAGGAAGTCAGGGGTCGCTAGCACAAACTAATCTCAGTTAAGGTTGAACAGCTGACACAACAAGGTAACACGACTTCTAGCTGTGCTGCATCAAGCCTGGCTTCATAGTTTGTCTCGCTTCATTGCTACATTGAAAAGCTTAACTGCTACGTGTGAGAGGTTTTTAGTTTAATCACTGTGCTTGCATGGACTATTGACTGCAGGCGCAAATAGAATCAATAAGCTGCATTTTAGGTCTGGAAGGTCCAGCCCACTAAGTCTACATTGAAAGTAGGTTAATTGAATTATCCAGCAGGAAAAGCTTGAAAAAAGGCAAATAAATGTAAAGTGGGGACTAAATAATTATATAGCTTACATATCAATATTACAGTGTGTTTTTGGTGATGATGATCTTTTGTAGCTGGAGAAACAACCGAGCTGTGTCAGCAATCTCTTTTTGGTGTTGCAAAACAAGATAACAAGTGAAAATTCAATATTCTGTAGCACCCTCTAAAAGTAAGTCCTGGGAACAAGCTTTTACAGCAATTATAATTAGAGGAAAAGAAAATATTAAGCAAAAATATGATTGTCAGCTTCATTAGCTAGCTAATTGAGAGGGTCTGTCCCATCTGAATTGCTGCTATGAGTGTGGCCCCAGAGAGTGAGTAAATAACCTGGCATGTACAAAATATGTTATCTTGAAATATATGATAATATAAATATATACATTTATCTGAAATCAGTGTGTGTATTTCATTGCCTTTTACTTGAATAAGAGTTTCACATTTCCAATGATTCATGTTTTTTTTTTTATTTTTTTTTTTACACACTAATCATTTTCATATAGATACGATGACGCTTATTATAGTAACAGCAAAGTATTTAGAGTCAGCTGTTGGAAAACACAAGCACGCACGCACCCTGCATTCATACACACACAGGCAAACACCAATTACTGCTCTGGGATCAGTGTTACCGTCACATGATAGTGCTATGATCATGAGGGAGGTGTGGCAAACCAAAGTACAGAGAGGGAAATGAATCTGGCGTAGGCGTCACTTAAAAGTGATCAGAATTATCGTTAAAAAAAAATGAATACAGAAATGTTAAACTAACACTGTTTGCATAATTTATTATATATATATATATATATATATATATATATATATATATATATATATATATATATATATATATATATATATATATATATATATATATATATATATACATATATGTGATCATACCAATAAATAAATATCCCTGTAACTATCCTTCTGTATCCGTCTTTGTTTAATTCAGGATTTCGGGATGTCTAAAGGACCAGCAGTAGGCATTGATCTTGGTACCACGTATTCCTGTGTGGGGATCTTCCAGCATGGGAAAGTGGAGATCATTGCCAATGACCAAGGAAACAGGACCACACCTAGCTATGTGGCTTTTACAGACACTGAGAGACTGATTGGAGACGCGGCCAAGAACCAAGTGGCCATGAACCCATCTAATACAGTGTTTGGTAAACACGGCACAGTGATACGGCTTTAAAATTCTCCAAAGTCAGTTGAGAATAATTGGCTGATATCTTGTCTTGGTCTGTCTGCAGATGCTAAGCGTTTGATCGGCCGTAAGTTTGACGACTCTGTTGTCCAGGCAGACATGAAGCACTGGCCCTTCAAGGTTGTCAATGACTCAACTAAACCTAAGGTGGAGGTTGAGTACAAGGGTGAGATCAAGACTTTCTACCCCGAAGAGATTTCCTCAATGGTCCTTACCAAGATGAAGGAGATCTCTGAAGCCTATCTTGGCAAGGTAAGAACACATACAGTAAGGCAAAAGAGAGCTTCATAGGGCAGCAATAAATGTTTACCAAGACAAATCTTTCTATCGTCTAGTCTGTGACCAACGCAGTCATCACCGTTCCTGCTTACTTCAACGACTCCCAGCGCCAAGCCACCAAGGACGCAGGAGCCATTTCAGGTCTTAATGTACTGCGCATCATCAATGAACCCACTGCAGCAGCCATTGCCTATGGCTTGGACAAAAAGGTAACCAAAAAAGTAGAAACCCTTAATTCCATTTTTTTTCACAATCCATAACCTATACAGGATGATGGGTGAGCAATAGCCTAATTCACTTGAGTTTGGCCGTGGTATAACGCGAACCAATTGTTATTTAAATGTAGGCGTAGCACACTACTATGTTACAGGGCTGCTACCAGTTTGGAGCCATAAAATAAGATGGCCGCAGTAGATCAGAACATCCAGTGAGATCAACTGTGATTTACATTTATTTTAGGTTGGAAGTGAGCGCAATGTGCTTATCTTTGACCTTGGAGGAGGCACTTTCGATGTTTCCATCCTGACCATTGAGGATGGCATCTTTGAGGTGAAGTCCACTGCAGGTGACACTCACTTGGGTGGTGAAGATTTTGACAACAGAATGGTGAATCACTTCATTGGCGAGTTCAAACGGAAGTTCAAAAAGGAAATCAACACCAACAAACGAGCCGTGCGTCGCCTGCGCACCGCCTGCGAGCGCGCCAAGCGCACCCTCTCCAGCAGCACCCAGGCCAGCATTGAGATCGATTCACTCTACGAGGGAACCGACTTCTACACTTCCATCACGAGAGCCCGTTTTGAGGAACTCAATGCCGACCTGTTCCGCGGAACCCTGGAGCCCGTGGAAAAGGCCCTCAGAGACGCGAAGATGGACAAGTCCCAGATCCATGATATTGTCCTGGTGGGTGGCTCCACGCGTATCCCCAAGATCCAAAAGCTTCTGCAGGACTTCTTCAATGGCCGTGACCTCAATAAGAGCATCAACCCTGATGAGGCTGTGGCCTATGGAGCTGGTAAATATTTCTACTGCGAATATACTTGAACTTTTAAAAATGCATGTGTTGAATGTGGAAACTCTTTCCAGCTGTGCAGGCTGCCATCTTGGCCGGTGATAAGTCTGAGAACGTACAGGACCTGCTCCTGCTGGATGTCACCCCCCTGTCCCTGGGAATTGAGACCGCTGGAGGAGTAATGACTGTGCTTATCAAAAGGAACACAACAATTCCCACAAAGCAAACTCAGACTTTTACCACTTACTCTGACAACCAGCCTGGTGTGCTCATTCAGGTAGCGCCAAGACCATATTCCCAATTTATTACTCCTGTGGCACCACAGAATAAGAGTAGGCATTGTATTTCAGGTTTTTGAAGGCGAGCGAGCCATGACCAAGGATAATAACATCCTGGGCAAATTTGAGCTTACCGGAATTCCACCTGCTCCCAGGGGCGTCCCCCAGATTGAAGTGACTTTTGACATTGATGCTAATGGTATTCTCAATGTGTCTGCTGTGGACAAAAGCACCGGAAAAGAGAACAAAATAACCATCACCAATGACAAAGGTGCATTGATTTTTTTCCTTGGTATTTTTACACCTCGTGAGAGGATGGGTTTAGGGCTAACCCTAATCCGAACCTCTAACCCTGACCCTAACTCAAAGAGGTTTCTTATCCTATCAGGGCGACTGAGCAAGGAGGACATCGAGAGGATGGTGCAGGAGGCCGAGCAGTTCAAGAGTGAAGATGAAGCCCAGAGAGAAAAGGTGACAGCCAAGAACTCCCTTGAGTCCCTGGCCTTCAACTTGAAGAACACCGTGGAGGACGAGAAGCTCAAGGACAAGATCAGCCCAGAGGACAAAAAGGCCATCATAGACAAGTGCAACGAGGTTATTTCCTGGCTGGACAGGAACCAGGTAACTGAAGTCCAAGAGAAGCACTGGTTATTTTCAAAATACTGTCTCATAATACTCTTAGCTTTCAGACAAGCTACTCAAATGCTTGCTCTCTTTGCTTCTTCTGTTCTTTAGACTGCAGAGAAGGACGAGTACGAGCACCAGCAGAAGGAACTAGAGAAAGTTTGCAACCCCATAATGTCCAAGCTTTACCAAGGAGGCATGCCTGGTGGGATGCCAGGAGGCATGCCTGGTGGTTTCCCTGGTGGAGCTGAAGGAGGCTCCGCTGGCCCGACTATTGAGGAGGTTGACTAAACACTCGCTCTTTGCACTGCTGGAATTTCATGTCCTGTCATGACTCTTTCAAGGTTTTTTTCAGAAGGCTAATTGAATAAAAAGAAAAACGGGTAAACAAAAACAATTGTATCTCGCAAAAACTAAACAGCATACAATTTCAAGAAATAATCTTTATAATAAAGGGCATCCAAATATTTATTTATTTTACCAAAGATTAAAGTATCAGACAAATGATAAATGTCTCAATTTTGATTCATCCATTGATGAGATGGAGTAATATTGAACTGAAGTAATATTTCCTGAATTAAAATACTGTATATCAATAAAGATTGATGGCAACACCTGTGCTTTTCTTCTCTTAAACTGTTTTGTTGAAAAGCTCCACACTCAAAGAAAATGCTTTATGCATTTAACATACCTTAGTGGCATGCAAACATACGAGCACAAATGTTTGCAGGATTATAAGAATTCACCATCAAATGGCAAAAATACCATTGTGCTCATGTTCACATTCCCCTAGATTATCTAATTTATGAGCACAAAAGAGGTGTTTCTATAATTGTGCCACAACTGTATACCATAATCACCAATTGTATGGACACACCTCATTCAATGTGTTTCTGCATTTTCATGAGTATTTATATATAAGGTTGTCATGGAAGGTTTCAACACTATGAATGAACAACTAGAGGCACATACTTAACAAATAAAGGTCAACTCAAGACATGTTTGGTATTCTAGTTTCTTCAAAATAGCCATCCTTTGCTCTGATTACTGCTTTGCACACTCTCAATGAGCTTCAAGAGGTAGTTACCTGAAAGGGGTTTTCAACAACAGATATTAACAAATATAATAGTAAAAATTTATTATAATAATGGAATGAACTTACATGCAGCATCTATCATCATCTTCTTAATATTGCAACCACTGATATAACGTGGTCCATTTTGGTACAAAAGGCTGCTTTTTATCTTATATGTGTTGATTTGTTTGATCTCAACATGTTTGTTTTGTTCCTCTTCTTCGGCTTCCGAAGCATTTAATTTTCGCTTCTTTACTTTCTGGCTCGTTATCACCTGATTGTGTATTATTTTGACTTGTGATACTGCAAATAGCAATATACTTATACTAACAAAAAATTGCAGTATTTATTTTGTTTCAGGCCTAAAGATAGCACCTTTTAGAAGGCATTCTAGAAGGGAGGATGTGGGAGCTTTAAAAAAAAAAAAAAATCCCAGAATCTTTGTAAGGAGCTATTGTTGATATCCCAATAACAAGTGTTGCAAATAGACCAAAATATATTAAGATAATATCTCCTCATTCACAGTGATATCACAGTATGCGTAAAATTGACCTGTATGTGTCTTGGACGCAGGCAAGCGAGAGCACTGCGGCATAGAAAATGAATGGAGAAATGGATGCAATTTTATGCTGTTTAAGTAAAATACCAAACCGATTTGAATACATTCCAAGTGCTTATCTGCACTTGTTCCATTCCCACACCTATCACAAATGAACATATGGTGCTCATGGTCAGTGTAGGTCAGGCTCTTATAAAAGCAAGTGTCCCACGCGTCAGAAGCTCACGGACGTGATTCACAGCCCGGACAAAGCCATGTTGTTGTTCATCACTTGTTTTGCACTTGTTGCCTCCGCACTGGGTGAGTCACATGCACTCATTTACTCTTGCTGTGGTTATTAATCCAAAGGTTCGGCGGTGCACATTTATAAAACCTAAAAACCTTTAACGGTTTATTTGAGACTTTTTGTTATATTATATATATAATATTGTGATCGGGTGTCAGGATGTGGAAGGCCTTCAATCACTCCCCAAGTCAGCGGCTACAACAAGATTGTAAACGGAGAGAATGCTGTGCCTGGGTCCTGGCCTTGGCAGGTCTCACTTCAGGTACCCCCAATCCATTGCACATTCACTCATAAATACCATTGTCAATAAAAGAAAAAAGTTAAATGTAAAGAATCTCTCTTTCCTAGGATGGCAGGGGATTCCACTTCTGTGGCGGATCTCTGATTAACCAGAACTGGGTTGTTACTGCAGCTCACTGCCGTGTGTCGTAAGCACCACCCTTCTGTTTTTTTTTTGTTTTTTTTTCCCAAACACTTGGCTGATGCCAAATTTGTAGCCAATGTTTGTCTGCTTTTATTTTCATTAGTAATTGTCGAAAATGTTAGGTATCATTATCTTGATTGTAAATCAGCACAGGTGTCCTTATCATTAAACACGTTCATTTTTTAAATAGGTTTTGGAAACAATACAGCATTAGAAAGAGAAACAAAATCTGGAGAGGCATTTTCACAATCCACTGGTCATTTCACTTTTTGAGGTTTAATGACTTGTACACTAGTATTTTATTATTACTAATGTTGACTCTTCCTGGTTAAATTTTTCTATTCATCATCAGTCAGAATCAGAAATTAAACTGACATTTCTTGTAATTTTTTTGAATTTATAATTCAATAACTTCTCCTGGAGTTACTGAATAAAGAATGCCTTTATATTTCTACAAAATCTCTCTCTATAAATCAGACACAGATGGCATGGTACTCTTTAAAATCTTTTTTTTCCCCCAGTACAAAAATGGTTTGTGCTTGTTATGGATTACTTGACTGAAAAAAAAAATCACAGAGGCTATGTCTTTGGAAAAAAGGATGAAGCTATGATTCTGAATTTTGTGCAGTCCCAGAAGCCATCGTGTGATCCTGGGTGAGCACGATCGTCAATCCAACAGCGAGCAACTTCAGGTCAAGACCATCTCCAGGGTAAGTGGCGCCAACATTTCACGTGCATTTACAGTACTGAGAACTTTGCTCGCACGACGACGATGTTGAATTTGATGTTTCTGTTCAGGCCATCTCACATCCCTACTACAACTCCCAGAACTTCAACAATGACATTACCCTTCTGAAGCTGTCCTCTCCAGTTCAGATCACCAGGACTGTGGCTCCCGTGTGCCTGGCCAGCTCCAGCACCAGCATCCCAACCGGAACCAGATGTGTCACCACTGGATGGGGCAGGACCGGACAAACCTGTTAGTCATGAATACCTATGTAAAATGGTGAAAGGCACTGCGGAAGATGAGATGAAACACACCCCTCTGTGCTTTGGGTTTACAGCAAGCCCTCGCTACCTGCAGCAGACTTCCTTGCCTATGCTCAGCCCAGCTCAGTGCAAGCAGTACTGGGGTTTCAACAGAATCACTGATGCTATGATCTGTGCTGGTGCTTCTGGAGTCTCCTCTTGCCAGGTAAGAGAAAAAAAAAAGTTATATATATATATATATATATATATATATATATATATATATATATATGCACTGCTTGTTACTGCTCTGCACAACAGTAAAATACACTGCGTAACATGGTAAGAAGGTCAGCCAACGTAAAAATAAATCTCACCATAGCAAATACTGTACGGTCACCAATACCTTGGTGTGCTTTTAATTTGAAGCTGTTTCTGGCAGCAGGTCATGACAATGGCTGACTTGATCTTTCTACAGCACAAAATGTTGCTCCTGGATTGAGCCGCAAAAACCAATAGAAACAGCTCAATATTCTGAAATCGTGTTCGTTCTCAAGTTCGGGGTGTAAAAAAAAAAAAAAAAAAAAAAAAAAAAACTTACTTACCTTGATGTTTTATTGTTATGGTGCCTTGTTGCCATTTTTTTTTTTAATCTCAGTGTCTTCATAAATTAGCCACTAACTGGCAGTGCTCAGGTGCTTCATATCATCTGGCGGGAGAAGTCGAAAACTTTTCAAAGGCAGTTGGGTACATAGAAGTCAATGACTCTCCTTTGATAGGGAAAGCCTGACACAATTGCAGTTCCTACTGATCACTGTTTAAACATCCCAGGCTGCCTCAAATGGGTGTTATGTGGTTCTGACATCACTTTATCCCGGTGACTAAAATTCACGTTATCTTAAATCTGAGTTTAATTTACAAAAGTTTTCAAAAGATATAAATATCAAAACATAAAGTTGGTCATTCATAATTAAGTGGAAGTTTACCTTCTGTGTTTTTGCTTTTTAGAATATGCACTACCCAAAAAGGACTGATGGATAAACTGACAAAATGTTATTTCATATCGTCTTTCGCATATTTAACGGAACAATGGTTGTGGGTTTCATAGGGTGATTCTGGCGGTCCACTGGTGTGCCAGAATGGTGGAGCTTGGAGCCTTGTGGGTATCGTGTCCTGGGGCACCTCCAACTGCAACGTGCGGACACCTGCTGTGTACGCCCGTGTCTCCTACCTGCGCAGCTGGATTGACAGGACCATCGCCTCCAATTAAGTTGTGAACCATTCCTGTAAACTGACGACATAATGTGTCCGTTCATATGTCATCTAAGTGGCCTTCTATGGTCATTCCTATTTCAATAGAACTGGAATTCTTGCAACTATTTCTGTCCATCTAATCGGTGCATAAAATATAACGTTTGAAGTTTCACATGGGTCTTGCATTCCTGTCTGCTTAATTATTTGAAGAGTGAAACCCAAATCCTAAGTAGATTAAGCAGCATATTTTTAATCAGATGGTATAGTTAATTTGAAATTGGCATGGTGGAAGATTGGTTAGCACGTCCACAGTGTTAATTTAATTCAGGAGAGTACTTTTTTTCTGATTGATTGAAAAAAATAATCATCTAAAAAAAGTCTCAAGAACAAACTTGCCAAAAGTGAATCATGTTATTTATTTAGACCTTAACGTTAGCAATGTATTCAATATAAAATACCTCAATTCAAGAAATTGTGTTTGCGCTGCATAGAATATCTGGTCCATCTGTTGCTTAAAGTGTATATGTAGTGCTAATAAGTAAACATGGTTTATTCCCCCCAAAAAAGTGCACCAAAACATGTTTTTTTTTCGTCTGTTGTATTGAAGCAAACTTATCAAATCTTGGGAAACCCATTTTGAGACATCAAGCGCACACCTGCCAGTGGTCCTTACCAGCAGGGGACGCAGACGAGACATGGCATTGTTGACAACCAGTCTTTCCCGCCACTGCTTCCCGTTCAATGCATGTCATTTTCTTGCCCATACTCTGGCAAATATCAGACTTTCAATTTTCGACGGAAGGTCCTTGAATCCAGCAGCACTGACTGAAAAATTGCAAGAGTGAGTCAGATTTGTCAGACTATGAGGAAGAAAATGTGGTGTAATGAACAATGTAAGGAAACACTGTCAACGATTGCCATGACATGTCTCTGCCCCCTACTGGCAAGTATGGCTGTCCGCATGCTGCCTCGAATTTTATAAGCTTACTTTTAAACCCGTAAAAGCAAGAACGTGGTTGGATGCAGATTTTTAATTTTTTTCATACACTGTACTATGCTTCCTCCTCATCACCACAAGTACACTTTAAGGTTCTTTTATACTTTGTAAATGGAGATGGGGTGGAATTTTAGCACTGACTGGTGCACCAATCACAGTATCAATGCACTGCACTCCAGAAGCATTAGAACAGTGAGGCCAATTTCTTTATTTTTGCTGTAGATGTTTTGAGATCAAAAGATGTGTATGGTAAAACAAGATAGTAAGGGGGAGGTGCCAACTTCTTTTAGTATCTCTATGCCAATGTTGAGCAAAAGAGTGTCTACTATTAAGAGCCTCATTGTATTTCTGCCTTAGTGTTGTTTGTTTCTTCCGTTGCAAATTTGGTAGCCAAATGTCCCTCGTAGGCGCGGCTGCGGAACAAGCGGCATGATCCAGATATGTGTTCGGCACCTCGAGACTTTCGCGTCTCAGTCATGGGCATGTAAGCTCCTTGTGGTTAAGACAGGTTAGGCATTGCATTTGGTATTAACTGTCATCTACATCCAGACACATTAGGAGTAAAGGCTCTGCGTCTGGGCTAAAATAGGCTGGTGGACTCTTCCAACCAGATCCATCCAACTGCTTTGTGTTAAATCTTACACACTTATAAAGCGCTTTTATCAACACCGTATGTTGCTCAAAGTGCTTTATTTTCAGCCATATTGCCCAGACATACTTTTGATGTTCTTACTGGCAGTGCATTTTAGATACTTAGGTCTTGAAATCTGCAACCAAGAAATATGTTGATCTCTTGTCTCATTCATCTCTTGATGTCAGACCCAAATGTTCTAAGTCCAAAGAAAAACCAAAAAAAATTGCTTTGCTTTTACAATATTTTTGAAAGGGAAAGAATAAGAACTTGCAAAGTCTTCAACTAGTGGTCATAAAAGTCCTTCATTTCTTTCAGGATCTTGATGCTCTCACTGTATCGCAACTGGTTTTTGTTTGAACATTCCTTCCACCTGAGGAAAAAGAAAAAGTACATTTTACTGATATCAACACTTGATCCACATTGTACAAAAATATGGACAGTAGAATTCATCACATTCTACAACCTTTACATTTTTTTAAGATTTTAATAGTGTCTCATAACTTAGATTTTCATCAATAGCATGTGTGTCTAGAGCAGGTGTGTCCAAACTATTTTCCAAGACGGCCATATTTGGTAAGGTGAACACCTGTGACTACTGTAGTTAAACTAATATAACTAAGTTATAATTTAATACCCCGATCAATATTTTTTTAATTAATAAACATTGAGTAATATTTAAGTTTTCAACAAATGCACATTTGAATAAACTGGCTTTGTTTGCTGCAAACTCTTAGACATTGTAAATAAACTGCAGTATACAATACAGTATGTTGCTGATAGCATCATTAAAAACTGTATATACACTTCATATAATATATGATAATAATATGAGTCACATACTTCTGCCTGATTTTTTTCCATCGTTCCATGTGATCACATATGAAGGAGTTGGGCCCAGGCGCAAAATCTGTTAACTGGAAAGAAGATAAAACATGATTTATTAATTTACTATCATTAGCATGTGTAAAAATTAGGGCTGTGCAAACGCTGTATCTTGGAGCTATAGTAGAAATTCAGTTTAACTTTTTTTTTTTCTCTTTATACAGATTTAAAAACTGCAATTTGTGACTGATTAAAAAAAAAAAAAAAAAAAACTTATGTAGAGAACCGTGGTGACTGTGGGCTTTTCAGTTGGTGGGATCCTGAGGTTGATGGGTTCACCAGAAGGGCTGATGGGAGAAGCGGTTGGAGGAGGTAGTCTGTATACAATTTGCTCTTTGCCGTTGATCATGTCTGTGACCTGCAAACACAAGTTCAGTGAAGCTTTTCTCATTATCTCAGGTCAATACTGATTTCAAATAGGTGGCTCTTACCTCTTCCTCAAGCATGACTTGAGGAGATCTTGGGGATTCTTCACTAGGCTCTCGGACGGACGGATTATTTCTCATCCATGCACGACAAATAGGATAAAGGGGGGTGCTGGCATTAAACTGTGCCAAATCTACACTTCGGTCAAACAACTTAATAATGTAAGCATCTGGAAAAACAGACACAGTGAGGAAAAAGTCAGGATAAAACGTCAAAAAAAAAAAATCTTTGAAAAGTGTATTTTCTGACTTTGTTTTTGAGTGTTGCTCTCTGTTATGCTTTCATCCATCTCTTTGCGCTTTTTGCGACGATGCAGCGGGAATCTTGCAGAAGGCCTAAGAATTCAAATAGGGCAATAAGCATTATATGCATATCTGTCTTTTTACTGAAAAATGAAACCCAAACAAACAACATGTAGATATTTTACCGTTTTCCAGCAGACAATGGGGACAATTCCCTATGAAACAGAAACTTATAATAAGATGACACACATTTTGGGGTATGTACACTGAAACATTATTCTAACATTTACTCTCACCACAGTGCCATGTATGATATAGGCTACAGTGAACTGTATACATCTTGTACTTACTTGTTCATTGGGTCAACTGATATTTTTCCAGCCTCACTTTCATTTTGCTCCCTGTTTCAAACGCAGCAGCATATCAGTTGAGGCAGTCGGATTATTATCAGTTGATTTGAAATTAATTAAAATACTAACCTTTCATTTTCAGTCTTCTCTACCAGTCCCTTCAAAATAGAGTCTAGTCTGTTGCGTGCTGTGGCCCCCTCCACATCTGCAGAGAAAGTGTTATTTATTTGATACAAATACATTTATCACCATATGCGGTCAAGGAGGACAGAGTCCCGATGCGCTTCAGTTGCCATAATACCATGAGAGGTAATAGAATATTTTCAACCGAGAATCGCTATCAGCCACAACTCACGCCGAGCCCTCCTCACACAGACTAGCTCTCCCGGGCTCCCAGAGTTGAACCAACGTGCACGATTAAAAGACCCAGTCTACATTTAAAATGTTCCACCGTTACTTGGTTTTCATCTTCGGGTGATGTCACAAGCGCCATTCAACAAAATCGCTCCAGCCCAACATTTAACAGTTGCAGATATAACTTCACGTGTACCTGCGATAGTTCGAGGAAAGAAAGTGTAATAGGAGCAAAAAAGCTTACCTGGTCTTTCGACTTTGATCTTGATGTGATGCATTATAAGCCTAAATGTAGCACTGTCCTTCGATTAGAGTAAACAGAATAAAGGACTGTACAGTGGACCGTATGTATTCAAGCAGCTAGCAAGTCTTAACATTAGCTTCAGTCGACAACAGCGGTTGGCTACTCGGCTATTTCACCTTGAATCCAAATGCGGCAAAAAAACAACAATAAAAAAACCAAAACGGGTTCCGTATATTTCATTCAAATGTGTGTTAAAGAAGTAGTTCAATTTATGAAGTGGATGTTGTGTAGCTAAGGGATAGCATTACAGCTTTCTAAACAGACTTTCCTCTTCCGCGCGCTGCCCTTTTCCTATTTGCCGATTGGTGTTTTGGTATCAATAATGATCATCCTGATTGGCCAACTGCTATGTCAGTCATTACAAGGCCGCGTGTATTGGATAATCGCGTTTACGTAAAAAACGACCGGTAGTTTCAGACAATTGTTCGATTGTCAACAGCAGGACTAGAATTGCCACTGTAGTCTTGGAATTTAACCAAATTTATTGCAATTATTCAAAGGAGTACAAGTAGCAGATTTCTATGCTGGCCAGCGTAGAATTTGTATATGTTGAGTGCGTAACCCATAGTAGATCTTTTTGTAAAACTGTTGTAAATTGCCGTAAGAAACTTTAATGCGCGCTAAACGTCCTTTGTTGTCCGCATTTGGTTGACGACGTGTTCTGGTTTTTATTTGACACCATCATCTATTATTAAATCGAGGTAAGATCGAGAACCTCGTTTTATGCCCCAAACTAATTGTTCTTGTTCGTTTTCTGATCTGGGGTGCCTTGCTCAAAGTCAAAGTAGCTTCTCACCAATAAGCTGTTGACATTTTGCATCTTTTAGAAACTGTGCGACAAGGCACCACTCATCTGAGCCTGCAACTTTTCCAATGACGAAGCCATCCTTCAGCCAGTCCCTCACCAAGGACTTAGTGAACAAAAGGAACAAACAGGTATAACTGGGTTAACATGTAACAAACATATGGACGTTAAACTACATGTTTTTGTTTACAGAAGCATGTTTTTCACTTTTTAGAGTTTGGTTCCTGTACGCTCACACCAGCGAAGTCATCCAAAAGTACTCACGGCTGACAAAAATGAGAATCATTTGGCTGACAAATATGGATCATCTTTCATCGCACATTCTGAAGGTTCCATTGCTCGAGTTTCTTCTCCTACCTTAACTGACGTGGAAAGACCTCCATTATCTTTCAGAGCTCCAAAATCGACTGTTTCCTCTCAGCCAGAAGTTCATCGAGATTCAGTAGTTTCAAAGTATGATTCCAATTTAAAAGCCAAATGAAATCATGCTACCTTAGTATGTAAAATTGTATGTTCTCATGGGTACATTGCAGGTACATTGATCGTTTTCGCTACGGACAACCACTGAGTCGAGAAGAGCGCCAACTGAAGTCCCCTGAATTTGAAGAGGAGATGGTGCCTTTGTGGTGGATGTCTTCGTCATCTTTACCTCCTAGTTCCACTCCAACTAAAACATCACACAAAGGTAAAGTTCAACATTTTGATCAAATGGTCATGTTTCTAAAATATTAAAATAGTTTTTTTTAATTGTATTTTTTCTGCTGTATCCAAAAGACTATAATAGCCAAGCTAGCTCTAGTCCAGCAAGACATCCACTTGATGAGGACCTTAATTCTTCACCATGCAGAGGAGACTATAACACAAATACACATGTGAGTTCACTGGGCATGTGGTTGTTTTTATGTCACCTGAGGAAAACGATAGAGAAAAAGAAAGCACAGCTGTGCCCTTAGAATTAACATTTTAGCAGTATGGTACTGAATGATGTTTGTAGTAATGTTTGTAGTTTAGGGACTTTTGTTTTTTTGTTGCCATTTATTAGCATTTACAAATGAATATTGATGAACTAGACTATCATAGAAAAGTTATTTTATTTCAGTTTTGTAATTCCTTTTAAAAAGTGAAACTCAATACTGCAATACTGAGTATCGTATGTAATACAGCATGTTTGAGTGTGAATTTTCTGTTTTCTTTAGCTGCATGCCAAAATCATCCAAATTATTTGGAAGAAGGTGGCTCGGTGTTGTAGTAATTAGCCGGTCCGCCTCACAGTTCAAAGTCCCGAGTTTGATTTCAGCTGGCTCCGACCTTCTCGTTTGGGTTTTGCATGTTCTCCCTGAACCCGCATGTGTTCTCTCCAGGCACTCCAGCTTTTTCCCACACTCCAAAAACATGCATGGCAGGTGTATTGGACACTATAATATAGAGTGTCCAATGGACACTCTTAAGCAAGCACACCTAAGGACAATATATAGACTCTATATTGTCCTTAGGTGTGCTTGGATGCGTGAATGGTTGTTTGTCCCTATGTGCCCTCCAATTGGCTGGCAACCAGTTCAGGGTGTCCCCTGTCTACTGCCCAAAGACAGGTGGGATCGGCACCAGCGAGTCAGTGACCCTAGTGAGCGGCTATAGAAAATGGATGGATGGATATTCAAAAGAAAATGTTCACAGTGTTTAATGACTCTATACAGTTTGTGATATGAGCTTCACTTTTTGAATTGAACTACTGACATGAATTAGTTCATCGTAAAGTTTCCAGTGCAATTTTTAGAGATGCATCTCCATATTTTTGAAGCTCCTCTCAGAAACATGGAGGCAGGCCTTTTTTTTTTCTTTCCCAAATGCAGTCCAAAGCTTTGTGGTGTTCTTTTAAAAATGTCTCCTGTTTTCCTTCAATATCTTTTATTTTTAACCCAGATTCTGTCAGACACATCTCAGAGTGAATTTGAGGACACAGAGATACGTCACCTTCAAGAAAGGGCCAGTAGACTTCTGCAGAGAGGGTTTGCAATGCATATAGCGTCCAACAATGATGTCGCATTACTTGAATCCCGCACAGATTATAATTTGGTTTCTTTCCTCGCAGTGAGAGTATTCTCAGCAATGGATCGATTCCTGTCAGTTCAGAGGGCCTGGGATGCTCAGATTGTTCTTCTCCAGTCAATATAAATAAGACACCAGTGATTCATACTTCAATAAAATCTACAGCCAGTAAGAGATGAGTCTTCTCAGTATTTATTCACATTATTTTTATTTACTGTGTTCTTCCAATTTAAACTTGCTGCTCTTATGTGTATTGTGGCCTTTGCAGCAATGGCCGCGTTAGACTCAACACCAGCAGTGCCCCTCCATCAATACTCTGTCCCTTCAGTAATGGCACCACCAGTACTCCTGGAAGACGACATCCTCTCCCAGTGGCGTTTGAGAAGAAAGATGGAGCAGGCTAGTGAACAAAGACTGTTCGGGCAAAACTCCAGACTCTGTATGCCCACTTATGGGAATCTTGGCCCCAGTCTTCACTCCTCCTCAGTAATTTCACATCCCTACAAGGTAGGAGTCATAGTTGCAACATTCTTTAAATACTGAACCCTAACAGTCATTAATTTTAATTTTATTGTATCGTCTAAAGCAACAGCCATGTATTCAATACACCGAACCATTACAAGGAGCGTTTCCTGAGCACAAAGAAGTCCATGGACAGCTACAATCAAATTCCACGAACCTTGCCAGTGCTGTCACTGACACATCGGTTGCTCAACCACAGGCTCTTGCGCATGTTCCTGCACACATGCATCTCCTTTGCGATATTCTACCCTGCCCCGCTCAATCACCTAATTCTAACGTGTTCCAAGGAAATTCACACAAACCGGAAGAGACTTTAAGTAAAGAAACCAAAGTCTCTGGAAATTTAAAGCAGAGTTACATGGATGAGCCTCCTCACAGACACATTCCATCACCACCACTTCCTCCTTATAGACCTACAGATGTAGGTTGTCATTTTAGACCTACAGATGGCGATCTTTTGAAGCCTAGAGAAGGTAGAAGTTCATCTAGACCTTTGGAAGCGCACTGTAGTTCCAGATGTACAGAAGTCAAAGTCAGCGATCCTTTGAAACCCAAGGAGAAAAGGAGTCCGTCAAGACCTGGAGAAGAAGGTCATCAAGCGACACCCAGAATGATAAATGAGACGGCTAAAACGGAAAAAGATCAAGCAGAGCAAGTTGGAGAAAGTGAGAAGGGGGAGAGGGTTATCAGAAAGCAGAAGAAATCAACAAGGTAAAACTCAAGTCATGATTCCCCTTGACCCTTAGGCTACATTTTGCCAGCTGTTTGAAGTGACTCAATTCCGATTTTTATGCGATTATGCAGCCTGTATCTGATTATTTAATGGCAGTTTGAACGACACACATTTTCAAATGCAACCCATGCCATTTGGGTTTGTGGTCCTGAAACTGATCCATATCCATTTGTCATGCGCCTTCATCCGACCCGCACATTCTAATGTGAATAACCATGCTGTCAGCGAAACAAAGCACATCTCTCTCAACCACGCTTTGCTTCGACTCCTCACCCACAAGCTTCTCTACACACATCGCTGCCACTTTGCCACAAAATGCCAAGGTCCCCGGTTTGACAGCCATTCCAACATTGCTAGCTACTCAATTCGGTCATCCATTGTGGTACTTTCGTAAACACTAACATTAAGCGCACCTGCTGTGTGTGACTATGGTATCCTCTAGGTGCATGCATGGCATTTTGGGGTATTTTATAGTTCACACACAGGTCAAGTACAGGTCACGTTTATTTTGAAACATGATTGAACTCACAAAAAAAAATCGTATTTCACAAAAAAAAAATCTGAATTGAGCATTTAGCCCTGCTGCATGAGCACGGCCTGAAATTGAAAAAAATATGTGATGTGACATTCCTGCAGGTGTACTGGATGTAATGAGCATGCTGATGCACCAAACAAAACTAGGTCTGTCCATCAGAAGCTTCCAAAAAAGACCAAGACGCGGGCAGATTCCCAGCATCAGGAAAGGCGCAAAGATTCAGGCAATCATGCATCACCATCTCCAGTCCATCGTGCCTTAAAACAGGTCAGCGTTTAAGCAACATCATCACTCGTCCTAAAGTTATTACATGCCTCATACACAGCATTATGTAAATTATGTATAATGTATGACAGGTGGAGTTAGTGGCTTTAAAACTGCTTGCAAGATTTTGAATGTAGCCTCACTTTCAGTCTTCCCCTGCTGCGTGTTTGATCCAAGCCATGCCTGTCACCGACGTAATTGTGCATGTTCATAAGCCAATTTTAGCCACAGTGCCTCATTGCTAGCATAATTTACTCGTGGTGGAATGTTGTAAAAAGCTAAATGTTACAATTTTTATGTTGTCATTCCTGGAATGTACAATGGACACCAAGGCTGATGGGTGTTCCTGCGTGGCGGCAGTGTGTGCCTACAAAACCCCTTGGCCACGCCTTCTGTCTCTATGGTTTCTAATAATACAATTCTTATCAAGGTGTGGTGTATTTTAAAATGCTAATTATAATAAAATCAGAGGGGTGAAATAGCGACGGAGAGCGATGATTTTTCTCATTATTTTATTAATATTCTAGTTAGGTCATCAGGTCTTGTGTGGGTCTTCTCCGGGCACAGTCAAAAAACATGTATGGTAGTTGTATTGGATGCTCCAAATTGCCCTTAGGTGTGATTTTGCATGGTTGTTTATCTGTACGTGCCCTGCAATTGGTTGCCACCCATTCGAGGGTGTTTCTTGCCTACTGCCCGAAGAAAGCTGGGATAGGTACCAACTAGCCAGCGACCCCAGTGAGGATAAGTGGCTATGGATGGATGTAATCAGTGTTTTTTTTTTTTTTTTTTTTTTTATTGAATCTGTCAGGTTGTTTCAGAGGTCCTGTTCCCAGAAGATGATTCTTCTCTTCAAGATGCAGCTGTCCCATCGCCATTTGAGCCTCCACAATCCTCACTTCCTCCTTGCAACGCACACACCTCACTGGAGGTCGCGTCTCAGCTGCTGCAAGAAGCCGAAGGTGAGCTAAGGGGGTACTCAACCGTTATCCCGCTCTTAATTTTGAGCACTGCATTTTGTTCGGCTGTCATCCCTCCACATTTCTAAACATCTTGTGTCAAAGCTCCCGCAAGTACTTGATGTTGTATTGTGTGTGGAATATAAAATAGATGGAACAAATTTGATTGAAAATCCCATTATTATTCATTGTTGTCAGATTCGGATGAGAAAGAATTTGAAGACGACACTTTACTACGAGTGCTTCGCGCACAAAGAAAATGGGTCAAGGAGCAAATCGGGTAATATCGTAACTCAAATAACACTTTTTCATTTGACCATATCATATCCTTGTGTGAGACCCATTAGTTTATTTTGTTTCCTTTCGTGAGGGCTAATCTGTTCTCTTAATTCTTTCCAGTCAAGTGGACTTCATGTTGCACAATTTCCTGGATAAGCAAGAAGATACCCCAAGTTGACTCAGGAACTTTTTTTGATTTGAATTTGTATGTAATTTATTGACATTTAAGGAGGAAATACAATACATTAAAAAGTTCATCATCAAAACTTGGTTGCTGAAAATAGAAACAGCTTTTAAATTGTGGACCCAGTATTTACAGTGTGCATTCTTGAAATACAATGGAAGGGTGGAAGGCTAACCCTAACCCTTTAAAAGCATTATTTACAAATCTTAGAGACTAGGCCATGTTAGAACCTAACAAACATGGGTTTTATGAGAATGGCTGAGACGTGGACATCTCTGTTGGCAGCATGGGTGCAGATATGATAAGGACACCATCTGGAGAAACAGCTGATTCCAAAGCCATAGTGTCCACTCCCTTTGGAATTCGATAGCGACGGTTAAACTGGCGTGTTGTCATCCTGGGACTATCTTTCTAAAAGAACACAGCAACGGAATATTATGCTCCGTGACATGTTCCATCGTTCATCACTCATAATACTGCAACTAACCATACACAACACCAACCTTTTTTTCTTCGTGCTTTCCTTGTACCTCGATGAAATCCCCTATCACTTTGACCAGCAGATCCTTGGGGTTAAAATGTTTGACATCCACTTGAATTGTCAATCCGCTATCATCGCAGGTTGCCTGTCAACATATATTAGCACAATTATATCATTGGAATAAAATCATATGAATCACACCACAGCACTTTTTTTTTATCTTTACACATGTAGATTTGAGATAGAGCTTTACTCTCCTCTTAATAGGTATTAAGTTGCATTTAGTGAGCATTGTTAAAGCCCGCACAGAATTAGACTCATTGTTTATTTTGTCCAACTATATTTACAGTTACTTTGGTTTCACATCAAACATAATTAATTACCTCTGCAGCAGTAGTACTATCAATCTCTGGAATTAGCAGTTTGGGTGTCCAGCTATATAGGTCAGAGGTCCCATGGAGACGGGGAAAAAGTGGCGGTAGAACCTTATCCCATTGGATGCCACCAACTGGAAGTGTGGTTGGTAGGATAAAATCCATGTCAGATCTGAGAAAAAAAAAAAATTGGAAAAAGTCAGTTGTGGCAGCTGAATATCAGAGGACAAGTCATCCTACCGTTCTCGTCAGGATGCGTTTCAGAATCAAGGATTCCTTCTGCTGAGCGTGACTTTAGAGTGGCTGTGTGACTCAGACCACTGAGCATAGCTGGGTTATATACTGGAGTTGCATAATGAGTTGGGAATTCATAGGGACACCTTGCTTCTCTTATGTTCTGAGCATGTGTACCCTTGGGATTCTGTTCGTGCAACAGGACAGTTTGTTTTGGGACTGAAGCAGCTGTCATAGGCTTATTAGTGAATTAATGGGATCATTGTTATCTAGATTGTATCCACCAACTGTTTGTTCAGGGTGGATAATGGCACCGTCGTCATGAACTAACTGCTGTCATTGTCATCAAACCGAACATGCACGAAATGTAGGTTTTCAAGATAAGCATATCTAAAAATAAGTTCAAAAGCCGTTGTGGTTGAAAGCCTGAGAGACGGCGACAGACGGCACGAGTGCTTCAAACACATGCCACTGCGTGTAGGCTGCCAGTAGTTTGCCGCTCAATTAAGTCAGTGTACCAAGTCAAAACATTCTCCTACGATTAGTAAAAATCCCACTTTATTATCTTAACTTGAAAGTGGCTTATGGAGTTTAAATGTACTTATGAGGCTGACAATTTGGACCAGTCATCATTGGTAACGGATGTCCTATTTTGTTGATGGATGGAGGACATCACATATTTTTGTGATGAGTTTTTCTTCAGATCTCTTCAAAAACTAATAACAACCTATAATGGATCCTTGAAAGACTGTCAGTTGTAACGGGCTCGATCAGAGATTGCAGGTACATTATTATCATTATTTTTGCCATTTAAAGGCAAACAATTTGCAGATTGAATGTCAAGCGATCAGTCCTTAACTGCCTGAATATTGGCTACGAAGGACTACCTCAATATTTTTAAGATAAGCTCGTGTTTTCTCTTTTTTAATGTACATGGATCATGGTCCAAGCTACACAAAACATGGTTTGTTGACATCATGTTGTTTCAACTACAATGTAATTCATGTTAAAATGGTAAATAGACTTTGTCTAAGTGCGTTTCTACCTTAGATACTCAAATTGCTTCGCGAACTCCAGTCCTCGAGGGCCAGTATCCTGCATGTTTTCAAACCCTTTCTGTCAAACACGCCGGATTCAAATGATTAGGATCATTTTCAAGCTCCTGCAGAACTTTCTAAACTAATCATTTGAATCACGTGTGTTTGAGGACAGTGTTGGACAAATTACTTCAAAACGAATGCAAAACGAATACTTATTACTGTCATTTCAAATACTGTATTTAAAATGTAATGCATTACACTACTATTGCATTACTTTTATATTACTCTCACCACAACTGGAAATATGGATCAGCCATTTAAATGCACTTCATTATGCTCATTACACATCCGGTGAAAGTTTGGCTTAAATCTAAAACCAGTACAAATCATTTCATCTGTATTGTATTGTAAACCTTTAAGGACAAGCTATAATTTTTTTTTTTTGTATTTTAATCCACTTAGCCTCACCGCATAGTGATGCATTGTTTATGCTGTAGGCAAAAACTGCATTTTACAATTTCAACATTAATATTCAAATTCAAGTTCAGTCAGCTGGGTTAGGGACAGATGTTTAAAAAAATAGATGGTTTCGGTGGGACGAAACAAAGTTTTCAAATGCTGGTGAATCCACTGTAGGAAGCGGCAGCATCTCTTCTACGTACGACATAGTCCATGAATCTCCTAACCTTTTGAGGTCAAAGTGGCATCCCTCAGTGAGAGAGCGCAATCCTCCATGTGTTTTCTATTTGCTAACTTTACGTTACTGTGGCACCACTTTAAATGGTTTGTCAAATCAATTGTCCCATTTCACTAAGTGGACAGCTCTTTGAGTGTTGCGCACAACGTGCACTTAATGATAGTATTATTCTCTGTATCTCTGACGAACTGAAAATAATGAGCATATGTCCGTCTTGTGAACGCATTGTGAATACTCAATCTGTTGTCTGCTGCTGCCACATTCATCTCTGCTTTAGTAGATACTAACAACAGCAAATAAACATTTTGCCCTTTTTTTTTTGGGAGAAAAAACTGGAAAACATGCAGGATACCGGCCCTCGAGGACTAGAGTTTGACACCTATGTTTTAAACTAAAAACTTATTTACCTACTGATTTTGCAGCATCATGAAGAACTAGTATCTTCTTGATAATGATAACAGTCACAATGTTAAGAGGATCAAACCAACATCCTCTCAGTTGGGAGAAAAGCACTCTACCACTGGGTCAGCTTGCTTTTTATGAAAACCTTTGGGTTTGTAACTGAATTTATAGGATTACCATTATAAAATGTCAACAGGTAAGACCAGTGTCATCGTTAAAATTTTGAGAGACTGTACCTCACCCACTCTTAACAAAAATAAATTCATAAAGGACCTAATTTATTCCCTATTATAAGTCTGTCTCTACCCTCTGAAAAGAACAGAATGTTCTGACACATCTAGTCACATTGGAGTGACACAGTAAGTAGAACCTGTCACCTTAGTTTTGACTGCACTGTCTAAATATGGCACTGAGTATGTTATGACTCAAAGGATGACAGGGAAGTGAGGGCACATTTTAAGGGGATTAAGGTATTGGGTTTCACAACAGGCGCCAATAATGGTCCAGACTTTAGGGGACCTCTACTGCACTTCAGATTATGCATGTCCACAACATACCTCACAGATGAGTCAAAAGAACATATCTGTCTATCCACATGTCATACAGTATTATTGTGCTACACTGCTTTATGTTGGCATCTGTTACTGTTTCATGCAGGAATGTACAACATACGGATTGTTCAGAAGTTTTATTTCAGTAAAATGGTACTCATACACAAAGAAGAAGAAAAAAAAAGGTAAAGGTAAGCATGGATTCATCATTTACAAGTGGTTTTTAACTTTGTTGGAACTAATGAGCCCTGCAAAGTTCATGATGTCGCTTCCAGCATTCTATGGTCCCACACACTCAGCACATACACCCATCACCAAGCCCCGGGGCTCAAATGATATTTTGTTAAGAACCAATAGTCTAGCACAGTAGTGCTCAGGATCTATCTTGAGAAGCCCTCTCCAGCCTGATGTTTATAATTCCCTGCTACAACACACCTGATTGAAATAATCAGGATCGTTATCAGGCTTCTGCTGCGATTGTTCCAAACGTGTTGTTGAGGGAAACATCAAAAATAGCCTAGATGGGGGCTTTCAAAGACCAGGCTCAACACAATCTACCTGCAATAACATTAAACCTGAACGTTACATTGTTTTTCACATTTACAAATGCAAACATACTTGGGGACATACTTGTTGAGCATGTTTAATGCAAAACAAAAAGACTTTAAAGGACTTATATTTTGGCATTTTAAACTTCCCAGTTAGATTTATGCATATAAATCATGAAATCTTACCCTTGGCACATTCGTGATTTAAGATTTTTGTGAAATGTGCATGTTTTTTAAAAGAGACATTTCTAAACAGCAAGTGAAATGTCAATGTTTTAACGGCAGTGCGGGGGGTGTAGAGGCAGTACGACACTGTTCATCCTCACTGTGACGTTACATAGAGAGATTCGACAACGTTATCTGCCGGTGGGGCCGGTGCTGGGAGCACATGAACGAGCAAGGATAATCAGCCATAGGTTCAGGAAGTAAAATAACTAAGGGTGGTTAGGGAAAGTAATTGACAATGTGACACTGTCATAGGCTTTGATACAGGCCCTTCAAGGAATTCCCAGTGGAATTGTGAAGGAGATGAGGTCCCCCACTTCCCCCCACTGAGCTCTGTAATGTTGATAAATGGTGATCCAAGTGGTGAGGACTGCAACCCATAACAGCAATCCCACTGCCGAGCGCTTCACATCTACGTGGAATTGAAACCAAACACAAAATGACACATTGTCAGTTGTCAGTCACACTCACACTGGTGCCTTGACATTTGAGTGACTTTCGAATTTTTCCAATCACGAACCATCATTCAGCCGATTCTTTTGAGTTGCGAGCACAAACTTGAGATAAAAGATTTGTATACTGGCAGTGAAATCAACTCATTTCATATCCAGCATTAATTTGGCAGATGGAATAAGCAAGCAATTCGTAGAGGCCTCCAATTGTCAATTGCTGAACATACAATAAATCAAAATATTATATGTGTATTTACACAGTCTAGCCTTTAAATTTGCAAGCTTTATTGCAAATGCTAACATATAATGGGAAATGCCTCAGGCGGGCTAATAACAATAATCTGAATGGTGGCGTTACAACGCATTAACTCTTTTCAGTGACAATCGTTATTTGAAAAGGGAACCTTTAGAGTGCCAGTATATAGAGCATTTTCACTCATCATGGCTGACAGAATGTGTACTATGTCTATGTAAACATGGGTGGTATATGAAAGATTGATCTCCATTCCTTACTTGCAAGTATGTAATGTGTTGTATATATGGCAACACTGCCATCCAATGGTCATAGTTCTCACTACAGTGCTCAATTGGCTTAGTTTTAGATAAACACTAGTCAAAGGTGCCAGCTACCCTTCCTAAAAAAAAATTATTTGACGAGAACTTTATTTTTTTTGTTACTATTTTGAAAGATGGGAATTCTCGTCCATGGCACTGAAAGAGTTAAGCAATGAATATTTGGCCACAAGTAAACAGCCAATATGTTCTTTATCCTCTGTATTTACCATTTTAGTTAAGGGTATTTACTGTATGTGAAGACACTGGTCATGCTAATCTATAATTATGAAACAGATTAACATTACCATGCAACAGATTTGATGATCCTGACAGAATTCATTTTTAAATTGATCACTTTGACAATATTCCTAGAAAATTAGGAAATATCTCATAAGTGATAAGATATTTTTAGGGACAGGCCTGCAGGCTACGAATGTGGCGCTTGCAGGCAACCAGGTGACCACAATGGGAAAATTTAGAGGTATTTAACGTTTTGCATTCAGAATAAGGTTGACTGTAAGACATACCGACAATTATAATAAAATACAACCTTATATAATGTTTTTCTTCATAAGCATTTAATTTACAGAAAAGCATTACCAGTCTGCACTCACATGTTTTTATCTGCAGTTGTTCAGTATAGGCTGGTTTTACAAACGCTTCTCGGAAAAACCAAACAACGTTGACGAGCCACAGGAATGGCAGGAAAGCAAATCCACCTGAGAAAAACACAAAGTATAAATAATACAAAGAGTATTTGTGCTGTGTTTAAGTTGGCCTTTCTAGCACCTGAAGCATATAACTCACTCTGTTGACACTTTGGTGACCTTAAATAACTACACTCACTGGCCAATTGGACTGTCCTGTCCTTGGTCGAGATTTCCCTCCCACTCCACTTCTGTACAGAATTGGTCTTCGTTGACCACTATTGCTCAGTCATCATCTCGTTATTTTAATGTGTTATTAACAATTTGTAAGAACAGCAACTTACAATTATCACATGTTTAACTTGTGCTTGTGTGTACTCATTTATATTACCATAATCTTGAGTAAAATCCAAGTCCAAAAAACAAAGTCCACGCTTACTGGACTCTTGGTGGTGAGTATGCCAAAGCACTGCACAGTTATGATTGGCCCAGCAACACTGATGCATTGGCACATGTCAAGCTCACAGAGCGAAATCCCATGTCTGTGCGCATATTGCTTTAAGAAAAACCAGGTGACCAACGATGCTGCTCATATTGAATCACATGACCAAGACAGCAACTTGTATTGGATCACGCGACCAATACAATCGCTGTATCGGTCAATCAATACCAATAACTGAGGCGCCAAAGTTAATAGGAAATGCACATGTTTGTGGGTTGCGTCTTTATCCGCAATGAAGATTAAATATTCCAGCTTGAGGGCCCATTTTGATCTCATATTGGCAAATCTCAGTAATTTAGTTTCTCATCCTTTGCCTTTACTTTGGCGCATTTCACAAACATATTTGAAGACATTTAGAGCAATGGTTAACATGTTGCGCTGAAATAAACATGTATATAACCAACGTGGGTTCCCAAAAATACTAGTTTACTGTCAAATTAGATTGATGGGTTTCATTTATTAGAACTTTTAAGTTATTTTCTTTTTTTTTTAATAAATTCTTTAAAATCTGTGACATCACACGTTTTGTCATAAACAAAGGTTTTTTCCCCCCCACATGTAACAATAAAGGGTGACTTAAATGTTAATTGGAAAGTTCGTAAAATTATTTGGAAAAAATGACTCGTTTAGGGCTAATGGATATGACACAGATAATTATTGGCTCTACAAGACAAAACAATACAATTAAGAAAAACGTTTATAGGTTGGATGTAATCGAAACACGAGCCATCAGGTGTCCCGTTGATCAACAAAATGGCCCAGTGCCAACACAGTATCCATTAATTGCACAAATTTGCCAATTGTATGCCTAACCTTCTCCCTAAACACATTAGGAATGTAAACAATTCCAAGTTTCGCACGCACAACAACAAAGCCATATTTAGATCTCCTCTGTGGCGTTGTCATCAACAGCACGGTGACGTTTCATTAAAAAATAACTGTCTATTGCTCTCACCGAGATAATATTTTCTGCATAAGCCAAGTTTCTCCTCATTTGGCAGTCTTTCCAGATTCATTGTGGCTGTGCGGCCGCTCCTGTGATAAATGCAGAGAAAAACAAATCTTAAGACAACATGACGCCGAGATTTATGCAAAAAAAATACTATAATGGTGGAGCTTCTAATGTAAAATGAGTGGTGAATTCGTGGACTATGTAGCTTCAGAGGCTAGACCGCTAGCTAGATAAAGCAACATCATCTTCGTCGACAATCATCAAATCCCTTGAACCACTTATTGGCATGCTAATACATACTCACATTTCTTACAATAATAAGAACAACGTACCAGTGGTTCTTTTCGAGGGAAAATGCTGATTGTGAAGCAAAGCGAAATAGACGTTTAAACTCAAGTTACTTCCGCGTGCCTTTGTCTGCCGACTTGTTTGAGTCGTCACTTCTTCTTTGCCGCGCTCTGCAACTCAAGGTACAAAAGCGCCATCTAGTAGTGTACATGCATATTACAGCTCGATAGCACTTTGCATGACTGTGTGTACGGTAGTAGTTTTTTGTGCACTACATACACGAATGAAGTGGCTCAGATTTGCCTCCTTCGCCTTGAGTTCGCCACTTGCCTAGATAATCAATATTCAGCAACCTACTTAGAGATTTATAACTTTGAATGTTGTGATATTGAAATCAAACATAGGCTGCTTTTGCGGATTTTTTTCAGTTTTTAATTCAATGCCTCCTAATTCCACCTAATTCATTAGCACGTCCGCCTCACAGTTCAGTCCCCAGTTCAATTCGACCTCGCTCCGGCATTCCTGGGTGGAGTTTGCATGTTCTCCCCGCGCCCACATGGGTTCTGTACGGGCACTCCGGCTTCCTCCAAACTTTCCAAAAATATGCATGGTAGGTGTATTTGACAGCTTAATTGTCCTTAGGTGTGATTGGTTGCGTGACTGGCTGTTTGTTCGCGTGTGCCCTGCAATTGGCTGGCAACTGGGGCAGGCACCAGCAAACTAGCGACCCTATAGTGAGGATAAGCGGCTATGAAAAATAATGGATTGATGGATAATTCATCATAACTATTATTCTCCCTCGAGCCGAAATTCAACAAATCCCAATACGACCGGGAGGAATATAGAGCTACCTTGATAGTAGTATAATGAGAAGTATAATGACCTAATTTTTAAAAGAATAAACATAAACTGTATTTTAAGTGTCTTGTTTATTTATTTGTTTGTTTATTTGTTTATTTATTTCACAGTTTGCAACAAGCGCCACCAAAATCTACCAAACGTAACCTCGCCTTTCTGGTCTGAGGGGAAAACTCAATTTCCCACAGAGCCTCGCGCATACCCCCTCCCATCTCGCGCCTTCCCTCTTGTCTCGTCGCTCGAGCCTGCTAGCCGTCGGTGTGTGTTGTTGTCGAAGCAATGATGGCGGCAGCGGGATGCGGATCAGCAACCGCGGCTGCCGGAGGAGGCCAAGGTGGAACCGCTACGGCCAGAGGTCGTTTTCCCGGTCGGCCTTGGTCATCTCGTAGTCGTTTGCGCTCCGAGAAGCGCTGGCAACTCGGACGCTCGGGCTTAGAAGCTGATGATGTGACTTACGGAGGGCCAAGGCCCGCAAACCTGGTTGTATCGTTAAACGAAGACCAGTCTCACTTGCGCTTACTTGGAATAGAGGCGAGCCACAAGACCCTTGGCCAGGCTGGGTACAGCTCTAGTGGGAGTGAAGAGGTGAGGTCCCAAACCGACTCAGGAGTTAGTATCCTTATTTTATTTTTTCCACTCACTACAATACAGATAAATGTGTCTAAATGAATGTTGTCTCCAACTGTGTGTCTATTGGTGCCATGGAGAAATGTCAACATCCCTGTGCTAGGCTAACCTGTTAGCGCGCCACCCCCCATGCTAACATGAAATGCTAATCAATGTTAGCGGGGCTTTTCGTGACATTTCGTGAGTGGCACCGTAAAACACAACATGATAGGGGGATAGTGCAGTAACATTAACGCTGGTGCTGCTGCGACCGTTACACACGTTGTAAATGTCACCGCGCGATACTTTGCTCTTGAATATTTAATGAAAGCTAGTGAGTGAGTACGCCAATTTGTAAACAGCAAACGCAATTAGCCCTCCAGTGGCCCACTCCTTATCGGGCCAAAGTAGCTGGTAGCTAATCGTAGCGAACACAAAGAACGGGGAAGCTAGCACTCGTGCCCCGCTCAGCAGCTAGCCGTAATGCTAACTTGTGTTTCACTAACGCGCTTGTCATTTTTAAAAGTAAATACGCAATATCGTGCGTAACCACAGTGCTTATCTTTAAATACTACTGTGTTATGGACCCGCATGAAGTGAATTTTATCCAACTTATAATGTCCCGCACAAAGGCTACATGTTTACAAGCACAAGAAACAACTTTTTTTTACGTACAAACATACTTGTTGAAAAATGTAACCAAATTAGAAAAGCTTCAGTAATCAAGTTAAGTTCTTATTCACGCTGTTCCTGTCTCAGTACGTCATAGATGTGGTACTTTGAAGGAAACGTCATTATAAACTTATCTTGCATGATTAGTTTGGTTACTTCATCTCGAGTTGTCGTTCTTTGATAATAGTTACACTATTCCTATGTCATTTAAATTGAACTTATTACTGTATGATTATTTCATCAGCAGCTCAAATTTGTTCCCAGAAAATAATCTTTGTCGATCTAGTAACTTCAGTTAAATTGTCAATTGCAGTCAATGTCATCTCTGTTGTCTACAAAAACGTTGTGTAAAAGAATTTGTATTGGATCCTTAAATAAGTATTAATTCGTTAAAACAAGTGAATGTGCAATTGGGGCATATATTCACTCATGGCATCTCTCAAGTTATATTAATATTTTTTGGCAATATTACTCCTTTTTATAACCACCTGCTGTCAATATTGTGTGTGCATGAATTTGTGTGCATTTGTGTTTGGACATTGATTTTGCTGAGTTTTATTCCATAACGTTTTTGCACATGTTAATCATTGTTTTTCTTTTGAAGGGCGATGACTTTCAAGGTTTTGAGGCTTTTAGAAAAAGCTCTAAAGGAGCTCTACGGTCTCGGCAAAATGCTTCCAAAGGTAGAAAACACATCATATGCATGTTTTAATTACTTATGAAAAAGTTAGAATGTAAACTCACCAGTATATACAGACATGCTTCTTACCTCAAATGTTTGTTTTACAAGTTGCTGGATATTTACAATACATTATATGTTTTGTAGGTGATGTCAACACAAAATCTAAACGACAAAGTAAGAAGGTTGCGCCTGTTACGCCAGCTGAGGAGGTAGCTATTTGTCCTATTGACCCTGTTGACGATGAACATTTGTTCGAGGAGAAACATACTGCATCTTCCAAATCTGAGCGCGCTAAAGGTTCCAGAAAACGTTCTAAAGTCAAGAACACCGTGGATCAGGAGTTGACCAAAGGCGAAGTCTTATCACCAGCTCCAAGGATTACTATAAAGTTGGTGGCGAAAAAGAAAATTAAAACAGTAAAGGAACCTCATGAAAAGTCTGCCAAGAAGATGAAGCAAAAAGGCAGTGCGGTAAAGCCCCAATCCGTGAACATTCAGGCTGACAATATTTCTAATGCTCATGTTAAATTAAAACTTGAACCACATGAGAACGTTGAAGATGGTAAAAGTGTGGTGGCTTTACCTGCTAGAAGACGTGGGCGATCTGCTTCAAAAGGGACCGTATCACTTGACAAGCCTGATACTGAAATTGTGGCTGACGACCAGGAATCGCAAGAGACAACATCAATGGATCAACCTGACACTGTAAAAGAGACTGTTGAGCAGAAAACAACTGCAAAGCAGTCGAAGCGTAATCAACAAGCTGTTCGACGGAGCAATAGAGTTACCAACCCGCTCTCGCAACCTGTTGTCGATGCTGCTGCTGCTGCTGCTGCTGCTGCTGCTGCTGCTGCATCTGCTGCTGAACCTAAAGATACATTGAAAAGCGATACAGTTTTATCAAAGTCAAAAGTGTCCAGAAAAGCTGAGCCAAAAGGGTCCATGGTGAGGGTCAGACAAAGACAAAGTAAAAGACTAAACAAGGATGTTCCAGTCCCAGAAAACCACATTCCATCATCCACAGAGACTGATCCATTAGGCGTGCATCCCAACGATAGTTTGCCTTCAAACAAGGAAGGGCGGGTCCCAAGTTTGAAATTGATAAAAATGAGAAACCCCAAATATGATGCACAGTCCAGCGGGAAGTCAGCTCGAAAAAAGAAGCGGAAAAAGTTCATCTGGACTTTATCATTAGTTAAGTTAGTGAGTAAGCTCCAGCCTGCTGAAAACACTGTCAAGCTGACAGAGAGTGTTAGAGAAAGTTCTGAAGTGGATCTGTCCACTCTAAATGACAGTCATGTTGACAAGAGTTTGATGGGGTTAGAGAAGCCGTTAAAATTGGACAATTTGGCCCCACAGGACAGCATCACAGCAGGCAGTGAAGAGAAAAACTACCAAAACAAGCCAGCTGGAACATGCCCCAAAACGTCTGCTTTACAAGTGGAAGTCAACAAGGATGGAAATGAAAGCTCTCTGCAAGAAGCCTCTCAGCCAAACTGTGGAAAAGTTGTCCCACCTTTTCAAATAAAGAAACTCTCATCTCCCGGCAAACATAAAAAATCCAAGATGTCATTTTTGGTTCAGCAGGTTAGCCCTGTGTTTGAAAAATCAGATGATGCCACTAAAGAGGTAGACAGTGTTCAAGAGGAAATTGCCCATTCTCCCAAGCCGGACATTCTACCACCCAGGAAATTACGGAGGAGAACATTAAGTCTTGATTTACCTCCAAAAAAGTCGGTCAGTCGTAAACCTGTCATGGCTATGCCAAAGCGACGTTTGAGAACGAGTCCACAAGTTGAAAATACACCGCAGTTGAGTATTGAGGCACCTGCTCACATTTTAACAGAAGAGTCAAGCACACAAGTTCTTCCAGAAAACACCTCACACGAAACAATTATAAAATCTCCGCAGGAATCTTGCATAGTTTCTGAAATTCTTGAGGAGTCCGCACAGATAACGGATGCTGCTCTCACGGTGCCTGTTGAAGCTTTGACACAGAAGATGGAGAATGAGGCTGAACCACAAATTATTGAGGCCAAACCGTTGCCAGCTCCTTCTAAACCTAAGCGACGTCACAATAACAAATTAGGAAAAAAGAGGTCTATTCAAAGGAAAAAAGCTGTTGCACCTCAAGAAAGTGTGGTCAGGACAGAATTGGTTGTTGTGGAACCTGCAAACACAGATACTCCACAAAAGGAAGGCAAGGCTGTAGAAATAGAAGCAAGTCAGCCCGAGGCAAAAGAAAGCGCAGAGCCTGAAGAAAATCAGGTCATGATATCTGTGGAGGAAGAGCCAAGTCAGCCCCCAGTAAAAGAAGAAACGGACATTCACTTGATAGATTTTCAGCCACCGTTGGATTTGGAAAGTCAAGTAAGTGATCCAAACACATCACAATGCTCGAAGAAGAAATCCCACAAGAAAGGAAAAAAGAGGCGTAAAACTCTAATTGGGCAGCGTCAGAAGCACAAACACAGGAACACAGATGGAAAGTTTGCTCCTCTCAACTCATCAGAAAAGCAGGGAACGTTTGAAGAGGTCATTTCCAGCCAGTCAGAAAGTGGCACTCCAGCCCCTGGTCCGAAACTCGTTGGTGTGCAGAAAAAGTACAAAAGGAAAGCTTCCCGCATCAAGCTCGACCCCAAAAGGCCACAAGCTGAGTCTATTCTTTCTACGTTGATAGAATTTGGGCTTGACAAAGAGGGCAGTGATTTGAAAGAAGAAGAAACAGACTCCGTTGTGGATGGGCCACGAGCAGATGCAGTTGATGTGCCGTCTGGCAAAACAAAGTTTGTCAAAAACATCAAACACTTCATCATGCCTGTTGTAAGTGCCAGATCCTCTCGAGTGATCAAGACCCCACAAAGATTTATGGATGATGTTGGAATGTCCATGTTGCCGCGTCGAAACTCCCCCAAAAAAGGTTTGCAACTGGGCTTACAAATACGAACAGGAAAGAGGCGAGATGAAGTGATTGGACAAGCCATTTCCCCAATCCTACCCGTTGATGAGGAGGACATATTGCGAGAAGCTCAATTGGATCTGGACCTGTTTTCATCCGATGATTTGGATGATACAGCAGATATAACAGCCAATTTGTTTCCTGTGACAAAAAGCATCAAAATGGAAAAGAAGGGCTCACTTGAGAAAGATTCAACTTCTAGGTGGGATCTTCCTGCAGAGTTGACAGAAGAAATTTTTACTCTGGATAAAACTCCAGCAGACCAATGTGAAGATCTGTTCTTATCTCCTCCTAATGAAAAACCACAAGAAGTAATTTCTCCTGGCCTTCTGGATGCTCAGAAAAAGACCAAACCTCTAAAGTTTGGTAAGCAAGCTGCTCACTTTAAGATATATCAAAGACTGAACAAGCTGCAAAAAGGACTACCCCAAAGCAAAAGTGCAACAGATATGGAAAGTAGCAAATCTCTTCAGCCACCTGTTGATTTAGCTGAAGGTCTTGATGATGAGGTCATGAGCATTAGTCTGCGGCAGCGCAACACGGACACTGGTATGGAAAAGTCCAAGCTCAAGATAGAAGACTTAGGAACACCAGGAGTTGTGCGAAAAGTTTGTATTAAGACCACAAAGTCCAAGTTGCTTGCTGTTGGGAACTGTGAAAAAGAGGATCCAGCAGGGAAGGATGAAATCAAGCTTCATTCAGGTACAAGAAACCATTATTCACCTATGTTATGTGTAAGGATCAAATCTGTTGTTTACATATAACAATATTTAATGATTTGCAAACTTCAAAATGTTCCTTCATAGCCAAGCCGCAGTCAGGAAAGGAGTCAATTGAAGACGAGCATCCTCCATCTATAGGAAAAGGAGCTTCACAGAGAGCGCGTCTAACTGGAGCGAATAAACGAATGTTCAACCTGCTCAAAAAAGCTAAAGTTCAGCTCATGAAGATTGACCAGCAGAAACAGATGAAGTCCTCCGGGGTAAATAAATGTTCTCAAACACATAATTTATAACAATGATTTATAATATTTTTTTAGATGTTTTTTCAGGCATTTAATACTATGCAAATATGGTGAAACCAAACACGCAGTAAAATAAACAAAACATTAAACATCAATTGAAATGGCAAATGATATGGGACCGATGAAGCAAAAATACTTAGTAGGTAATTGTTGTCCATTGTTTTTTAACAAATCAAATCAAATTTTATTTGTACAGCCCTGACTCACTGAAGTCTCGAAGGGCTTCACAGGTGAAAAGAAGTCATATCGAGACTTCTTTTGCAAAAAAGAAGTCATACAGACTTGTTTTCATCATAAGTACATATTGCTGGTCTGTCTGGTGACACAATGTGGAAGCTATCAGACAAAGTCCAAAATAAGTCGAAAGCTAATGATGTTTCCCCCTACCACTGCTAGTTTTAATATTATTGGCAAGAAATAAAGTCGATGGCACTAAGTGAGACTTTGTTGGCAGATTATTTTCATTGATGTTCAGATAACTGTATGATCAATATAACATTGGAAGTGTAGATTGAATTTATGGTAGATTTTGAATTTGTCTAAGATATTGTCAGAAGCTACAGCCAGATCATGGAGTTTCAGGATAGTAAATAGACGATCGCTGCTAGAGTTGGTTGTTGGCGATACTAATGACTGCTCTTTCAGTACTACAACAGATGGGGAGGAAAACAGACAGGAATTGTTCATTAAGATTTTTGGACTTGAGGTAGAAATGGAGTTGAGAGGTGATTGTAGATAAAAAAACAAAAAGTGATTAAAACTAAAGAGTAAAAATTTAAAACGAATCTTAAGAAAGAAGAGATTCTTAAGAAAGAAGCGATGCTTCAAAAACATAATTAAAGCTTACATTAATGCTTTTTTCCCCTGAAGCTGTTATCTGGAAGTGCGAGTGTCCGATCAAGAAATTTGACCTCTAAGAGACAAAGGAGGAAGCAGAGAGTGCAGCTCGAGACTGAGGTTCCAATCAAAGCGGAGCCATCTCAAGGACAAGTAAGTGCGCAAATCAATAAGTCTTGTGCAGAACAATTGATTAACTAAATATCTTACATCTTTCTCCATTACCTTTATCTGTTGGGTGCTCAAGATTACAAATACATTTTCATTTGGGTTATGTTTAAAGATGTCCCTACGGGACACACTATTTATATACTGCAATGAAGTTGTGTCATATTTAATGCTTGAGCAATTATTCCAATTTCTTCCTGACAGTTCTCTCATCTTGGTGTACCTCTCTCAGCAGTTGAGCATTTCTTTTGTTTTGTCACACCTCTAGCTGCAACTCATCTCGCCACTCTGCCAAGAGTTCCGCCAAGCAGGAGGTCCACGCATCAAGCACGTTTGCCGCGCCGCTTCTGTAGTGCTCGGGCAGCCTCGGGCGTTGGTACCAGATGACATTCCCAGGCTCAGTGCACTGCCTCTGCATGAAAGAACAGGCATCTCTCCTTCAGCTGTCGCAAAGGGTAGGAAAACCAAACGATGATCAGACACTTCAGTTTCTTTTCTTATATTATTTCTGTGACGTACTGCACCCCTAGTATTTGTTTGAAAATTAACATCATTTCAATATAAATTCAGCCAATATCCCATAGTTTATTTGAAAAGGGGAAAAGACCCCTGTTCTATCAATTCACTTAAATAAATATTATACTGTATCCCTTATTCCCAATCTCCATTGCTTTCATGTGTCGCAGATGTTGCAGATGGCTCGCTATCAGAATCTGACGGTCCTGATTTCTCAGATTCAAAAGTCACTAAGGTCAGGAAGACTTCCAGCTTTGTGAAAAGAAAAGGACTTGGGCCTTTTGGGTACCGATCTCGGAGGTGCGGCGTATGCAAGGGTTGCAACCATGAAGAGGATTGTGGGAGATGCATCAACTGCCTAGATAAACCCAAGTTTGGTGGTCCCAACACTAAACGACAGTGTTGTGTGTAAGTGGTTAAATATTACAAGTTATGTTGGAATTGGAAGTGGATTGCTATTAATAATCCTTACTTTTACCCCTTCAAGGTTTAAAAGATGTGATCAAATTGAAGAGAGAAAAGCCCGAAGACTAAGTGGAAGAACGGCACCTAAAGGTGATTTCTTACTCCTGTCCATATTTAAAAAAAAAAAAAAAGATATTGTGGTAATGAGTTTTGCACCCCTTTTTTTCCGCTCTCTCTTTTTTAAGGTTCAAAACGACGGCGATCTTTCAGTGGAGGACACTCAAGCAACGATGAAGGGATAGAGGGTCCGGCTGACTCGCCTGCTAGCCTCCAGGCAGACGGCAACAGTCCGTCTGTGAGAAAGCAGCCGAAACGTGTTGTAAAACCACGCGTTTACTTTGACCTGGTGGACTATGACTCTGAACTGGATGAAAAGGACCTAAGCTCAGCCTCACCCGCCAGAAGGAGAGGCAACGGGTCTCGCGTGAGTCCAGGTGAAGTAAAACAGCGGATCAATCCTGAGCTATCACTGGCTTGTTGGCATGTTGCACAATTATTTACAATATACAGTTTGAACAAGACTCACATTTATAGTTTGATGCATTGTTAACCCTTACATTTTTATTACTCCCCTGTAAAGATTTTGTTTCACTGGATGGATTTTTGGGAGATATATCAGATGATGAGATCCGGCATCGGAAATCTGGCTCACATCGTGTGCCATCTGTTCGACGCAAACCTGAAAAGGTTAGAAGAATTAATACTTGAACAACCTTCATTCTGTGTATAGTTTAAAATCCGTTGTTGTTTTCTTCTTTATCAGACAGTAGCAAGGCTTAAAAACTTTGAAATTCGAAAGTAAAAAACTTTAAAATCTTAACATTTGTAAAAGGTTCTACCTGGCATGTTTTGGCGTTTTTCTTTTGTGGATAGTTTACCCTTAAAATACAACTTTTTTAATAAAATAAATTGAGGTAAGAGATTTCCAACAGTCTGGTGAATGTCTGCTCCTTAGTGTGTCTCTGTGCCTTGAAAATGTGTGTGGGTACACTTGATGACTGCCACGGATCTGCCTGTAGATTAAAACTCCACTGGCACGCGCCGCATAACTCATGAAGTGCACCTCGGTGCTGTTTTTGTCAACTAGCAGCAGGAAGAGACACTCGACAGTGAAGAGCAAACGGTCCACCAGACCGTTGGAAATCTCTTACCTAATTTCTTTTTTAATAAAACGGTATTTCAAGTGTAAACTATCCACAAAAGAAAAACGCCAAAATGGTATTTCAAGTGTAAACTCAACATTGTTTGATCATGTACAGATTAGACTTTCATTCAACATCCGGCTCGCTACTAATATGACTGCAGCTGTGCGAGACTTCAAAAGAAAGGGCTTCACTATGTTCTTCTTCCGTCGGCAGTCAGCAATCCTGATTGCTAAAGCAGCTACCATGCGGACAATCGTTTAATTACGAGCCAAGGTGATGGCAGCCGCCGTCTAATGTTCGCCTCGTCCTGAATGTAGCGAACTGTGGATTCATTCACTCCAAAATGGTGGCAACGCAACTTCTCCCTTTGAGAAGTATCACCTTCTCAGCGATTGTCATTCTTTTTTGTTGGTGTTTAAGCCCAGTATAAGCATTCGCGGGGGCAGCACGCTTGGGCGCTATTGCAAAAGTTCAGTATGTAATGAAAAAAAAAAAATCCTCAAAGTCGTGAATCTGCGTAATGGAAAAAAAAATCCGCAATGTAGCGAATCCACGTAATGGAAAAAAAAACTCTGCGATGTAGCGAATCCGCAATAGTGGAACCGCAAAGTAGCAAGGGTTCACTGTAATAAAAAACAAAACAAAAGCTTGACTTTTTAAATGTTAAAATACACGAGGATCAGCTTCAATAATCATGGCAGCCAATATCGTGATTGTGATTAAAATTTGATGAATTGTGCAGCCCTTTTATATAAATATACATGTAATAATTTAATTCTCCTTACAAGGTGTGATTGCAAAAAAAAAAAACAAAAACAAAAAAAAACATGCAGGTCTAAATTCTCTCTCATGTTGAAGTTATGTTTGTCTTTCAGGGATTTTCATCACAGGCTTCCTTTGAGGAAACACCACCAAGTGTCCTGGCTGCTCTAGCCCATGGATTTGAGCAGCGGGAGGTTGAATCTTCAAAACCTACCCATAAAATCCGGGTCGACTACAAGGTGCTTTTGAGGGCAGGGGCTCGCAGATCTGGTCACAAATACTTTAAAAGAAATGAAACGTTTAAATGCAGATCTCAATTTTTGCTGAAATGAGGAAACTGTTTGTTTTTTTACTTTTGCTACTTTTTTAATATCTCATTAGTACTGTATATAAAATACAGATCTGGATGAGAAGGACCAATGATGAATGGGCCTTAAGGCTATTTTGGGAAAACTCTTTAAACTTGAATGGAAAATGCCTTTCAGTAAAGTTTTGATATTTCTTTTTTTGCAAAACCATACAAGCGCAAACCACACACTTTGTGCGTGAACTCTAAAATGTAATTCCTAACGTATCATTTACTTAATATCTTGTTAAAAAATATAATAGCTTCCTTTCCTCACATCTCAGAACTGAAATTTTAAGACCTACCCATTCATCAATGTAAATGTTGTGGTCGACACACATTGTTTTCTGCTCTAATGCAATCTTTGTGGTATGAATTGTTTTTTAGGAGGACTGCACTTTGGAAAATGTTTGGAACATGGGTGGTTTAAGTATACTAACCTCTGCACCCAACATGCCACCACATGTGTGCCTACTTTGTGCCAGTAAGGGGCAACACGAGGTACACTAATTCTAGCTTGGAGTCTTGTGAGGTCCTTCTCACATAAAAATATAACTTGTATGCATTTAAATGTATATTAAAACTTTAAATTCCTTTCATTTTTAGATGTTGCATTGCCAAGTGTGCTGTGAGCCCTTCCACTGGTTTTGTCTTGAAGAGGCAGAGCGTCCTTCGGTGGATAACAAGGAAAACTGGTGCTGTCGTCACTGCAAGTTTTGTCGTGTGTGTGGTGGCAAAAACAAGCAATCAAAGGTATATACCGCAATTCATGATTTCTCAATTTATTTTTAATTATTTGTAAATCAATTTCACTGGTAGTTTTCAAACATTACCCCTCAGCCTTTGTTGGAGTGTGAAAGATGTCAGAACTGCTATCATGCTTCCTGTCTTGGACCAAATTATCCAAAACAAAACAAGAAGAGGAAAGCTTGGGTAAGTTGATCACCTAATAATACTCATGCATGTTTCCTTGAAGCTTTCACATCAATGTGACTGTCTCTATAGGTGTGTATGACATGCATCAGGTGCAAGAGTTGTGGGGTCACACCCGGGAAGAGCTGGGACATTGATTGGAACCACGATAAAGGACTCTGTCCAGACTGTTCACAACTATATGAACAGGGTAAGTTTTTTTTTAGGCAATTTTAGGATTTTTTTTCTTTGACTGTGTGTGAGTTATTTTTACTTGTAATTTGTGACTTTCAGTGTCATTTAATATTAACTATATTTTTGTTGTTGTTGTTGTTGTTTTGTCTCATCAGGTAACTACTGCCCAATCTGCTTCAAGTGCTATGAGGATAATGACTATGACAGTCAGATGATGCAATGTGGCACATGTAACCACTGGGTACATGCCAAGTGTGAGGATCTAACAGGTGATCTAATATAGCGCAAACAAATCTTTACTTTTATAGAATTTGTATTTTTACATTTAACATTTTGACATCCCTGCTAATCTCTTGTCTTGCTGTCAACATATTTCAGATGAACTGTATGAGATCCTGTCCAGCTTACCAGAGAGTGTGGTGTATTCATGTCGGCCATGCAGTGTGACTCAGCCCAGTGCCTGGAGAGAACTTCTCTACATTGAGCTCCGATCTGGGGTAGAGAAGGTTCTTGCCTGCTTGCTATCTTCCACCCTTACCCAGCACCTTGTTACCTGCTCCCAGGTAAATCATTCTGTCCTATCTTAATACGTCAAAAATATGTAGTCTTATTAACTTTGCAAAATTGTCCTAATGGAAATCAATAAATACAGTGTGAAAGGTCAGTGGGGCTAGACAGCGGAATTGAAGGACGACCAGCCTGCGATCTCCGAGCTGTGGGCAAGAAGTTTGACAAAGGCCTTTATACGACATTGGTGAGTCTAAACATGTCTTCATCTAAATCTGAAGTTTTATATTAAAAACAGTTATATTCTGTCACTACTCCTATTTGCCCGATTTCATGCTCACTCATAGATTTGAGAACAAACAGTTGCAGCAGATGGATATTAAACGTGATTATGCATAAATAAGAATTTGTAGCAATGGACCACAGTTGCTAATTGTTGTATGCCCCTACAGTATGTACATATGCCTTAATATCACTTGTCAAAGAAGAAACTGAATATATATATATATATATATATATATATATATATATATATATATATATATAATACACACACACACATATATATACACACACACATACTATATATATATATATATATATATATATATATATATATATATATATATATATATATATATATATATATATATATATATATACTTTTTTTTTTTTTTTACACAAAAGTGAAAAAGACTGAGCTAATCCGAGGTTTTTTGAAATCACCAATGTCCTATTCAGTGGACTAATATTATTTTTATTTCTTGACAGAAAATGTTCCATGAGGATGTAGTACAAGTGGTGAGAAAAAGGCTTGAACAGGAAGAAAGCCTTCCCGAAAACCAAAGACCCACTGCCCTGGCACGCTCATACTATTTAAAGGTCTGTATTTTATTTTTTTTTTTTTTTAATAGCACATGACAGCCCACAATAAACATCTGTCAATGGTTTTGGTCTCTTGGGTTATTCAAATGTTCTCCCCCATCAATCAGTTGATAGACATTTTAATTAAACTTTATGTCATAGTGACACAAAACATATTTCCACTTTCCGGTGTTGTTAAAATGTACGGAAGCTTTCAGTAAACATCAACTTTGTATTCACCTTTATACACATTTTGTCACAAGTGTCAAATGAGATGAGAATCGTATCTGGTATTTTTCTCCAAAGCTGCTTGAAGAAGTCTTCAATTGGTTCAACAGTCAAGACCCAAAAGTATGGAACTCATGTACCAAAACATTGCCCGTGTAAGTAATGAGTCATTGCTTAGAGTTTGTACATCTGTTTATAGCTGATGAAACTGTTTTGGTCTTGTTGTGAATAATATCGAAAACAATGGACAGTTGCTGATTGTTTTAATTTGTTTTTATTTCACCACAGGGGAATGCTGTCACATGCGGTTCATCCTCCCACCACGGAACATGTCTATGCTCAGTGGCAGGAGAGGGAGGAGGTCCTGTCTAGAACTCCTTTGGGACTCTTGCAGGATGACAATGGTCAAAGTTTAGATGAAAGGAAAGATGAGGGGAGTCCTCCAATGTCTGCAGAGCATTTAAGCTGGAACCACTTCAAAATGAGCAGTGCCTTCCGGCACAAGTCAAAAGGTAATACTCTGAATCTAAACCTGTTTTTAGTCTTATTTTGTTTTTCCAGTTTTACTTTATCTGAAAATCTTTTTTTTTCTCTTCTTTTTCACACAAACCCAGGAAAAAGGGGACGGCTTTCCAAAGCAGACCTCGACACAGGCTGGTCAAAGGATGATGAGAGACAGTGCTCATTATGCCAAAAATATGGAGACCGTAAACCCAACGTAAGTACAATAATGCATTCGTCTTAATTGTCTGAGAGGCTGGCATCCTTTGTGATATTTCTGGTCTTTAACAGCTAGATGGCAAAAGTTGCTTCCCTTAATGACAAAAGAACTTTGATGTTTAATAGGATGCAGGGAGGTTGCTGTACCTGGGCCAGAATGAGTGGGCGCATGTCAACTGCTCTCTGTGGTCAGCTGAGGTGTTTGAAGAGGACAATGGCTCTTTACTACATGTACACAGTGCTGTCACAAGGGGTCGCTTAATGGTTCGTTTCTATTTTGCTTAATAATATAACCTGATTGTGAATAATTCCATCTAAATATATGTACAAAAAAACATATATATATATATATATATATATATATATATATATATATATATATATATATATATATATATATATATATATATATATATATATATATATATACAGTGGGCCCCCGGGTTACGAACTTAATCCGTTCAGCGGCTACGCTCGTATCTCGAATTGCACGTATAGCGGGCAATCCAAACACATGTTAATTCGTGAATGCGTGCAACGCGCGCCGAAGCCTTAGGTAAAATCGACACACTGTATACATATATTAAAATTGAGCGACATAATCTGCTGTACGCTTGCATTATATAATAAATACAATGGATAATTAGCTTTTACCTTTGAAACGACGAGACTTGAGCTGGGTGTAAGCAGAGGGAGGCAGAGTTCAACGCTCTAAGTTAACATGGCGATAAATATGCTATTGGTCTTACAGTGTTACAGTAACTCTTTCAGTCAGGGTGCAAATCACGCAGATACTAAAACATCATCCTCTTATTTCTTTCTTTACCGCTGCTAGTAATTTTAGAAGCTATGTCTAACAGATAAAGTTTGCAAAGTCTTCACAACATTCCGTTTTTCACTAATTTTCTCTCCTCCTTCCATCCTGTCCCATCAAGCTAGATAAAGGCGTTCGGCCAATAGCATATCGGCATTTCTGTGATTGACGTGTGACGCCGGCCAATAGCATCTCCGTGAGTGAGACCGGGTGACCTTAATCGACCAATAGCATATTCGCATCTCCGTGATTGACTGATAATTATTCGCACTTTTTTTTTTAAACGGTTGGAATGTATTGACAATTAATTAAAAAAAAAAACACACATTTAAACCAATGACAATTCTTTGTCCTGCAATCGGCACATTTAATTTCATGTCAGCTGTTTTTCCCTTTAGCTGTACAAACACTACACTTAAATGGTAATATATTTAGACACCGTGAGTGAGACAGTCAGTGTGACGTTGTAAGACCAATAGCGTTCACGTTACTGCCACAAGTATCTACTGATGAATGATGATGTCGCTACTGTTGATTTTATTGACGTAATTAAACGAGAACATCTCTACATACTCAATGGCCGGCATGTTGAATTGCTCGTTAGGCGAGAGGTTTGTTCGTAAGCGGAGGACAAAAATCTCCCTGATCCACGCTCGTCAGGCGAATTGTTCGTAAATCAGGGTGCTCGTAAGCCGGGGGCCGACTGTATATATATATATATATATATATATATATATATATATATATGTATATGTGTGTGTGTGTGTGTGTGTATATATGTATATATATATGTATATATGTATATATATATATATATATATATGTGTATATATATATATATATATATATATATATATATATATATATATATATATATATATGTGTGTATATGTGTGTGTGTGTGTGTGTATATTTATTTATTTAATTTTTATTTATTTAATTTTTGGGCAACTTCTCCTGAAACAAAAGTAAAATTTCTGTCCCCATCAATCCTGTTTTTCTGGCAGCGGTGTGAACGATGCAACCAGACAGGTGCCACAGTTGGCTGCTGCCTGACTTCTTGTCAGAGCAACTATCATTTTATGTGTGCCCGCTCCCGTCACTGTGTATTCCAGGATGACAAGAAGGTATACTGCCACAAACATAAGCATCTGATCAGTGGAAAGGTAATACTTCTGTCATCTCCTTTTTAAATAATATGGGCTTGGCATTTGGAGCATGATAAGGAAATGTTTTTGTTTTTGGATTCATGAAGATGATAACCGGTCAGGAGTTTGAAGTAAATCGACGGGTCTATGTGGATTTTGAAGGCATCAGCCTCCGAAGAAAGTTCTTCACTGGACTGGAGCCGGAATTAATCAATGTCATGATTGGTATGCTTTAAGTCTCTACTTATAACTTTTTGCTGCAATTCTTTCTCAATGTTGGTTTAATCATATACAGTATATGCATTTTGTTTCCACAGGCTCTCTACAAATTGATAAACTAGGTATCCTGTCAGAACTTTCAGCAAACAAAGGAAGGTTGTTTCCTGTCGGATTTCAGTAAGTTATGTTTGTGAATTTGAGACTACTGATTGAAGAATATATCTTCAAAGATTCAAAGAGATTTATTGTTACATGAATAGCACAAAATCACAAAGCTCTGCACTCTTTTTTTGTTTCCGTAGGTGTTCCCGGTGGTACTGGAGCACTCTTAATCCACTGCAAAAATGCAAATACACATGCACGGTCCGTGAAGTCCAACCATTAATACTAGAAAAACCCACTGAGGAGATGCCTGACCAAGGAGCCAATCACACCATTGAACACAATCCCTGCCCATTCCAGGGTGTGTGCCTTGTTCATTATCAAATATCGTCTATTAGAAATTATTACTTTCGTAGAATCAATTACAATTTTTTAAACTTTTTTTTTTATTTTATTTTTTTTATTATTATTAGAATCGGAGACCCAAGTAACCGAAGCATCAGAATTGCAGCCCCAACTTGATGAACGTCTTGTTACAGTTCAGTCAACAAAACCGGATCATGGAGCAAAGCCAAAGATTCCCAGCTATCCACAAACCAGGAGACCAGCTGGAGGAATGTTCCGACCTTTGCCATCCCCAGGTAAAGAATTGTTTGTATGAACTTGCGAAAAGAATAAGTCACACAAAACAGGTTGATGCTTGTCATGGTTTAAGACAAAGACTTCTTGTGTTATCTTTCCAGGAGCAATCCCAATAAAACCTCACCACATACTAACTGTAAGTGATCTTGAAGAGACCAGAAGAGCTCGGCGCCACAACCCTCTTGCGCAGGCAGCAGGCCTACGAAGTAACAAGTCTTCCACTTCTCTGGGACCCCCATCTGGACCAGTCACTCTTCGAGCAGGAAAATCTCTTCCAACTTCTCAGCTTTTCTCAAGTGCTACTTCAGACAGCCTGATAAATTCTTCATTATCCCGCCCAGCGGGGAGCAGAAATGCTTCCGCAGTGCGTTGCACTGGCAATGCAAAGCTCCATTGTGCCTCAGGTTTCTTTCCTCAGTCTCCCTGGCAGGACAGTGCCGGAACATTTGCAACTTCAAGTCTGTCTTTCTCTCCATCCTTACAGAATTTACCCAGGACTCGATTGTCTTTTGATCTGAGTCAGTCAGATTCCGTTGAAGTGCCGCACAATTTTTTGGCGTCACCAGAGCCGGAAGATGTCTCTCCAGCAAATGGAACTTCACCTCAGAGGGACTTGGACGAACAGAAAAATGAAGATGGATTTACCTTTACTTCATATCACAAGGATCCCAGCATGACTATTGGACAGGAAGTGAGAACAGAATTGGAAATTGAGGAGACAATCCTGAATGAAGTCGTGGCTATGAACTGTGATGGACAAATAGTGGTGGAAGGGGATGATCAAGGAGAATATTGGGGTCGAGCCCAAGAGGTACAAAAAAGAAAGTCCCTTGTTGCCAGTTTACCACGGTCAGCAGCCTCAGGCAGGAATGAGCTGGGCAACACCTCCTCAGATGAGGATGTGGAACATTACTTTGACTTCTCTCGGACTATTGTTAACCGTCCTGGGTCTAAAGAGCATTCCAAATCTCCTACATCATCTTCCTCCCGGAACATGGCTCAATTGGATGGTGTGGATGATGGAACAGAGAGCGATGCAAGCGTCTCTACAAGTGATGATCCTCAGAAAGTTGATGGTTCTGGTAAAAAGATATCAACCAAGAACCTAACTAACAGTGACATCCCTGAATCAGAAACATTTAGTAGAACCAATATAATTGTGAATCAGAACCTCAAATTGCCATCAAACTTCAAGCACAAAGATGCCTCATCTCCGACGATCTTATCTGCAGCCTTTAACCCCATAGACACATTTCAAAATCCTCCAGGATCTTCAACGGAGATCAGCATGTCTGTGGCCTCATCCCGTGAAGTGGAAAATGCTGACAGAAAAAGTGTGCTTCCTACCCTAGAGACGATGCCTAATTTACTGACAAAGGTGTCGGAGACCAACTGTTCACAGGAGTTTCTCAAAGGTTCCTCTGGAATGCCTGCTGATCCTGAGACACATGACTGTAACACCCATTCAGGAGACGTGGTTCCTTCAAAAGAATCCACACAGTCACATTCCCAAGAGGATGAAGCTTCTAAACCCCTGAAGTCAAAATCTGACAATGGACGTTTAGTTTCAACTGTGGAGGCCTGCACTGTGTTAGGGAACCACATAACTGGTAGCTCTGTGGCAAATTCCGCTGGCAATACCCAACGTGCCCTAAAATCGACACATGCACATTGTCCTTCTCAAGGACTTTTAGAGTCTCTTCAGATAAATTCTAGTTTACCTGGTTTCATTCAGCCCTCGCTTACAAATGTTACACTGCAGCCTCCAAACACATCCCAAGACTCAACCTGTGAGCATAGGGATCCCCTTTCTAGCAAATTAGCCATCCCAACTAATGTAGGGGACCTGACCCAGATCCTGCTGAATGTTGCACCCCAAAATGAATCTTTGTTATCAGGGACATCCGTCCAAGCAGTAACCTCCTGTAGTATCTCGGTACCCATGCACCTCAACCAGGCAAAGCCTTTGGGATCGACAGCTGTCCACCTTGTTTCATCGTCCGCTTCAGTATCGGCTCTGCCTGCAGTTAGTGCATCTGCATTAGCACCGGTCCAAACCACCACATCCCCTCTGATTTTAAATGGCTACAGCTCTTCTTCCATTCAGAAAGACGCGTCTTCTGGTCACACAATCTCAATCAACTTTTCTACACCAAGGCCTGCTTTAGAACCTCAGCAGCCTGTGGTATCCCCAGCTCTGCCTGGTCATGCCATTCTAACTGTGAAGGAAGTTGGAGGTCCAAATGTGGACCCTACACCTCATGTCTTGTTGGTGAACCGTCTTGGGCAAATTTTTGTCAAGAACCCAGACAGCAACACATTCCAGTTGCCAAATCCTAATGCTCCATCCTTTAACTGTGTGACTCAGATTGCCAGTCTTTTGCAAAGCAATGCACTGTCCGCCACCCTAGCAGCAGCTGGAAATATAGCTACTCCGCCTCCTGGGCCAATCTTAATGTCAACCGCTTCCACAACAACCACAACTGCAGAGCAGAATCCTACCACAATTACGCATTTGCTTACTCACAATAGCAATGGGGCATTGTCATCAATTAATGCGAAAAAGCCAAGAAAGAATACAAAAAAGCCCAAAGATGACACTGCATCTGAAAAGAAAAAACCAAAGAAAACGAAAGAGTCCAGCGCAGTAAAGAAATTAAAGTCCTCCAAAACAGTTGGGCAGTGTACTTCAACAACAAAGAGTTCAGACATATCTCCTGCAGAGAGTGCAGAAGCAATTATAAACCAAGCAATGGCAAGCAACTACACCCCCAAGTGGAGTGGGCTTCGCACACTCAGCCCTTCGTCACTGGTTTTGCCCCCTGGCCTACTCATTGAGCCCGAACCTCCAGCACCATGTCCCAAAACAACACCTGCTCCCGCATCCCGCCCTCGCACCCACGTTCGCATGAAGAGGGTATCTTCGCTTTCTGACCGTATAGTCACAAAGAAGTCTAAAGTGGATTTCCTAGCATCTGAACCTACCAGTGAGGAGGAGTGCGCCCGACCAAGCGTACCAAGTATCTCCAGCAGGGCCTCTGGAGTTCGCATCAAGACCCCGACTGTTAAAGGAATTTTAAACCTTGATGATTTAAAGCAGGAACATCAAAGTGATTCTGAAAGCTCTGGGTAAGATAATCCTTTTTTGAATATGGTGATCTTAACCTACTCATGGCACATTATTAGACAAGATACTTGCTTCATTTTTAATTGATTCTTTCAATTTCACTTAAAAAAAAAAAGTCTCATCCAAAATTGATGCCATAACCTCAGGAAAAAACGCTTCAGAGCAGTAACTGGTCATACGAGGGTCATACATAAGAGGGCAGCAACCAATGATTATTTTAACAATCTTTTGATTTATCACTCACGTTAATTGTTTATTTTTATCGCCGCTCAACTATGGTGACACAATCTGTAGAATTGCATATCCCACTACCCTTGCGAAACTGGATCCTATTCATCACTCTACCCTGAGATTTATAACAAACTCAGCCCTCAGAACATACCACTGCACCCTATAGTCTCTCAGGACTATCATCCCTCAATAATCGAAGACTATCACACTGGTATTACATGACTTATAAAGCTGTTTCTGGGACTCTTCCTCAATACATCTGCTCCAAATTCACTAAGGTTCAGTCCACTTTAAACCTCAGGTAAAATAGTTGGCTGCGTTTTGAAGTTCCCGCTATTGGGACTGAGCTAGGGACGAAGAGTCTGTTCTATTTTGCTCCATGGGCATGGAACGATCTGCAAGCCCACTTGAAACTAATTTCTAACTAATTTAACTTCATTTCAAACATGCTGTCTCCAAACTCCTTGTCACGAGATGTTCTTGTAAATTATTGACTGAACTTGCTGCTTCCATTAACATTTTTTGACGTCATATTTATTCTTATTTCTTTATTGCTTACACTATTGTTATTATCATTATTATTTCTTTTCTGTTTTCTTATACTTTCCTCTTTCCAACATCCTTACAAAAGAGATGTAAATCTCAATGGATTTCTTCCTGGTTAAATGAAGGTGGAAAAAAAACTAATATATATATATATATATATATATATATATATATATATATATATATACACACACACACACACACAGATATAGATATACACAGATATAGATATATATAGATATCCTAAACCTTTTGTCCCCTCGGGATTTTTTTTTGTAAAAATAGACTGATGAAAATGCACAGCCTTATTTTATAATTACGGTATTGGTTTGGTCCGTCACATGTCAGAAATAGTCATGTATATATATATATATATATATATATATATATATATATTTTTTTTTTTTTTTTTTTTTTAATAGAACCGTTGAGACAGTAACAGAGGCCAAGGCATGTAGACAGAGATTTGTTTTAAAAAAAATTGCTGAAAAGTATCTGCAATTTTCCCATTTTTCAGTTCCAGCTGCATTATAAGACCATAAGTATAACATAGATGATAGTATAGTTTTTATCGTGTCACTTGTATGCTGCAAGCTATTGTCAGTAGCTGAGTGGTTGAAACCACATAAAAAATAGTACTTTGGAAATAATTAAAAGCAAATCCATAACTATCAAAAACTATTTACAAAAATAATAGCAACTCAAGGCTTGATGCGTAGCTCCAATCCCTTCAAAGTGCATGAGGGTCAAGCAATTTTGCATAGCAGTAAGTGAGCGTAATATGCATCTCATACCTCTTTATACCTAAATCGAATTATAGATTTCAAATGCAGCAATTGTTTTTCCTCCTTCACCTTTTTTTATCTTCAGGTGTGAACCGTGGGACTATATGTCTCGTGAACATGGCAAGCAGCACACTTTGGAACCAGTCGGCTATAGCACATTCATTGACTGGAAGAAATATTCAGGTACTTTTTTGATATTCTTTAACCAGAAAATGCATCACAGCAAAGTTGTATTAATGTGTAGTTTATCCCTTAAATCAGTAGATGACTTGTGAAGTGTTTAAACTATGTACTGTAGATCGGTTTGTCGTGTGTGTTGTGTATTTTTTCTAAAGAAGCTTTGTGTTGCTAGGTGCAGGTTTCACATCAGATGATGATTCTCCGCCGTCCGATGAGGACGAGGAGTGCTTGCCAAACCAAGATCAGCCACACTTGAGATTCCAGATAAGCAGTGACGATGGCTTCAATGTAGAGGCAGACTCTATTGAGGGTGAGACTAATTTTGTAAAATGATTCGACTCCCATTTCTCATGTACCTTTAACACACCTGACTCTCGACTGTCCCTATAGTGGCCTGGAAAGCGGTCATAGATGGCGTGCAAGAGGCGCGAGCAATTGCAAAGTTGAGGCCTCTCGCTTTCCAGAGGATCACAGGGGCCCGAATGCTCGGTCTGCTCCATGATGCCGTGGTCTTCCTGCTGGAACAACTTGAAGGAGCGCACCGCTGCCAACATCACACCTTCCGTTTCTTCAAGCAGTTCAACCAAGAAGATGATCTGCCTGTCAACCCCACCGGCTGTGCTCGCTCCGAATTCTACCTTAGGTGGGTGCATAAAAAGTACAGCAAATTAACGGTAGACTCCTGTGAAGTAGTACAGTAAAATATATCCCTTGTGCTTAATGTTTCAACTTTAAACCAAGGAGGCAAATACTAATTCAACTCTGAAAACACTTCTCTCAACAGAAAATCCACATTTGATATGTTCAACTTCCTAGCATCACAGCATAGGCAGCTTCCTGATATTGGGTCTTATGATGATGAAGAAGATGACGTTCTTTTGAAGTCTACAAGGTCAGGTGTCTTTTTGAACGTTTTTTTTTTTGTTCATATTTTCATATTTCTCTGACTCAATGCTGAATCGATCCTCTCCTCTCTTAGACGGGCCACGAGTTTGGAGTTGCCAATGGCCATGCGCTTCAGACATTTGGAAAGGACATCAAAGGAGGCTGTCGGCGTGTACAGGTCAGCTGTGGTTTCTGTTGACCAAAACACTTTGGAATGCTGTGAACATAGTTAGAATTCATTGAATTTGGTCATTTTAAAAAATCTTTCTACTTGTGGTGCTCAAATTAATTAGTCGATTTTTGTGAAGAGTATGTGACCGCCATTTGTCCGTCGTGCCTAATGTGCAAACTTATCTCACAACAATCTGTGGAACAGTTCTTCACAAAAGAGGCTTCAGACCGTTTCTTGATATTCCCAGTTGACGTTTCCTATCAAACTAAAGATAAAATGCCGATAATTACATGTGAATTTAACCAAACCATAAAACTTAGTCTTAATCAAGTCTTCTCGCTTAGTGCCAAGACATAATGCAAAACACTGTAGGACGGGTGTTTAAGATTTGCAGACTAACATGGATTTGATTTAATTATGGAATTATTGTATCCTTTGTTCAAATATGTTATAGAGTGCATTTTTAGTTATTAAATAACAAAGGGCAGTTTTTAGTGGGGGTTTTTTGCCAACGCTGAAATGGCTTTAGCATATCCATTCATCTCAATGAGGACATATCATTTCCGTTGTCTTTTGTAGTGCATGCACCGAATGATTGAAGTACTATTAATTTCTTGTATTTCAAGGAAGCGCTGCAAATTTTTCCTGAGGTAGGTCATGTCATCAGATCTCTTATTCCACTTGATACAGGTCTGCAATCCACGGGCGTGGACTCTTTTGCAAGAGGAACATTGAAGGAGGCGAGATGGTCATCGAGTATGCTGGCATTGTCATTCGCTCGGTGCTCACCGATAAACGGGAGAAGTACTACGATGGCAAGGTGTGTTTCATTGTCTTACCACACCCAAATATGTCCTGTAAACACGATCAAATATCGGTGGCACAGCAAGGGAGCAACTGATGAACTGTGATATAGGGTGGGAACACTGGTTTATTGACTTATTTAAAGAAGGAGCAAATGAGTTTGTGTCTGTTTTCCCCAGGGCATTGGCTGTTACATGTTCCGCATCGATGATTTCGATGTCGTTGACGCGACCATGCACGGCAACGCGGCCAGATTCATCAACCACTCGTGCGAGCCTAACTGCTATTCGAGAGTGATCAACGTGGAGGGCCGCAAGCACATTGTCATCTTTGCTCTGAGGAAGATCTACAGGGGAGAGGAGCTCACCTATGACTACAAGTTCCCCATTGAGGACGCCAGCAACAAGCTCAACTGTAATTGCGGCGCCCGGCGCTGTCGACGGTTCCTCAACTGAGAGGGCCCTCGTCGTTTGAGACTGAGAGATTCTTGTTTACTAGAAAGCCTTAAATCAAGATGGCACTGGATGGCACGCCGAAATATTGAAGGCGCACGGAAATTAGCCACTATTGAGACATGATTCTGCCAGCATGCTTTGGAGGAGCAGAAGAGGAGGTTGTCCTACACTGATGCCTTCTTTGAAAGGTACCCAGGCTGCCTGTGATGACGACTCACGTTTTATCTGTAGTATGACCGGGGCTCCCGGTTCACTGTGGAACCCCAGCCGCATTTCTTAGATAAACACACACATCAAGCCTTATCTGTCAAAATCAATGCTGTAAAGCTACAACTTGGCTTTGGGAGATTCTTTTAAGTTTGAGTCTTTTTCCTGAGAGTTGTCTTTCTAGAGAACATTCTTAATCATCTTTGCTCCATCCTGTAGTGACGGGATTAGTCCCCCAGCCCAGTAGTTGTAAGGTCAGTTTTTGAGCTATATATTCACCTAAACCTGATCCCCCCCCGATAACAACTATGGTGCTAAGCATTGAAAGGTATCTCGGGACTGAGATGTCCCGGGTTGGGTGGGATGGGTTTAGCTGGGTGTTCACCTTGCGCGGACATGGCGCTTTTTAAGTAAATGTACTCAAGCGGTACTTCACAACATTGGATAACTCACTCCGTTTATTCTCTCTGATTGTTTTCTCTCTGTCGATTTTTAGTTAAACATTTCAGTGAAATGAATACTTTCTTGGTGTACAGTATATGTAGCAAACACTACCCGAACCAAAAGTTAAGAGTGATAGATATCCATTTTTAAAAAGTTATGTATTCCACTGTACTTTTCAGCTATTCAAACAAGGCTGTCCCACAGGTGCATATCAACGGCGATACAAATTTCCATTTTGCCAAACCCGCAACTGTTGATCTGTAAATCAGGGAGCACGCTAGTGTAAATTGCCACTGAGTGTGTGCGTTCATCTCCTGCAACAGGCTTGCTGTGTACGTGATGCACACACTTTGCATCACAACAAGCTGCCAATGACAAAAATGGAGCCGGGGATGACTCACTCAGCACCTAATTTAAGATAGTAAAGACATGTTGTTCTTAGTGATGTTCAGTACTGTCCTTAATGAGCGTATTTGAATTGACACTGTTGCAAATTAGTCTTGATATTTATTCGCATTTTGATTTTTAAATTTAATGGTAAGACGTTGTTTTGTGTAAATGGTGGTGGGTGTACAGCTCCTTTTGTAGTCCCGTCTTTGTTTTGTTTGCCCTTCGTTTCACTAATTTACTTGAATATTCTGTTAAGGCAATCAAAATATACTTTTACGGCTTTTTTTTTTGAACCAGGTATTTTCCGAGAAGAATATTTTATTTCATTTTCATGTTGTGGCAACTAACTGATAGTCAGAATGCCACAGAAGTAAAGCAAGCACTGTTTGCCTCTTTAAACCTTTGTTGACTCACCCCCACCCCTTCTATTTCTGTTTTTCTCCAAATATATTTTGGCAGACTTTAAATGTGTGTGTCAACCTTTGTGACCATTTTGCATGTCCAATCACTGGGATGGAGCCCAGATTGTTTAGTGTCAATCACCTCGCTACAAAAAGAAAAGAAAAAAAAAATCACTCCCAACTCATTGCAAGGATTCTACCTCAGCTGTCATGACAGATGTTTGGGAATACTGATGCAAAACAGAGGATAGCTCGATTTTAATGTCTGAAGAGTTGACGTGTGCTAGTCCACACTTGACTTTGTGTCATTTTAGGTATGTGTGTGTTAGCGCATTTGCAATGAAGGATGCAAAATTGTAATCAAACCGAGAAAAGAAAAGAATTATAGGTTTCTTGACCATCTTCCCCAGAATCTGTTCAAAAAGCTATCTTATATATAGACACACACAAATACATACATATATATATATATATATATATATATAAATATAAATATATATAGTAGGGTTATTTTAAAGTAAGTTTAAAAGACAAAAATGAGGAAAATTGTGATCTTTAAATTTATGTCTTTGTTACGATGTACAAATGAACCCTGAGTTTGTAAATATTTGTATATGTATTTCTAAACGGTTTAATTTTTCTATGCACTTTTTTTTATTTATATTATTTGTTTAAATAAAGATGTCAAACTGTTTCAACACATTTGCGTTATTTGTTTTGATGTCAATATCTGTGTATTATGTCACATTTGCCTGTGACAAATGTGCAATTTGAGAGTGAAAGATTGTCTGGGTCAATTGACTGCACTGGTGGCGAGTCGCCCTACATTCACCTAAAGTCAATTTTGACAGACGACTTTTGACAAATGACAACATGAGCTTAACCTAAAAACATTGGAGTAAACCGTAACAATCTATTTTAAAATATTAAATTGCTAGAGAAGCCTGAATATTGGCTGCACGGTTTACTTCAGTATTATAAGATTAAGCTTGCGTTTTCTTTTTTCAGTGTAAACATTTTACAAAATGTCTAATTTCAGCAGATACCTGGAGGGCAAAAAAGATACATGTTTCTTAATTCTTTTAATGATAGTTTAACCAGCATCAGTAAATTAAAAATGAACTTTTGCTCATGTAGGCGCAGCTCCATTAGTCAGAACATGGAATCTTGAAGACTTGTGTTTGTAGAATATGAAGTTGCAAAACCCACACATTTTTTAAAATGGATTTCAGGGGTGTGACGCTTGCGAACAAGAAAATGACATCAGTTGTTCAGTTGCTCAGGTCACAACCAATCACGTCCCAGCAAGACCACTCAGAAAACAGGTGGTCCCCTCCATTTTTTTATTTTACTTTTTATATATATATATATATATATATATATATATATATATATATATATATATATATATATATATATATATATATATATATATACGGTACTTTTACTTTGCATCACTTCTGTAGAGTACTGACTCTGACCCTAGCTTCCATTATTTGTGTTTTGTATAAGCCTTACATTTTTATTTTGTTTTAGCCTTAAACAGCACATAAATCGCAAGTTTTCTTCTTTGGGGGAGGAAAAAATAAAATAACTAAATTGCCATGTAAATTTCCAATTTTTACCTTTGCATTTCAGTTATAAATGTATTTTTTACAATGTTTTTTTCTTATAACACCCAATTTGAAATTTTGATATGCTCCAATTTTTAAACAATTTGTGAGGGGACAAGGTTCAAAAGTTTTCTCTCAAAGAGTGCGATTTTATAAAACAAATCCAGAAACTGTTTTTAAATCAAGAAAACAATATTTTTTAAGAGTTTTTAAGAATATTTTTTAAGTGCAATTTAAAAAATGCAAGTTCAATCTTTAATGTAATCATGATTACATTCTTTTAAACTCTTAATTCGTCTTGACATTGATCAAACAGTCTTTTAATGCAATCAGGAGTTGTTGTTTTTTTATTCTTCAGATAGTACTTTCCACAAACCTTTATTCTTAATCTCTGATTGATAAAGTTTGACTGGGTTACCTGATTGTTTTCTCGACATTCTCTTTAGAGCAGCTCCATCAATCCATTCATGTTCTCCAGCCACTTATCCTCACAAGTGTCGCAGGCCTGCTGGTGCCTATCCCAGCTGTCTTCGGGCAGTTAGGCAGGGGACACACTGAACTGGTTGCCAGTCATTTAGAGGGCATGACGGGACAAACAACCATCCCATACACCAAGCCTATTTAGAGTTTCCAATACATCTGCCTTGCATGTTTTATGGAGTGTGGGATGAAGCCGGAGTGCCCAGAGAGAACCTACACGCGCTCGGGAAGAACATGCAAACTCTACACAGAAAGGCCGTAGCGAGCTGAGGCGGATGTGCTAACCACCTTACCACAGAGCCGCTCCAGCTCCAGCTAGTGGATGCATAACGAAAGCACAGCCACTATTGTGGTTTCTATTCTATGTGCCTTACAATCCGGTGCATCTTATAGTGCAGAAAGTACAGTATATACATTTTTTATTTATGACCTGACTTTGTGTTTATCGGTCACATTTTATTTCTATCATTGCATTTTAACACGATATGGATCAGTCCACAAGTACAATGTCAGTGAGCGATGTGTGACGTATACAGGTAGGTGCTGCTGATGCTCCAGTCTGGAGGGAAGTCGTGGACAGGGTGGCTCTTGACGTGCCTCTGCATGGCCACCAGACTGTTGCAGAACTCCAAGCACAGGTTGCACCGATAAGGGGACGCCCCACCGTGTGTCCGCAGGTGCTTGATTATGGCCGAGAAGTCCCGGGAGCGCTGACCACACAGACGACACTCAAACGGCTTCTCACCTTTGGCACGAGAGGAGGCCATAAAAACCTGTCTTACTTTTACTTTGAAGTCATTGAATTGAATTCAATTCAATTCAAAAATCAAACAATATCCTGCAAATTTCCTTCATTTTTACCCTGATCTCTGTGTTGTAAAATTGAATCACAACCGATTTTAGTCGAGAGGCAGGATACACTTTGGGCTGGTTTTCGGCTTGTTTCAGGGCGTTTATACGAACGACCTTGTAAGTGATCAGCTCGTTAGCATTTTCCTTTGTGCTAGGTATTTCCTTTTGGTACATGTTGGCATATGCAAATGTTTTGCATTGATGATCATGCTCGTTTTGTACCGAAAGGAATAAAATTTGTAATTCAATTGTATGATTGATTTAATCTAGGCAATTTGTGTACATTTAGTAAAATATATCACTTTTATTTGACCAGAAATTGACATCAGAAAAGTAACTCTAATTGAACATGAAATAGTAATTCGTTTTATTCTATTTTATTTTTTTTATCCGCTTGTGTAATATACTACCTTCGCAATCGACTGGTCCATCGCAACACTGAGCATCGGCACATTGAGCACCCCTGATCTCACCTGTGTGAATTCGGTTATGTGTGTCCAGTTGATGTTTTAAAGTGAATTTCTTGGGACAGTGTTGGCATTGGTAGGGTCTCTCTCCTCTCAAGTCTTGTCCATTAAATTGGGATTCACAGTCTGCAAAGAGCTGACAACGTATGCAGGCGTCACCTGTTCAACAGCATGGTGCAAGAAATATACCCATCATGCTTTATTTTCAACATAGTATAGTTTCATTCATACATGTAAATGCCATGACGCAAAAAATGCAATCTTTCTTGTCCTACACAGTCAAATATAATGCCAGATTTGAATCAGCTGTGTGATGATTTGAGTCAGCATGTCATTGCATTGTGTTCAATTTCGAGTACAGAAGTAAGGGAGGGAAACAGCGTGGTTAAGTCAGCACTATATTAGATATGCTTCCCAAAAGAACATATAGAACAAAATGCATTAAACAAAAATATTATTGTTTACTCTTAAACTATTCCTCTATTTTTTTTCTTTTTCTTTTTCTTCTTTGGGTGTATCATATATTCTAATTGCAAGGTAAAGTATGTTTAAAATTTTCCTTTCACGAACTTTTGAGAGTGCTTCAAACAAATTCCCTTTTCAGAAAATTAGGACACTGTACTAGTTTGTATTCAAGATAAATGTTCTTTGATAGGCGGTTTTAGTGTCGCAATGCATTAGTCCTATCTGTCTGTGAACTGTACAGACATTTGTGGCAGGGCAGGTGGACGGTTTTGTTGTTATCTCTTGTGAGGCAAGAGCGTGATGTTCCATTGAGCAAAGATGTGAGATAAAAACCAGTTCTACAAATGAATTTAAACCAAAGCTGGAGGTGAGGTACCATTCAGTCCCGCTACGTCAAATATGGTTATAATAGAGCAAGTCGTGTACGTGATGTGATTTTGTTTTTGTGCACACACCACACTTGGGTGCAGGACATACTGTACTGCAGCGTCTAGTAAACCGCATGCAGCACCATGCTCACAAAACCACAAGTCTCTTCGCTACTTTCCACAATGCTTTGCACAATGTCGGAGGTCATGACAAGTGTTGTCTTTTTTAAAGTGTTACATTATCTCCCGCAAGGGCGTCGTATTTGACAACACTTAGCACAAACGCTACTGAGGCCCTCTGTTATGTATTTTGCATTATGGAAAATATATCATGCGTATTTCGTGTTATGGCATACCTGGTGAGGAGGAGGCTGGATCTCGGCGCAGACATGAGCTGCGGCGCTTGCAATCTTTTTTTGTCTTGGCTTTCTGCATGTCTGGGCAGCTATAAAGAAAATAACATGATTACTTTGTTTACGTGTGGAAATTAATACCTGCTCGGTGGGACAGTGTTTAACATGTTACAGTTGAGAGTTCAATTCCAGCCCGCAGGTGTATTGGGCACTCTAAACTGTCCCTAGGTGTGATTGGGTGTGTGAAAGGGTGTTTGTCTCTCTGTGCAATTGGCAATTGGTTGACAATCATATCTGGTTGTCCTCCACCTATTTCCCGTAGACAGCTGGGATATTCACCAGCAAGCCAGTGACCCTGTTGTGGATAAGCGACGATAGAAAATGGATGGATTGATGGATAGTACAAAAGAAAATAAGAGAGAGATTTGGGATGTCCCACACATTTCTATGCACTTGAATCTGAGATTAGTACCAGAATACCACGGCCCCTCAAAGCAAAACATTTACTGTATTTATTTATGTTTTTTGGGGGGCATACTTTTTTCAAGGAGTGAAATACCGTATATGACTTGTGTTGAAGGCAGTCATATCCTTTTTGTCACGCAAAATGCACCATTTGCACACATTGCATGTCATCGTTGCACTGTTTCCACTTTCTACAATAAAATACTTCCACATGACAATTATCATTGTTATTTAATGCTAGCTTCATGGGAAGCTAATGTGAAGCACGTATTTGTTATTGTTGTAAAATAGCAGAATATTCACTTAGAAAAGACAGATTGAGAAGTGGCATGTCTCGTATATCGCTCCTTAGGTTGTGCACGTGTACCTAATATAGTGAGCTTTGAGCTTATGGCTTCCTCTTTTCTCAACCACAGGAAAAATACTTGTGAAGACATTCTGCCTTGAAGGTGGTTTTAAATGATGTGTTGCATTAAAGTGGGAGGAAGAGAATCATTCAATGAAACACAAGTTTTGTTTTTTCACAAAGTTCTAAAACACTTTCACAGTGTAGAAAATGGCTGTTTTTTGCCATGCGGCAAGGTTTCCGTGGGTGGAAAATCTTGATTTGTGCAAAGGAGGGGAGAAATATAGGGGACTTCCCTCTTCTCACAATTAGGTATTAAAATGTGGAGGGAAAGGCTGTGCACATTCAAAACAAACATGTAAGGGTTCGGAGACATGGTAAACATCTATCCGACCATTTTTTTTTTTTTTGCCATTTATCCTCACTAAGGTGGAAGGCGTGCTGGAGCCTTCTCAGCTGCCAATTCATTAAAAACGAAACAAACTAACAAAAAGAATATTTTATGGTAGGTCTGACTTTTTGTTTGTTCATCTCAACTGAAAGACATCAGAATCAGCACATGTTGATGAGTCAGGTGCTGTAACATTCTGAAGGGGAAAAAAATCAAGTTAATTCGGGGAAATAATGTATTGCTAGAACCACTGAAGAAAAAAATAGACTGATGATTAATACTTTAACATTTGAGAAAAAAGACAATGATGAGAACAGAGGTAATGTCTAAGGGATATCCGGCATTCAAGCTTGTAAAAAATAAAAGAAGAATGAAGGGATGAATTAATAATAAAAATGATAATGATCCTAACTATAATCATAATATTAACAACAGTATGCATGGGTCACAGGCCTGCTGGAATCTAACCCCTACAATGTGCTTAGTGTTTTTCAACTATAATAAAGCACCGGTATAGGGTAAAATATATACTCTGCAATATGTATGTTATAAGAATATATTTGAAACAACTTTAATGTAACGTATATACATTATGACATTCACAGTGTCCTGTTAGGACACTGTTCGAATATTACATATAATATGTGCGTATGCAGTATATTAAAAAGTATTACGCATACTTGTGTATGATATCTAATATGTAATGTATCCTATATTTATAATATATATTAAATTATATCTTAATGCATATTGTATGCTACTTCCTCAACTACTATGACTATTACCATAAATAGTAATAAAATAAAGTAAAATTAAATTAAAGGAAAAAATAACAATTACTACAGTATTGTTATTATTGTTAGAGATAGGGCAACTACCAATACCAATACTAGTACATTCGATGGCAGTCGATATTATCGACCACCCATTCAGAGCAGTTTTTTATCGCAATGAGAAATTACAAATTAGAAGAATAGAAAATCGCCATTAACACAGAAAGTTAACTCATTCACTGCCAGTCCAGTTAAAATTGTGTTTTATGCATTTTGCATTATGCATTTGTTTTTCATTATATAGCTTTCAATGACAGTGAAAGAGTTAAATTCATGACATTTGAAGAAAAATGCTACATTTGAATATTTTGATGTTTGCTAAAAATGACCTGCCATTGTGTTTTGGGATAAATATTGTGTATCAAATGTATTAGTGATATTGGTATTCGCTATCGTTATCAGTGACTACTCAAGAGTCGAATACATGTACTGGTATCGGTCAAAGAAAGTGGTTCCGAACGTCCACCCAATAAAACAAAAAAAAGTAATAATAATAGCATTATAGTGCAGACTTACCTGAACTGGCTGTTTTTCTCTGTCTTCTGCCTGGCCTTTAAAGTTGTCACCTGCAAGACCTGGTTGATGTTAGCCCCCATACCAATAGTGGCAGAGTAAAGCTGTGGTCCATAGTGTGAATGCAAGCCAGCAACTCCACGCTGAGTCGGTGACTGGAAATGAGGTCCTTGCAAAGGGAAGATCCGGGGTGCGGGGGGGCTGTGGGCATGTCCATGTCCATGGGGATGCTCCGCTATGAAGTTGGAGTAGTTCTGGGCTATGCGTCTCAGGTTGCTTGCAGAGCTCCACATGTGGTCTGGACTGGTCCAAGGAGAGGAGGAGAAGTGGGAGACTGAGCTGGTGATGACGCTGTCTCTCGTGAAATTCATCAATTTGGACTTTTTTCTCGGCTGTTCTGCGGTTATCTTTTCGATGTCACCGGTTATGATCAAAGTACTCTCTTGCAGTTTCTCTCGGTCATGACACTTTTTCTTAAGATCCTCTTCTTCATCACTCTCACTCGTTGCTTCATGTCTTTGTCCCGCCTGTTCTGTCCTGATGAGGAGTGCGTCCAAATGGCGCTGGCACTGCTCCTCCAGTTGTTTCATTTCCAGAAACTGAGCGGCTCGGAGAAGCTGCCGCAGGTCCTCATCCGGAACCTCCAGGCTCTGCGTGTAGGCGAAGTCCAAGACTTGCTGGAAGGTTCCGGGTGAGAGTTCATCCAGTGTACAGTGGACCTCTTGGTCTGTCTCCGCTTGGGCGAGTTTCTGTTCGAGTCGTCTGCTCGCACAGGCCAACACCAGCCGATGAGCTTTGAAAGTCTGGTTCTTGACTGATATGAGGGCATCGCACATTGAACCCGAGCGGCGTAAAGCGTTGGCCCGTTGCAGGAAATTGAAGTATTGAGCGTTGTCGAGTCGAATCATCGCGGAGGTCACTTGATATATTCTGAACAATGTGTAAATACAAAGCAACAGAGGGGAGAGAAAATATTGCAGCGAAATGTATCTCATGTTCCAGTAGGGTCCTACCTATGAGGCACCGATGACTCACATCGTCATAAAACGGTCTCACCAAGACATAAAAGGTCTTAGCAAAATAAATGATCTGCATATGTTTTTTATTTCAATAAAATGGTCTTGGGTAAAGAAGTTACTCTTTATGATGTGAGTGAGATGTATTTAGTGGAGGATGAGAGGAGTTTTTTTTTATTTTTTATTTTTTGGTGCATTTCAGTTGTTTCATGAGTTTTTCGTTTTACGACATGAGGATTTTTTGTGAATATGAGATTTCTTTTAAATGTGTCTGTTTATTGGAAATACAAGATTTGTTTGTGAGATATAAATATCGTATTTTATGCTTTTAGTGCACCTGGAGTGTTCCCAGGTTGTATGCAGTATTTCTAAAAAGGAAACCAATCAGGAAAATGAAGGCATTGTAGGAAAAATGTGTTAATAAAAGTCCAACAACAATAAAATATCAGTTAAAACAAATTTTTGCTGTGAAACTAATAATACATACAAGTCAGTTTGATTGAACACACTTCACCAGTAGGTGCCTGATCCAGATGGATATTTTTAGACCGATACTGATTTTATGCAGGAAAAAAAAATCCACTTACCGATTAATCAGCCGATTTTATAGGTGCCAACCATATTGAGATTTTTACTCTCCATGTTAACTATTCCCTGCAAATAGCAGGGCTCAACAGTAAAAAATAAATAAATAAATGAAGAAAAAAACCTTTTCAGTTCACAGAATGCATTGCATGGCACAATTAATAAAGCTACAAGGACATGAATTCATGCCATATGTGTTTACTTAATAAGTTATTGACTGTCAAATCGAACACATTTTGGCTTAATTTGAGTTGCACTATGCACTGTATTTTATGATCTTTTTTTTTTTTTTTTTGCAAACTGACTTTAAAATAGTTCCATCCAGGTCAATTCTTTACACAACTTCCTTGCAGTGTTCACCTAATCATTGCTTGTAAAGAAAAATTCAAACTAAAATTAAACTAACTAAAGTTAAACTAAACTTTTCTATCAGCAAATTTTAAATATATATATATATATATATCTATATATATATATATATCTATATATATATATATATATATATATATATATATATATATATATATATATATATATATATATATATATATATATATATATATATATATACTGTATATATATATACACATATATATATATATATATATATATATATATATATATATATATATATATATATATATATATATATATATATCTTAAGGATACAAGGTTATAGGTTATAGTATGGATTTATATAAAATAATTAATGAAAGCAGTGTTACTTTCATACAATTGCTGCAAATGCTTAGAAAAATGGTAAAATAATCAGCAAATACTATTTTCTTTACTTTTTGACCGACGATTGAAGGAGCATAATCACACCAGGAAACCTACAGTACTTCCTTTTTCTGTTTGATATAATCATTTATCTTACTTCATTCCAACACCGTTTCTTTTCGGTAAAAAAAAAAAAAAAAAAAAGCACAACAATATAAATTAGTGAATCACAATGGAAAAAAACATGTAAGCTTGGAAATAAAGTGACATAGTGTTATGAGAATGATGAAAAAGAAATATTCTCTAAATTATTTGACTTATAATATTGCAAAGAAAAGTAATAAATCTAAATATAAAGTCTGAATATCATGTACAGTAATACATACAATCACTAGCTTTCTCCACTTTTGATCTCCTACAATGAATGAATAAATGAATGAAGTTACCAGGATCTTTCAGTTCCTCTTAATTTTTTACAAAATATATATGCTTGCCTAAAACGGCTCATCCGTACATCTAAACCAAACACAAAGCTCGTTTTCAAATTTTTTTCTTTTTTGGATTGTAGTATTGCAAAGGACTTGCTATGTATTCTTGTCTCACTGTCAGTCAGATCTGAAATCACAACAAAGTGTGCGCAACTGTGCTTGTGTTTTGTTAGAAAGAGCGCATTCGGTACTTACATATGCACTGTGAAGCCACAAAACTCCCTTCACAAAGCCTGAGTAAACACTAAAATTATAAAAACGTTCAAGTTCAAATAGAATTTCAGTGATGATCATTTTATCTTCACAAATTAAAAATAATGCTGTAATGTGTTGCCCGGATAATTGGGAGCTAAAAGATCTTTTAAATTGATGCAGCGCATGAGCCACTTTTTAGAAGCAACCCCCTTTGAAAGATCAAATGTAAATGTGAAACAGAATGACATTTCATTGCCTCTCACCGGGATTTCTTCAGAACATGCGTCAGTTTTTCATAAACTCTTCAGCCAGTCTATCTGTCCGTACTTGCTCGACTTAATTTCCACACACACTTATTTTCCCGCCCAAACATTCAGCATTTTTGCATATTTTTCAAATTTTGAGTTTACATGATATGGGGTATAGTGTATTAAATGTCCAATGCTGGCGTGTCATCTTTGACTCTGCTTATGACTTATCACCACATTTTTATGCACATTATATTATTCCTTTTGCTGGTATTTATCGAAGCAGATGAACATGCTGAGTTAATAAATATTAAACTATAAAATCTGTAAAGTAGATAACTACTCACAAGTCCTTTGCGCTACTCTCTAGTTTGCCTGATGTTGTTTGTTATATAATACTATGCATATATAAATATGACTGTTCTAAAGTTAGATGTCACCTGGACAATATTTTCCTAAACGATGTACATTATATATTCATTTAAAAGTTTAAGGCTCACATAGACATACCTCTTTTGTTAAAAAAAAAAAGGTCGTTTAAAAATATGGTTATGAATATTATGATTATTATTTATTATGTTTGCTGTTATTTTTTTAACCAAAATGACATGTGTTTGTGTCCTGTAAATATGCTGTACACTAGTTCTTTTTGTTAATACATACTGGTCAATTCTGAGAGATGTCAAATGTTTAATGACTTACTATCCTGTGAGTATTCATATACAGTACACGGAAGCAAAATAAAATAGAAACCAATGCCGATGCAGAATAATCTGCTTCTCCGATTTTGCTATTGACATGTAAAGTTTTTTTTTTTTTTTTTAATTCTATAAACGACTAAGAGCATAACTCTCAAATACAAAAATCCATTCCCTGAACTGCTTATATTTATTGGGTTGCTGACAATATAACAATTTATATGCAAAAAGTCAAAACATAAAAAAAACATTTTTCTTTTAATGTCTTATCTTCTCTAGAGCTGTTTGTATATTTATAGCGTGTACATCTACTAATTTGCAATAGCGGACCTTCCTTATCTGCAATATCCAAACATACTAAATGGCAGCTTTGTGAAAATGATTCCACATTACTGCACCTTTTTTTGTATCCTTCAGAGCGTTACATTTAGACAGCTTATTGACATGAAAAAACTTTTAGAGTACAGCTTCCTCAATTACTTTATTGTTAGGGTCGGGGCCAAATCAATGTAAGCATGAATGCCGAATTCGGTTATCTTCCCCTGTACCAAAAATGTAGGCTGTATCATTCTGCCGCAGGAAATAACTTATAACCACAACTGTATATTCTTCTGTGATTCTGCCGACATTGCTCTCTAGATGACACTCACTGTATTTAAAGCTTTTGCATGTGTTCTACAAAGTGTGCAATGCTTTGATTTACCCTTACCACACCACTTCATAGTCTAGTGAAAAAAATTGAAAAAAAAAATATGATGCTAACATTTGACTCTGTCAGAGAGGTATTGGTTTGCAAGATATCCTATGTTCTATTTGGAAATGTTTAGAATTGTATTGTGCTGAAGGCTGTTTCTAATATTTTGAGTTCTGTAAGACAGCGGCTACAGCTTTTGTAATCACACCGTGCTGCTATACCTAATAACGTGACGCGTTGAAGCATCCATTCCTTGACTGGACAACTCATGAAGTTCAGCCTCCATGCGAGAGAATAAGAGGAGCAGGAGAACATCAGCAGAAAATTCAAATATTTTGATAGAAAGCCAATGATCACTCATCAGACAAGTGTGCTGAAAGGAGTGTACTTAAAGAAAGAAAAGTTGATGAGACACTTACTTAGTATACAGTGCATATTCTCCCAGGTGAGTAATGGGATGTCTCACATCATGGCAATGATGACATTTGATTGGGGATGTACATTTTGTTAGTGTAGTTTCCGCTGTGCTTGTAGCCCCTCCCCTTCATCTCTATCATTGGTGCTTTTATTGCTACCTTGTTTTGGGCATTTGCTATGTCACTGATGTGGAACTAATTTTAAAAGCGAAAATTTAGATCATCTTATAAATCACAAATTCCTTTCTATATAATACAACAAGGCAAACTATTATTTTGATGATCAAGATTTTTTTGTACAACTCTTATATTGCACTTTATGTAATTGTATGGGTGTACTCAAAGGGGGTAGCTTGCAGTTTACAAAAATATAGGGGGCCAAAATAAAAGAGTGACATTAAATTACAATAGTTAAAGCTTTATGTGTCACCTTAAGCACATTTTTGATCTCTCACTTTATGCTTTCTGTATGTTGACAAAATCCTTTTTTATTTTCTTATTCTCTCAAACCTCTAATGCTTGAGTTGTTGGTGTTTGAAAAACAAAGGTCAACCACATCCAGTAATGGACTCTGATTGACTGTTATTGTGTTTGGCATAACCTGATAAGCTCCTCTTATGAGTGGGAGGGCAAGTTCAGAATAAGAAGGAAAAAAGACGTGAAAATGGAGGAACATTTGATACTTGTCGGACCGCTGAATGGTAAATTTCAAATGAAAAATGCCCTAATGGCTCCTTTGATAAAGAAAAATGATATGAAGTGAAGCGCTATGCATTGACTTGCTTACCACAAAAGCACCTCTAGTTTAGCCCTACCACATAAATGCAAAAACCCCAGCTGTGAATGCAGCCACAGCTAATGTTAGTAACGAAGCTTAAAGTTAATGTTAGTAACAAAGATGCTAATGTAGTGGAGCATTGCAAAGCTAAACTCAAGAACACCCCACATTTGAGCAAGTCTGTGACATACAGAATGAACAATGTTTTGTTTTCATGTTATTTTCTGATTATTAGGCGAATCACAAAAGAAAACAGCCTAACGACGGCAGAAAGTAAAGGTTGTAGAGAATATCTGCTTAACTTGAGTTAACTTACGAAACTTATTCACTCACCTCATTCACTCATAAACATTAATTCATCTACAACTGCTATTATGATTTTTAGAAACCACTGTGCCTGAGGAAAAAGACCCCTTCGGTCACAGTAGCCATGACTAGCGAGGTATCAATCATTCTATACCACTTGCATGCGCACTTACACATTTTTTTCTCATTTTTTGATTGATCATGTTATTTAAAATATAAAACATCAAAGCAATAGCATGTGGGTCTCCGTTTTTGATTATGTACGTTTCTTTAGACCAGCTATCTACATTTGTGTTAGGCATGCAATGAGCAGGCATAAGGTTTAGCTCGATTTTCTGCCACTAAATTGTCACTCCATCAGGCTTTCTAGGACACTAATTCTGCTGTGCCTGCCCAACCACCTTGGCTGTAAGTGGTGTACCAACTTGGTAAAAATGCACAATGAGCCTTGGACTCAAAAAAATCTTAATCTGCTGACATTTGCACTACAAACTACAGAAACTACAAGAACATTAACCTTAACAACACACATTGTTGACCCAAAGTGACAATTATGAGTATGGACTAACAGTCCTACCACGTCAAGTTAAATATTTGGTCACTACGTGAACACTTTCTTTGCTCTGACACCAAACCACAGAGAAGATATTTATCTGTGACAGGAAACATGCATACATGGGGTTGAGCGTTCAGTATTTTGATGCGTTTCCAGCAAAGTGTTAAAATAGCTGCAGCAGTGGTTGCATTACAGTACCCATATGTCACAGTAAAACATGCTGAAAAAAGGTGTTGAATTGCGTGTTTCCTAAACTTTGCTGCTGGAACACAATGCATTTTGGTGTTTGACTGTCAAGCTGTATGGCACCATTAACTCAAATATATTTTTTTACATATCCATCCATCCTATATCGTGACCACTCATCCAAAGCAGGCAATCCAAACCTATGTTAATTAGCTAATGCATGTAAAACCCTAATAATAATAACCTAATAACCATAATATGTCATAATATTTACCTTTGAGTGAAGTTTGTTATGGCCATATTCGCTGGTAAGAGTAGCCTAGGCTGGGCTAGCTTAGCTTTTTTCATATTTCTTGATTATCTCCAACTTCGTTTTCATATAAATCATCTTCTGACTTGTCTCTTTAACATCACTACAATCTTGGGACTCATGGATAACCAATTCGCGTTGGTTTCAAAGCACTAAAATGCATAATAAATACAATATTGAAAGCGCTCTCACACGAGATCAAGTTTTTAGGCAGCCATCTTTGTGACCCCGTGCACCAACCAATAGCAGACCAGCGTTGTAGTGACCCCATCACGCTGACCAATAGTAGACCAGTATCTTAGGGAGTCGAGATGCCAAGGTGCAGACCAGCATTGTAGTGACGGGTTGCAGCAGAGGCAGTTTGACGGCAACAGAAAATAAAAGCAATGACCTAAAAACGCCAGGAGGAGGCAACACAACAAACACTACCAACCCCACAGGTCTTGGCAGTTGTTGATGTTAATTGTAAAGCGGGATAAAAGCCTTGAAGAGGGGACGATAAAACTCAGTATTCCACATAGTAACGTGACAAAATGCAAGTCTGCAAAAAGCATCCTTGCTTTGGAGTTGACAAACTTATGCAATATATCTAGCTCATAAATACGAACCACACGAAAAAGTATGAATGCTATTTCCTTATATTTTACATTGTCAACTACAAAGAATAGATTACATTTGGTCATTAATTTCTGTGAACCAAGATGTTTGTGTGGGTATGAAGTGTTGGTGTGTGACATTTGTGGTCTCATGTCACATATGACTGGACAGTCAATTTTTTTTCTCATTTACATGATTTAGCATGTTAAATGTCATCTGAAACATGACAAGAGCAAGCTTTGCTTTTCCAGCAGACCGTAGTAAGAGAAAGGAAGCAGTGACATCATTCATCCCCTTTCAAATTGAAAAGCATGCTTCTGTGAAAAATGTCTTGTAAACATTTGATAATTTAGTTTTCTGTCGATGACAGCAATGCATTCAGGACCTGACCGAGCAAAGCAGTCCCAGATGGACAGTCGAGACTTCCTCAATCGGTGGTCGCCACTGATTCTGTTCTTGTTTAATTCTCCAGTTAGCATCGACTCCAGTTAGCTCCAGGAAAGGGTATTACCCTACAGAAATTCTGACTTTTTCCATCACACCCCTTGAATCGTTGGATGCATAAAATCAGCTTTCAGGCAGACTTTGCACATGTTCCCAGGTCCAATGCCCTTCAAAAACCAGAACACAATCACTATTTATTCTCCCACCTGAAGTACCAATTTATATATTGTTGGCATGTTTTTTTTATTCATGAATGAATCAAAGAGTTAGTAAACTAAACAACATGCAGAGGTAGATTGTCGTGTAACACACGTCGTGGTAGATGTGAGTCATTTTACCACAGTGGACGTATATGAGCTGTGGGGTTCTGAGGAACCACAAGTCTGATGAGTGATGCAGTGACAAACTGTCACTGTATACGGCCACAGTCTTTTTTCACACTAATACAACTCACTGTCGTAGTTGTGGTGTGGCTGAAGGGAACCTGTGTGGTGTCTGTTCTTCTTTGTAATTTCTGAAGCAAATGTGCATGTGGCCGCCCACTCTTCAGAGCTAATGAGCAGGATCTGTGTCAAGGCGTGAAGTGCTGCTACTGCTTGTGCGACGTTTTTGCCAATGCTTGTCAAAGTTAAGCACAGAACCGAAGTCGCTGTGACGTGAAAGGAAACTTAACACACACACAGGGTGCATTCTTTTTTCCATGTATATTCCCTTCTTTCATCATTAGCCAGGTTGTACTGACCAGCAAACATCATGTAAAGGTTCTCCTGTGGTTTCTCTGAGCCTATGTGGCGTTTTAGGCAAAATTTTACTTGGGGCCCTCCCCTCCAACCACGGTTTACTGTAGAAGAGCTTACAAGAGAAGATGAAGTTATAACATCATTTGTCGTTAAATTACTTAGGCATTGCTTTTCATTTCTGTCAGCTGTTATATTTTCTTGGTTAGTTGTCACGTTATAAATGTGGACGCTGGAATGAGGTTAATTTGCCCACATACAATTTTACTCAGTGATCAAGTAATATAGTCATGAAGTTTAACAGTTTATCATTCTTTGTATTCCTTACATTACTCACTGGCAATCAGTTGCATTACATGCAATGGCTTTTGCGTTCAGCTAAGGACCCCGCAAAAATAATACCAACAATTATTTAAATGTGTAAGTATGGTCACATACACACATTTTTAACTTTTGAACAGCCTCAGTTTTAATTTTTTCATTTCTTCTGGTACACAAATGTAGATGTCATTGGTGTTTTTACTTTTTAGTTTAATGATAAATGATTTAACTTAATTTATTCCTTGATTTAGGATTTTTTTCTTTTTTTACCAAAAGAAAACCGTTATTTTAACTTATGTTACTCAATAATAAAATTATTTCATTTTATGTACCGTTAACAGTGCAACTACCAGATTATTACATTTAGAAACATGAGCACCTATCCCAGGCAAAGTTAGGATAATTCATCGCAGATGACACACAGTCCATCAGCCACCTGCCTGGGTAGGAATGTTGACTTTCTAGTTAATTCAGTTCATTCATTTTACACCATGATCTCCGTATGACATAAAATTGATAGTTAATACTGTGGAAATAATTAGTTTAAATACAATTGAACATAATAGAATGTAATACTGAAGCACTTACACAGATTATGCCGTTTTGGAACCCCTAATGTCCGGTGTCCTTATTATTATTATTCCAATATTGACGAATGAGTGAGTCAGTCCTGCCAACACTGATACTGTTTTGAGGCATGTCAGATTTACAACATACACACAAGCAAAAGGAAAAAAAAAAAGATTTTGGCACCCAATCTGCCCTAAAATGTATTCTACATTAAAAAAAAAACAAACAAAAAAAAACAATAAAACAATTAACACCCAAATCATTTTCTGAAGCTGCTTTAATTTGGTATATAGTATGGCCAAATACTAATGAGAATAATGTATTTTGACATGGTATTTTTTTCTCATTAAAAATGTAATTTTCCTCTGCTTAGCAACCTTAAATATTCCACTATTGATTTTCTATTAATCCAAACTTAAGATGGAGAGGAAAAATCAACAACATTTTCTAAGAGAGCATCATGCACTTGCTCATTTTTTTAAATTTCATCATCGAACATTAAAGTTTAACTTCTAGGGTGACAACTGGAGCATTGAGCAAATTTGACTTTTTTTTTCAAATTATAGGATCAATGCCAGAGTTACAATTGCGACTAGTTTTTATTGAGACATATCATTTTCCTTTGTGATTCTTTAGCTGTCTGTTTTCCCTTGTTTTGTGGAGTTAGCAAGGACGATACAGTCGAAACCATGAAGAAACAAAGTTGTCCTCTTTAGGAGCAGTGTGGCTTTTCAATCCCCTGCGCTGCCCCAGCAAACACACTGTGTCAAGTTTACTGAATTAGCTACAGAGAATGTGCAAGTGAAGACCAATGCTAAAAAAATGAACACAAAAGTGTATGGGTCATTCGATTTTATTACACTATCAATTAGATTGGTGTTTTTTTTACAGCCTCTGGTTGCTTACAAGTACATTTACACAACAGAGAACATTTTTTTTTTTGGTCAAATTAAAATATCTGCTTTTTCTTGGTGCATGGCTTTGGTTTAGGGATCACAGGGGGAAGAGAAACAAACATCTTCTCTTCATGTTGGAACCAAACCAGTCATATATTTTTGTATATCGGTAAGCCAGGGATGGGCATGATAATTCTTCTTTGTTTGGAGTTGATTTTTCTGCAACTTGGAGCAAGTGAGGCAAAATGGAGAGCACTACTTGGCTGCCAGAAGCAGAGGCATTTTTGAATCATCCACAACAAGTCTGCTTTCTAGAAGCCCAGCAAAATTAACGGGAAGTTAAGTTATTGTATATTCAAGAGCACGTCAGCGAATGACACCACTCTCAGGGGCAGCATTATTCTGCCCTGAAAACAGGAGTTCAGAACTTTTCAAAGAAAATTCACAAATGATAAATAATGAATTAATTGCTCATCCCCAGCGCATACCGAGCAATTTGGTTGAATTGTGCTTAGTGCCACACTGTCGCAATCAATACGGCTGCATACACCTGACTAAAATTCACATTTATCTCAAAACATGTCATCGTTTTACTATACAAGCCTCTAAAATGACATGTGAAAAGCATGACCCTTGAACCAACTGATAATCACGTCCAGTATAAATAAAAAATACAATTACATCCAAAACACAGCATTGTAAAAGGCAATAACGCAGCAATTAAAATCTCAATGACATATTTAATATTTCACAGGGAGGGGATTGAACAGAGGACACGTATAAACATGATTGGGAGTAACTACGGTATTACATACCTTACTACGTCTGCTAAATGCTGGTAGGGAACCCTCAGTGGTGGTTTTTGCGATCAAAATAAAAACAGGCAAGCTTATTCTCATCTATGGTTTCAGTAGTATCATTAAACTGTGGACATTCACTAACATAGCTGTACAAATTATACAAAGGCTGTGACCCATCGTTACACAGCCCGCCTCTTGAAACACACCATCACAACCCCATTGTGTGTGTTTTTGCATCACCTCCAGAAATGGGGAGTATCTGCACACCCCGCAACGTGACCCTCCTAAGTGGCTTTGTAAAATGACACAGACAGCTAAGAGGAAAAAGAATATATCAAAGCATCGATAGAGTGCTAATATTTTGTGTTAAGATGTCAAGACGAGTAGCTTAATGACATACTATCACTACTTAGAACTACGTGTGCTGTGTTTTTTTTAGGATTGAATACACACACCGACACAATATACTGCACTCCGTATTTTACACCTTTTTAATTCCTCTGCCTTGACACTCACCTGACACAATACGAGCAGGCTGCTACAAAATACCGACCGGAGCATCGTCGCATGTTACGTCGCTACTGACGTCACTACTCTGGGAATGACAGCGGGGAAAATAAAGGAACTAAAGGAATGGAATCTCAACATCTACCTTAAATACATTCAGAAAGAAGTTACTGTGTCGTCTTGTGCTGGTTTTTTACAACAGTCCGTTTTCAATCAGCCATGTAAGGAAATTGCTTCTCCTTCTCGTTTACAGCACAATGCGCTAGTTGATGTATTACTCCGTTACACCAATGAGTTAAATAAACGTCTACTGGGACATCTACTGTACTACTAGGAGGATACATTTGTGCCCAGAATTACTCATACCCTCGACAAGGCAAATAGTTATCTTCTGGCTGGACTGACACAAATAGCTGAACGAAGTTGTGTCAAAAGGTGTTCTTTTGGAATAATTGTCCAAAATGTCTCAGGCATTCGTTCTATACCGCTTGCTCTTATTCCGGTCGTCGGTAAGCACGAACTGCCCTTGCGGTTACTTGTTAGTTTCAGCAAGTTACACTTAATTTTCACAGCAGGACAAGCAACACTCTTCAGCGATTGTTACAAGCATATTTTAGGAATTTGGGAGTAAGCCACAGTACCCAGAGAAAGCTCTCTACTGTTCAAAAACGGTGATCAAAATGACCTTTAAAACGATGAATAAGAATATGTTTTAAAAGATGTGAAAGACTGTGACTAAAAAGAAAAACCAATGATCTAAAACAATAATATTCCTAACACAGCTGCTTCAAGCCAGTTTCTGCTCCGTCAAGTCATTTCCAGACAGAAGATAGCCATTCAACAAATAACTGGAGGTATGAATCATTTGGGGCCTAAGTGTACGTCCGATGTTATTTACAGTGTCCATTTGGAACGTCGACTTTTTATAAAGCAGTGACAGGAACAACACAAATAGTCACAGGCGCTTCATACACCGAGTTGTCATGCTTTCAATAAATCTATACTCTGTTTTTCGTTTATTAAGGTTGCGGTACAACTAAACTTAGGCTATACGGAACATTTTTGCTCTATACTTGCCAATCCGTTAAAAGCAAACGTGGAGGGCTGATACTCGAATATACGTGTGTATATTTTAAAATAATATCTATCTGACCTCATATAAGGTTTTGGATAAAGGCAAATTTCATTGAATTGCTCATATGTGGCGCTAGATGAAGATGAACACGCTGCCTACCACACTCATCTACATGGATACACTATAACTATGTGTGACAATATGAAGTCAATTGTGGAAAAATACATATTTTAAAGCATTATGCACCATTCTGGTGTGCCAGTGGGTCAAGTCATGCCACTGTGATGATTGTTTCAATGGGAATATTTTCTACAGTAACATCTAATCCAATGGAGATTAGATCAGATCAAGAGTAATATTCACTATTCACATTTTGGAAAGAATGATGGATGTAGTTGATCATTTACAATAAGTACGGATTTAAGACTGAGCTTATCCAGTTAATTAATGAATCTCAATGTTGTCAATCCATTACAGGTGTGTGGCTGGTGCACCACCATGGCGACGGGACGAAACCAGCGTTGGACTTGCTACCGACTCAGTTCATCTGCTCAAAGAATTTGTAAGTGGGGTTTTCATAGCCGTGGTTTTGCATTTTGGTGAGCTGTCGCTCTTCTGGGGTCAGCATGGGGTCCACCTGTTGGAGACAAGCACAAGTTCAATCGTCATACACTGTGCTCTATGCCGAGTTTAGCTATTTTTGTAGACGCACTCAGCTAGGCGCGGTTTCAAAAAAGTGGTTTGCGCCGTTGTGGGCGTGACCGCTTTCCACCCAAATAGTATGCACTACCAAGTCCTATTATAGTTTTTCAATGGCATTTGCTTGTGGTCCTACCTCCACGATGCCGTGGCTGATGGTGCCATAGGGCTTCCTGCGCACCAGCAGAAGACTGATAACCATCACCATGGCGATGGCTACCGCCACCACCAGCAAGCCCACCATTGCTCCACGGTTGAACGTCTCCAAAGCGTCGGGTTGCTTTGGAAAGAAAAATGCAAGGCGATGACTCAGTTTTTCTTTTTTAATTACTTGAACATTGATCACAGTTGAACATTGATCGCATCTCACCAATTCATCTCGCTCAATCTCATCAGGCTTGTACACAACTTGCTTGAGTTCCACAGAGGTGTTGATCTGCAAGGAAACAGAATGCACCAAAACATTTAGACACTTATTAAGAATGGGACAGAAAAATAATTTAAAAAAATAATCAAATTGGACATATTATGAACTTAAACTTTCTAATTGCTTACACACAGATACAGGAGTTGGACCTGTGAAGTGCCTGCCCAGTAACCATTTCGAAAGTAAGTCTGTGCATAAAGCAGTTCTAAAAAATGTGTCTGAATGAGCCGTTGTGTACTTCCGCCTTACTGTCAAGTATTATTGGTCTACTGAGCAAGTGGTTCAAAATTACGGCATCTGCATCTGTATTATTACTTGCAAATAATTTAGCCATTCTGAACTTTTTTTTTTTTTAATGTCGATTAATTGACCTCTTTAAATGATCAGTTAATATCTGATCGGTTTGATTATAATCAGCTGATAGTTTCCATTTTATGGAAAATTGATTATTAGCTGTGATGTGATTGATAAGGTTCTACTAGAATGGTTCGCGCTTGTCGAGTGTCACCTTTTTGTGGACAAATATTTATGAATAATTAAGTTATTACTTTTTGATAAAAGATCTCTTGTATGTTCTAAAAGAGGACACTTTATGTTGATTATTTTTTGTGGACCAATAGAAATGAAGTTTGAAAGGTTCTAAAGTTTTAAGTTAGTTATTTTAAAGACATGACGTGTTTTTTCATTTTTAAACACCCCAAAATGCTTTGCGCTGGTTTTGGACTACTTGGCTGAAAAATTATTTCACAGGGGGTACATTAGTGAAAGAAGGTCGAGAACCACTGTGCTCTTGCATCAGCTCTATATTTATTTATCAGTTTTATTTTATAATTAAAAAACATGCACACATGCATGAAAATTCCTGGAGGGGTGGAGAGAGGGCCGATTTTGCGGATGTCACTTTTTGCGTCTTTTTTTTTTTTTTTTGGTCCGCATTAACCGCGAAAAATGAGGGAACACTGTATCTCTGAAATAGTAATTGCTTTAGCCCAATAAAAGAATCCTACCTTTTCCTCATACTCATAAGTAGGAGCCCTCTCAGATGTTGCATAATCGTATTCATCTCCTGTAAACACAAAATCATCATCTCATTAGGTTAAAGAAGATTCAAGATCAAGAGCTTTAGTTTCACATGTGTAGTAATACTACACAATGAAATTCTTATTCTGTTCACTTCTCCGAGCAGACTCCTTTCCACAATCAAGCAAATAATAAAGTTTGCTATAAAACTGAAAAACATTAATAGAGCAATAAGGGCAACAATAGTGAAACACGAATAAATGAATAGACTCACATTCTGCACATACTCTATTATGGAGTAGATGGAGTGAAATAAAGTGTATACATACTGTAGTATACATGAGGATAATAGTGCAAAATACCATGTTAGTGCTGAAAATGACAAATTTAGCAGTTTTCCTGCATTGTGCAGGATTTGTAAGGTGCAGTGCGGTAAAGCGACGGTGATGAGGCAGTTGGTGCCTCACTCACTCCACCTCACCCACTAACAAAACTTATGAATAAATATGTCATTACAATTCTAAATACTTGTCTCAGAAAAATAATTATATGGGATGGACAGTCATGGGATAGAACAAGACAACCGAGTAAAGTCTTTTACTTTAGTGTTATTACAAGGTATGTCTTTTCCCTCATTACTTATAGTTTGCACAACCCCAATAGATAGAGAATGAAACTTTGCTCACCTTTTTTATTTGACTGAAGGTCTGTAGCGACAAAGACAAAAGACAATATTACAAAAGACAGCCGAACGCAATAGATGTAACGCGATGCAGACACAGCACATACCGACGCGGGGAGGATAAGGCCTGTTCTGGAACTCTCTCTCCTCTTCTTCCTCGTCATCCTTCTCTTCCTCGCTCTCAGCTGGCAGAAGCTCCTCAGTGGTGTGCGTCTCAGAGAAGGACGTGGTCATGAGCTCGCTGATGTCGCCGCGCTCCGCCCGCACCAGCTCTTCTACGGGAAAAAGACCACTTTTGTGAATTTGATCTGTCATGAGACCTTTTGAATTTTTCTAATTCACAAAAGGAAATGTCCCAGCATACGGATGTCATCATGGAGCTCCTCGGCCAAGATAGGATCCTTGTAGAGCAGCGCCAGACTCTGGTTCATTCTCTCCTCGATGACATGCAGATGTGTGTACACCTGGAACAATTGCAAGTCACAATAAATCTAGTTTGGAATTCAACCCAAAATGGTACAATTTGGAGTTCAACCAAAATCTCTACATCTTATATTGGGAGTTCATGGACATTTCTAAGTTGTACATCCTGCAATATTGCCTCCTTCACCAGACGCTGCGCACATTCCCAAACGAGCATCCCGCAGCAGGCCCTTGCCGATCAGTGCCAGAAAAACATGCGAGTTTGTCGGTAAAACAAGATAAATATACCACTCCAGCCCCCAATTTTTTCTTCATACACTGTCTCCCCACCCCCACCCCCCCTAACGCCAGAGTCCCTACACCGTCTGTCAACCTTTGAACAATTGAACTTTTGGCTACTTCTTAAAATATTACCCTCAACTCATTTTACGGTGTAGTTTTGTAGAGTAGTTTCCTTTTACGTTTTACTGCATATTTTCAAGCCTTTTCATGGAGAACATAGACCAACCGGAACTATCCTGTTTAGACTTTATTGCTTATGCGTACATTGCAGATCATCAACTGGTGATTAGTTTGACATTAGTTTCTTTGAGATTACTATGGCATATCTAGAACTAGAAAGTCAACTAACTTCACGTAAAGGATTTTGTTCGACATCCACTGGAGGGTCCACTGCAGAACCAAAGAATAAAGTTGGTTCTGTTGTCAGCAAAATTTAACTTTGATCGAAGCTTCAAGAAGATGAATAGATCCTTTACTATACGTTTTTTCATGAGTTTATTGAAGCGACACCAAGAGCTCGATTTTCACTAGTCTGCAGGAAATTTCAAAGCGTCACGCACCTGGAATTTCATCTGCTCAGCCTTCTGCGGGTCGACGGCCACAATATGCTGGTAGTGTCTGAGGGTGTGTCTGCGGTCCTTCTGCTCGGCTGCCATGTATCGCTTCAGAGCCTGCAGCACGCGCTCTGGCTACAAGGAGGACAGGAATGTTTCATGGCGGCCATTTTGCGGTTTCTACCTTCCTTCTTGTTTTACCTGGGGCTCGTCGGACTGAACTGCAGTCAGGTAGTTCTCTAGGGCCAGACGGCGGTTATTGTTGAGGATGGACTCCACTCTGGCCAGGTGAGTCTCCACCAGCCGCTGCCTCTCGCCCGCCACTTGTTCCTCCAGCGTCTGCAGCACGGATTGAAAGTGCTGCGGACAAAAGGAATAAAACGGAGGTTATGCAAGCGCTGCTGCCATAATACCACCTGGCATACTGACCTCATTTAGGGCCTGCTGCTCTGACTTTGGCAGATTCTTTGACTTGTTGTCTGCTTCAGCCCACTCCTTCATGATCTGACAAACGGAAAGATTTCACATCAGAAAACATACACATGCACGGTTTCCATTGAAAATACAGTACATAGGTCACAGGACATAGACTGCTTCCTAACAATTTTGCTGGGAAAGGCAGATTTTTGGGTGAAGGAGCATTTTCATTGTCGAATGTCTTTCTTCTGGCTCTGAATTGTGTGAAGCAGGTTACACACATAATGATAATCGGGCCAGCTTTTCTCACCCTGTGAAATTTACCTCATTGATGCGCTTCATCCGCCGTTCTTCCAGGTCTGTTTTTGCACGCAAAAAGTTGGCATGCTCCGTGTCGTCCACTGGCTTCTCGAAATAAACATCAACGCCATCTGTGGGTCGAGTGGTTGTCACTGCAGTAGGAGCCACAGAAAATACAGCTTTCACTTTCTTTGATTCAAAGTAGACAAAGTGCATCTGGAAAATATTCAAATGCTTCAATTTTTTCCACATTTCATTTTACTGCCTTACCCTGAAATGGATTTTAATTTTCCCAGAATTTGTCATAAATCCCCCCATAAATGTGTGAATGCTAAACACATTCACAGTTTCACACGTTATTCCACTGTTATTTTTACGATACCTTTTTAACTGTCATATTTAGCCATTCGAGCCTTTAAAATGTTCCAAAAATTCATGCCTGAAGAGCTAATATTTTTCTCATTTCTAACTTTCTCAAAAATGTCAGCCATTCGAGGTGCTCTTGTAGACTTGTAGAACTTGAAGAAATAGAACCTCTCCTAATTTGAAGAAAGAAATGTAAAGGATCGATACTAATTCTGGTATTGCTACAATACCAATCCCCACTTTAGTATCGATTCGATTGATACTTGCACACCCTAACAAGCAGTCAAACGAGGGCTAGGAGGGAGAATTGGGATTGCAGTACTGGCAGTCTGTAAAAAATCATAAATTAGCTATAGCATTGTTTAAGGTTTAAGCTGCAGGGTTCAATACGTACAAAAACAAAGCATCATTTTAAAGACTGGAAATTATATTACACCGTAAAAACTGCAGGACCATCAGTGAAAACAGAATGCCTTATCATTTTGAAGGAAAATACTCATTTGATCCATTTTGGAAAAACAAAATACATGGAAAATGGAAAGCAGTGTTATCACCCCATATTTGACATCAGTAATAGTTGTGCTTATCATCACGTACCGCTGTCCCCTTTCATCAGAGGTGGCGAGGTTGTGGCTTTGTAGCTTTTGTCATAGTAGGACGAGTCCAGGTAGTCAGACGTCTGGTAGGGACCAGAGTCGATGGGGTATTCGTACTTCTCCGGGTTTCTCACTGCTATGGGTTCCTCCTCGTCTTCCTCGTCAATCGGCTCCTCGTCCACCTCGTCCTCTTCTTCCTCTTCCTCCTCCTCGTCTTCCTCCACCACCTGGTCATCGTCGTCCTCCATGTCCGTCTCGTACATGTCGGTGTCGGGGGAGGGACTCGGGCTGGGTTCAATGACTTTGGCTCTGTAGGGAAAAAAAGTCAGTGATTTATCATTCGGTACATGCTAAGATGGCAGAGTAGAATCTGTCGGCGGTCTTACGCAGAATTGAGTATTCCGCGATTATGTGAGGTCTGGTGACCTGCTAGGAGTTCTCTTTCCTCCAGTTCTGCCTTACTGTTGGCGCTGCTTCGACCTGGGCAGCATACATACTCCACCCCGCGGAAATTTTCTCCACATGGCAAAAGCATGCCATAGCTGTGAAGCTCCAGATTGTCCACAGTGCACGCCTTGAGAACAACACACGTCGTCCTCAACGCTTTACCAACACGTATTAAAACCTCACACTCATTTAGATGCACTGATGTGTATCACACCTCCTTTGCAATGTTGTGCCAGTAGACATAACTCTCGCAGGCATCCATCTTCTCCTGGTGGAGGAAACGGCAACGGTCCGGAACGAGCAGGGCCTCGCTCACATACTCACCTTCTGAAAAACACAGAGACGTCAGTGTCATTTTCTCCTTTCTGGAATACAGGTCTGGCTTCCAAAGCGGGGCATCGTTCACCTGGCCTAATTTCAACATCTTTTCTCTTCATGCTGTCTTTCAAAGAAGAGAATCAATTATTGATTGTCTTTCAAAGATTAGCCCGACTTGTAGTGTGCGGTGTGACTGGTTGCCGTAACAACTGTACAGGAACAGTACGTGAGTGTATTTAAGATGAAAATTTCCCTTTTTAGTCAGTGTCAGCAACTCACATATACTGTGAATCTGCATACAATACAGTATGCAGTACAATACTTGAAAAATTATTATTATTTTTTTTTAGCGATTTTGCAAATTATTTCCCTCACTTGAGGAGCAACTTTCTAATTTTGTGGACCGTTTTTTTTTTCCTTGTTTGCAAGTTTATCACATGTACCTGAAACACTGATTTTACTGTATTGAAACAATAATAATAATAAATGTTTATTAATAAATCATTACTAAAAGTTATTATCATTACCATGATTAATACAGTTACCAGTGTTTAATGCATCAGTGGCCTTACAATGACAGCATACAGGCGAGCAATTTCATTGTGTCCATAATCAAAGATTGAATATGATTATTTTATAGTGGTGTGTTGATGTTGGTAGCTATGTAATGTGATGACAATAATTTGGAATAAATGAGATGCAGGGACAAGTCAGGCTAATCGGAATGAATCCACCGAGGACAACTTCAAGCCACCTACATAAGTTAGCAGGGTTTGGCTGTTACAAAATTTTTTTTGTGTGTACGGTATATATTCCTCTACATATCTAACCAACGATAGGTTGCATGAGTGTGTGGGAAGTAGTTGGCAGTTTGCTATATTAGCACGGCCAGTTTTCTCCTTTATTTGTACTTAACTGCCCAATTTTGTCATTTAGTGTTTGTTGTGCATCACATTAAGCCACTGTTATTAGTAATTCTGGCCTTGACGTTCTTTGGCAGGGAGTATTGGCACATGCAGTCTTGCACGCCTTCAAAGACAGCCAGTTTACAAACACTTCTGTTATTTTTACCTTAATTTACACCCTATCATCCTTTTGCTTTGGACTATGGCAGGATTTTGGCAATGGTGTTTTATTGAGCGGAGAATATTGGCACAGAAAAATTTTCATCAACATATTTGGTGATGAGTACATTCTGGAATAGATACAGGGAAAAAATAGAACCGATGAGTGTTAAAATTAAGTAAAGTGAAGCGACAGAGAGGACTACATGAAATGAGAATTGAACCAATCATTCTCTATGTTATCGTTCGCCAATAAGCAAACTATCGTCTAGGATTGCAACTAATGATTATTTTACAGATCAGTCTGCCAATTGTTTTGTCAATTCATTGAAAAATTTAATGTTTAAAAAATGTATTTACATTTATAGAACTAGAGAACTCCATTTTCAAATGGACTTTAAAAATTGTATTATGTTTTTTTTATATTTTTACAATTCGGTGTTGTCAGTAAAGTGTAAAAAAAAAGCCAAAAATGTTGATCATTATTTTCCAATAAGCTGGAGTTGTATATGTTACAATATGCTTTGATAAAATGCCAATCGATTAGTTTTATAAGCATCGATACTCGAGTCATTGTTGCAACTCTGTTGTCTCTTCAAAAACTACATTTGTATTTTTTAGTTCAAACTGTGCCTGCTGTAAACATGAGATTATAATTTCAACACAGTATTCTGTTCATAGACATATATGTTTCAAGCAACCTCATACTGATCATTGTAGACTGACGATATTGATCCTCTTTAACTACTAACAGTTTCAAACACCTCTTTATTATTCATGTTTAATTTATTTTTATACATTTTATATTCATTTAGCCTACACAGAAACATGTAAGGAGTCATTTACTAAAGCAAAAATTCATGTAACGTTATTAAACTTATTAAAACCAAAATATAGTTTTAGATTTTAGATTCTTCACAGGGGTAAAGATTTCCAAGATGAGAGCTTTGCACATCTTGGTATTTTCTCAGTCAGCTTTATGATGTGGATAATGCTATATGATTTTGAATGACTTTCAGTTCACAGCTGTGTGTTATCAATATTTTGTTGACCTCTTATTGTGTTTGACTATGTGAATTTGAAGGTATTTCCAAACTTCTGACCTTACTGTATTACTCACGACAAAACAGACTAAAGTGTGCTGTAAGTTAAATGACTTTCTCTTCCACATTTTCCTCACCTTCTCGATTAAATTAAGTCAACATTGCAAGAAAATGTTTCTTCTTACAACCCTGCAAGCTGAATTGCAAGTTACACATTTGGCTGATTTGTACTGCAGTGGTCTGTTTGGTGCTTACCTAGGCAGCGATAGGGCACCACTATGAAGGGGCGCGCCTGGCAATGGCTCCAGCCTTTCTTACACCAGTAAGGGATGTTCACAGGACTTTTTGCCTCCTCTACATGGGAGATGGAAAGCGCTGGGTACATCTGGTCGTGCAGGTCCATGCAGAGATGGAAGAGAAGGAAGAGGCATTGCAGAGGGAATGAAGGCAAGAGGAAGGGACAGGGGACATTTGGTCAGAGGAAAGTGTCACGCTGGATGATCAAATAATGGTTGTGGGCTACAGGAAGATGACTATATAAAGGAAAGGCTCATGCACTTTTCTAATACCATGCCAAAGCCTGTCTAGTACTTTGTTAAACATAACTTTATTATCACCTTGTTCAGTGTTCTTGACTGACTTTCTAATTTAATCCCTCATTGCTTTGAAACACTGGGATTTTTTTTAATTTAACGAAAGAGGTGCCCCATGATATTTATATAGCAAGTGTCAACAAATATAAAACCTATCATGAACCATCAAATAATGCTGCTGCGTTGGTTTTACATGTGCATCCTGTGGCCGCCAGATGGCGCTTGGTTGCCCTTTCCGCTAAAATAGGTAGGTAGTAGTAAAGACGGTGGTGTTAATGCTTTAGTGTCTCTTAATGTCAGGAAAAAAGAGTATAATAAGACGTGATATTATGTTGAACGTTTTTAATAATTATATAGCCATTGTTATCTAATTAAAAAAGAAATTAGGAAGGGTATAATTCTACAAAACATTTTGCAAATTCCAAAAATATTCCCTAAATAGTATTTTCATTAGAGTATACTAAACTTAAAGGCATTAGACCAAATTTTGTATTTCTATATCTGATTATTGTAATAGTTTTTAGTCACATGAAGGTTTTAGTCACATTTCTCAAGCCTACCTCCTGACAGTAGGAGAGAATTTCATTGGGATCTTTGAAGCAGTCCTTGCGGCCTTGAGGGTCCGGCTCCCACTGGCCAGTCTGTGGGTTCATGTGCAGCAGCTGACGGCCGCAGAACATCGCAATCTGCGGTTCTGCCACCTGGGGGCTGGGCCCGTTCACCTCACTCATGGACAAGGCCTGGAGAGGTTGGGGGGTTGGAGATACAAAGAAGATGAGGATGAGTCGATACAAACTCAGTGACAATAATAGTCAAGCTGATCCAGGGGCAAGTGGGCCTCACAGATAATTAGTAGATGCACTCCAGCAATAAACCCAGCGCTGACTGAGGATGAGATATCAAAAAAGAAAAGTTCAGCTAATACACAGGGAATCGAGCTTTAAAAGCATATCTATCGACAGAACCCAAAGTCAAAGGTGATCTATTGATAGCTCACTATTGAAAAAAAAAAAAGACCTTTAAGCCAATGAACAAGAGGCAATAAGAACCCAAGTTTGCTGGGAGCACCAAGGGTCGAGGCGTGCAAGATGTAAATATATATGATCTAATAAAAATACAGTATACAGTCTAAAATATAGCTTCCTTTGAGAGCACGCCTCGCCCCTCTGATGGCAGCCTTCTTGGATGTTGCTATTGATCGCGGAATATGTTGCCTCCACTCGGGGAGGTCCCGAGGGACCTCGCACTGAGGAACAAACAGCCGCTCCGGCTAGGAGTCAGGTGTTAAATCTAGCTCATTGACCGATGAGCCACTTCACTACATTAACAACACAGCACACATCAAAAAGAGAGGGCCCTGGAATAGCACAAACAAGTACTTCAACAAAACATGTTCTTTTCACCGTGTTACCTACAGCAGAGCCGCATGGAGGCCACATAAAACAAAATAAAGATGATTTAGTAGTGCAGAACAGGAACAAAAAGTCAATTTTCATAAAACCTGTCTGAGGAAAAAAAAAATAGGATTCTTTGTATAGCTGCACTCTTTTCATGTCTACAGAAGGACTTGAGAGATAGAGCAAAAGATGACAGAGAGGCTTGGAAGCACCGCTGAGCCAATTAGAAGAGAGTTGCCCGGAGGAAGAAAGTGAGAAGAAAAAAAAAAAATAAGACTGATGTCTGATCAAAGAGAAGCGCTGCTTGGGCCGGCTGCAGCTCAACTGTTTGAAGTTCTAATTAAAATTCATAGCGATCATTTAAAATTGCTGTACTTCCTATGGGGAAAGTAAATTAAAAATGAACAAATGGGAAGTTTACAGGTGTTTCAGTACATGGTGTGGTCAACCTTAAGCAAAGTATGCATCATCGTTAGGAAATTTTCCATGCAAACTATTTAATCGTTAGGTTCACAAACCACAAGATGGATCAGGATCAGGCAAAACCGGCTATAAAGAAAAGGAAAGAAGTCCAGTTTGCTGTAGATATCATTTAAATCCGTATTTGCTTTTTGAAACCGAAGCTTGCTCAAATGTCTGATTTTTCTTCTTCTAGAATGGTGACCTTAAAACACTTTTTTGATATTATCATAGAGAATATTATTACTGAAAACAGTCAAAACACCTTTGTATTTCATTGCACTTTTTTGTAAGGTTGAAACAAGTCCACAACGAATTTCAGAACCTTGATTCAAAAACATGTTTGAGGCATTTTTTTTTCTTATGCAGCAACAACTATTAATGCTCTGCTTGACAGGAAAACACGCTAGAAAATCCAACTTCGAAATAAAGCTTAATATATAAATGTACATGGATGCTTGGTGAGCTTTTATTTTGAAGTTTTTATGGCAACATGTTATGGCCTAACAATTTCACAAGTCTTTGCACTGCAACTATTGGCACTAATTCCTGTTACAAACAATAGAACGGTGTTCTGAAATAATGTTGAATTCAATTCATTGCACTAACAAACAACTTTGTCGTTGAGATACAGCACCTATTGCAAGTGTTTGCCAAGTGTTGGCTTGGGCTGCGTTATAGCTGCATCTAGCATAAATTAGCCGCTAGCGATCAACGATCCGAATCTGGACTGAACAGCACATTTTAGTCAGCACGGTTTATTAAAATATGATTAGTAGGAAAAGCAACTGTGTCAGCCTGTGAGCATCAAAGTGTGCAGCCATTTACATCTTTTATGCTAGAGACAAATGTGTCTCTTAGACCAAATTTTATGGGGACAGATTTCACGAACCAAATGTTTCTATAGAGGAAAGTAGTGTGATGCAAAGCAGTTTAACTCTGTGAAAACTTTCCTGTTTGGCTGTAATTTGGTTGTTTCTGAGGACAGTTTTTTGGAGTTGACAAACTACAAGCAAAGCTACTGAGATACACACCTAAGTAGAGGCTCAACATTGCTAACAATATTTCAGCACTGGCCCCATAAGCCACAGAGCAGACATGGAAAGAAGTCGAATACACAAAATAAGAAAAAGGTATAATACTGGATTAATGTGACTACGTTAATCCAGTATAGAGTACATTTACATATGTGTGCGTGTGTACTGTATGTGTGTGATGTAAGGGGCTCAAAATAAAGATCCATAGGGCCCATTTCTTCTTGACGTTTGCCAGAATATTCCAGCAATAACAATAACAATGTGTTCACGGAAACATTCATGAAGCAAAAATACACTGAATGCCCAGGTAAAAAACTGATACACATTGACAAAAAGAAAACAAGGAGCATGAAGCTGGAAAATGGTCAATCAGGTTGGAGTTATAGCTCCTGATCACCAGCAATAGGGAACACTTTTTAAAGGCACAAGCCAACAAAGACTGCAGCTGGCCTACTTTTCTATTTAAAAACAAAATGAACAAAACAATACCAATGGTGTCCTTTGATGACGCTCCACACAGTACAGTAGACTCTTGGGTTACAGCGTCCCTGGCTCATGTTTTTTTCACATTACGATGTGGAATACTACGTTTTTTTGTCTCCTCTTTATGGCATATTTTCCACTTTATGCCATCAACAACACAAAATCAGTGGCGCGTGTATGACTCTGCGAGTTGCACCATGCTCATACATCACTACATGCGTCACTGTATACGTGACTAAAATGCAGGTCTGCTATTGGTCGGTGTCATGGTGTCACTAAGATGCTGGTCTGCAATTGGGCGGTGTCATGGTGTCGCCAAGATGCCAATATGCCAGGGGTGGGCAACTCCAGGCCTCGGGGGCCGGTGTCCTGCATGTTTTCCTGTTTTCTCTCTCAAACACACCTGAATCAAATGATTAGGATTATTCTCAAGCTCCAGCAGAGCTTGTTGATGAGCTAATGGTTTAAATCAGGTGTGTTAGGGAGAGAAAACTGGAAAACATGCAGGACGCCGGCCCTCGAGGGCTGGAGTTGCCCACCCCTGCAATATGCTAAAGACTTGACCTCGTGTGAGTGCTTACAATATCGGATTCATTGTACATTTTAGTGCTTAATTCAAACTTTAGTTGCTTAGCCATGGTTCCCAAGATTGCTAGTGATGGTAAGGGGAGAAAAAAGATGATTAAAATGGAAACAAAGCTGAAAATAATCAAGAAATACAAAAAAAGCCTAGGCTAGGCTACCCTTGCTAGGGATTATGGACATAAGTAGCTCAAGTTAACGTCACTCAGAGGAAAATAACATTTAATTTTTCCTTCATATATATTTTTATTTATGATGTTATGTAATTGTATACATGAATATTATATAAAAGTAGCGCTTACATATAATATTAAAAAACCTGTATATAAAATGTTGATGTTTTTACCTGGGGTTTTGCACGCATTAACTAACTACCATAGGATTCTATTGTCCGCCATACGATGATTTTGCCTTACATTCCCAACTCCGGAAAGGATTAATTTTGTATGGCGGAAGTCCACTGTACTTCTCAATCTTTTTATAATAAGGTACCCCCGTGACATTTTTTTTTTTGAAAGCCACCTACCTCCTAAATAGTGCAAAGCATTTTTTGTAGCGGTATCCTAGAAACATTTTATTGAGCAACTCCGGAAGGCAGATCATGTGTTTTATTTGTATTTCATCTAGCAAAACATTGTCACTGAAGACAATGCGCCTCCCTGTAAAACAACAAAATAAAAGCATACAAGGTTTACCAAAGGAGTCATCGTCACCAAATTTAGTACCACATTGCTTCATGTTCCAAATAATTTACCCTCAATTTGAAAATGTACAGTTTCAGTCACAGCTTTGAAAAATGTTAATTTTGATTTTCTTTGCGGATCCCTGGGGGTACAAGTATACCCATTGGAGAACCACTGGTCTAATGGTGTTTCGATTCATTCCCTTCAGTAAGATTTATATCGTATTTTGATTTTGCATTGTGACATGAGCATTTGTGCAGACAAAACATGGCGTATTTAGAGCAAATGAGAATCACAATGCCACTTTGCATCTCCCGCTGTGGATACTCTTGCTTTGTTTGCCGTGAGCTTTCTCACAATCTTGCCTTCTAAAATAACTCAGCTCTACTGCCAATAAAAAAGCTTTTTGGATCTTGGCCCTTGCTTCTGTCTTCATCTTGCCAGGATTCTTCTCTCACGCCGGCTCTCTTGCAAGTAGCTGCTCATCACATCAGGTCTCCGAGGGTTGGGGAGCCAAATTAGAAAGTGAAATAAGTGCTTGTTTGACTTTTATTGACTATGTTGTATGGCTTCAGGGCTTGGTTGCTTAAGGAATGCATTTGCTGAGGTTGCTGTCCTGCGAAGCTGCTGAGCTGACGTCTGAGCAAGTATCTCTCTTTGACGCGGCGAAGGTCAGCGCCATGAAGAAAAAGTACTTCCGGATATTTGAGAAGATAACCTCGGCCGCTCCCCTCGGCCCAAGCTCTCTCATTTTGCCCGCTCTCCATTTGTGCACTTGGCGAAAATCAATGCAGAATGACTGCAACTGAATCACCGCGCTCCCCCTCCAATCAATGGGAGTCCATAAGGAGCGCGAGGCTCCCGACCTCCATGACAGCAACGCTCGCTTGCCCGCCTGATCTGGGATCAGATTAGACGCCCTTCTCATGATGAACCCTGTTAAGCAAGGACTGTATTTAAAATGCTCACTTTTGTTTATTTTTCCCCAGCTTGTCCCAAAGCGGCGTGCCATCATGTGGAAAGCCTCCTGCTGGTTTGTGACCCAGTTTGCTGTGAAATCACACGCATTCCACATGCTTGTAAGCAAGAACCATGCAGCAGGCAAACACAAAAGCTTCTCTCAGACAAAATGCCACAGAATAATGCAGTTTGCAGTATATAGTCTGTTTTGTCATTGTTTCATGACCTCTGCCAAGGATGCAATGTCTTCATCTGCCTGTTTGTGCTCCACCTGCCCATTTTTGTTCAACTTTTCGTGGTGTTCTATATAAGGATAGAGAAAAGTGCAAGGTCAATGTGAACATCTTTTTAAAGAGACCATTTGTTGCATTATCATTTGTTGTGCAGTTGCTATGGTCATGTACATATTTGTCAGCTTTGTTGTAATGTCGTGTCCTTTTTCATTGTGAGTCGGGTATTTGCTGTTGTGACTTGTTCTTTCATGTTGCCAGTTTGTTTGGTACTTTATTTTCAGGTTAGGTTTGCCATTTTTTGAGTTGGAGCTGACACATCGGCAGAATGTCAAACTGTCCTAGGAATTCCAAGTCTCGTTTCTGAGTCTAGTTATCGAAGTCAAGTTTCTGAGTCTAACTTCCAAAATAGTTTTCCAAGTCCAGTTTTTTAGGTCTAATTTCCAATGTTCACTGTGGTTAGTTGGCTTTTTATGTATAAAGTCATTCTATTCTGCCCACAACCCTTATGAGGATAAGAGATTGCTCTTTCTCCAACACTGTGTCCTGTCTGCTTGTGCATTCAATCCCTGCTCCTCATCTGACACCAGTGTTGTATATTAGAGGGTGACATGGGAGTGGACTTAGACTGCCATCCCATCCCACTCCCACAGAGACAATCACGACTTCATGACTTCCATCTTGTCATGTTTCTATTCAGACTGACTCCCACTCCCATACATTTCCCATCTTTGCGGTCAGCTACATAGAAAAACAAAACAAGATCAAAGAAGACATTTTTTGTTCCTACCTACATAATCCCCTTTCTATCTGCTAACATCAACTTTTTATCCTGTGCTGTCCCTATCCTGTGATTGTAAAGCTCCCGCTCCTCCAAAAGTCAGCCTCCACTGTCCCCCCCCCCAAAAAAAAAAATACAGTAATAGTAAAAATTTAGACGAAATAGGCAACTTAATACCTTGGATGAAATGTAAACATTGTCAGCGGTTCTAGTTTTGTTCTGTAATTTTTTGTCATTAAACATTATCGCCCAAGTGTGTTACTCATAGTTCCCTGAATTTGAGTGTTAAGTGATGTGTGATAATGAAGTTGCATGTTGGTGTCCTGTAACCGTGACTGTGACTTATGTGTGAAACAGTAACATCTCAGTTGTTGAAAGAGACTCCAACTTGAGAGATGCTACAATACTAAAAAAATCTAAGTCATGTACAGTATTATTAATAAAACACGACATGTACAGCAGTCTGGCTGGAACTGTAACATCCAAGCAGATTTCATCAGATCCTTGCTAGTTGCATAACAAAAGTAAATAGAGTCAGACTCATGGAAATTAAATGTGCCAAAAAGCACATGAGCAATATTTAAGCACGCGCCTGTCTCCTGTGTTGTTTAAGCCAGTTGAGTCCCAGATTTCATTCGGTGGTGCTGATGAGAGTGAAATGTGCCAGTGGGCTGAAACAAGATTGCTGCATCATTAATAAGAGCCCGCTGATAGAAACGCGGAGACACGCATCGACTATCTGCCTCTCTCTGCTGTGCAGCATGTTCTTTGCCTTTGTTTGCTCCCATGGTTTTTCATTTCTACTGACGACAGTGCTGCACAATCGTGTATGTGCTTCACAGTCTCCATGGCAGGACGCATCTCTAACAAACACAATGTTCCCACAGGAACAATAATGCACTCAACCACAGAAGTTGCACTATGGATATGTAGCTATGATTATGTTTAATTAGAGCTGCACTTCAACCTGTGTAAGAAGTATGATGTCATCTGACTACAGATTCTTCCAGTAGAAACACAACAGACAGTGAGACTTGTTTTAGTTCAGCTCAGAACAGTTGATTTATTTTTTTTTTTCCTCGGGCATCACCCCCCCCCCCCCCCCCCCCCCCCCCCCTTTCAAATTAAATTTGCAGCACCTGTTCCGCCCTTCTGTTGCAGCATGACTTCATCCTCTTTAATGATGCAATCTTTCGGCCCTGGCAGGCAAGCCAGGGCAGGAGAGGCGGAGCGGAAAAGCCCTCCCATCATTTGTCACCTATTACAATCTGCTTCCTTCCTTCCACCATTAATGCACCACCGTCAAAGTACCAGGCTTTTGCCTTGCCAAATGTTACACATACATTATTTTTTTATTCCTGAGACACGGATAACAAAATATATCATATAATCCATTTCTCTGAAAATCTTTCCTCAAGGAATGTGTGAAACATCAATTCGCATTTACTGCACTTATTAAAGTCTTTAATCACACTTTCAGAATAATTCAAGCACATTTAACACAAATATATAAACACAAATATATTGCATAAATAGCGCAACAGTGTACCAATGCCTGATTGTGTAGGATTGTCCAGGAAACAAATACCTTTTCCCTTTTTATAACAGAGCGGCATGGTTGAAGAGTGGTTAGCATGTCTGCCTCACGGTTCTGTGGGGAATGGTTCGCTTCCGGAGTTTGCATGTTCTCTCTGTGCCCGTGTGGGTTTTCTCGAAGCGCTCGTTTCCTCCCACAGTGCCCGAAACATGCGTGATAGGTGTATTGGACACTCCACTTTGCGAGCGCGAAGGGTTGTTTGTGCCCTGCAACTGGCCGGCAACAGTTCGCGCCAACCAGTTCAGAGTGTACCCCGCCTATCACCCTGAAGATGGCTGGGATAGGTACCAGCATGCCAGTGACCCTACTGAGGATAAGCAGCTATAGAAAATGGATGGAGGGACAACATACAACAATAATCATGTAACACAAATGTACATTATAAAATTAATCTAGAGCTGTCATTCACTGTAGCAGTAAAAAGCAGGGTTACATCAAAAAGACATTTAATAATTTTCAACCAAAGTGCCCCCCCCCTCCAAAAAAAAAAAAATCTTCAAATATAAAAGGAGTTGATTGTGCTGAAAATTAATATAGCCTATTGTTTATGCTTATCTGTGGTGGAAAGTAACTAAGTACAGATACATTTCTAATATCACACGACCAAATTCATAAATCAGGCGACCATATGCTTGTTCGGTATTGGGATGTTATTTTCACTTGACAGCAGCTGGCAAAATGACAGTGCCCCTGAGATGAATATAAGCAGATTTTTTTTTTTCCATATTGAAGCATACCTCCAGTGGCCCACTTTGAGATATTTATGGGGTTAATGAAGCATTATTGTAATTTGACAAATATCTGGTCTTCCCATTTTGCGTCTTGTATTTGCCAAAAACAATGTCCCTGGTTAATTTTAATGCACTGCACCGATCTAGGGCAGGATGTGGCATCAAGTTGTTTATTAAGCCATTCCTTGCACCCACCAGTAAATAAGGCGCCATAGAAAATGCCTTAAAAAAACGGCAGCCGTGAACTCCACTCAAAAGCTCTATATAAAATGGATGAATGACAATGCAAGGAATTTGAATGGCATATTTGTAAATCACATCCATATTGTTTGAATTCTTGGATCCGACCATCATGGTCCTTCTGAATTTATAGGACTTTTATTTAAGGCAAATTGACACTTCCATTTCACAATGACTACTGGAGGGTACTGAGGATGTATCCTGATTTGCATTCATGCAGCATGGTTTTATTTCCCACTCATTAATGGTGTGAATGTGAGTGAGAAATTTTCACACTTTTATATGTGCCCTGTGACCAACTGTGGACCAGTCTAACCTGGGCTATGGTCTGGCTCTCCATGACCCCAAACAGGAGAAGCGGAGTAGAACATGGATGAATAGCAGGATAATGACTAGTGCTGAGTCTTGTTCTTCAAAGGGCGATATTATGTCGTGACTGCAAACTGCTATTAATTGCCAGTAGCATGCAGAGAACATTCACATCGAACAGAATCAGATGGATGATAAAGCTGAGCTTGTATGAAGCATGCACACAGTCACAAAGGTTCTAATGAGCAAGTCCTGGTGCACCCCAGCGTCACAGACGGCTTGAGTGGTGGGTGCTTCAATTTTTCTTTATATTCACTACTTCTTTTGCTGCCTCCCATTATGTTAGCGCTACATCCATGAAGCCTATATTTAAATCAGTCCATCCTTACAGCTTTGACACAATATGTGACACGCCACCCCTTCCACCTCAACACTCCAACCTCCCGCTCCCTCGGACACTGCTAAATGACCCGAGAGATTTGTGAGCTTTCATCACTGTAATCATGTTAGTTAATTATTCATAGGCTCCATCAGACGTCTTCCTGATGCGGTATGCATTTACCAGAGAGGGGTAACATTAGTCTGAGGGCCTCTCATTGAGCGGGTGGGGACAAAGAAGGAAGGAGCTCTGCACATTGAAACTCATTATTATCCATCTCTGACTGAAGACTAATTGAATGCATTCATTTCCTATTCAGCGGAGAGCGAACGGAACATTACGCTTGTGTTCCACCTATTGTGCTATTGCAAACTCCAATAGCAATTTATCAAAAACCGTACAGCGTTCATACTCAGAACAATCTCCAAGGTTTCATTCAATGTTCAAACTTCCATACAAAATAAGGTAAAGCCATTGCAATATCGTTCTTTAAGCATTTTTATCCATGCATTTATAATAGAGGTGCAACGATTAATCGATTAATTGACAACTAATCGATTACCTAAGTAATTGAAAATTATCTTATCAACAGTAAATGATTGGAAAACAGTGATCAACATTTTTGGCTGTTTTCTGACCAAATCTGTAACTGAATCATAATTAGTGTAGATTTAGAATAATAACTTAGTTTTAAATAAAAGCATAGAAATTAAAATGTATTTCAAATCCGATTCATTGATTAATCGACAAAATGGTCGGCAAATTAATTGATTATTAAAGTAGGCCCGTGGCTCTTTTGGTTATCAACATTGTAATCAGTGGATCTTTTTGGTGGCATCACAAACATTAAAGACTTAGCAAATTGAATCATTATTTCAGCTTAGTTTTGGCACTTTGGAGTTTCCACTGTTCATCATTTGATAAATGCAATGCCAAGTATTTTTTTTTTTTTTTGCATTTGGTGACAAAATATGTACTACTATGATAGTCTGCTCAAAATCCAGCCTCATCAGGCCAGATTACAACAGTCCAGCTGAGCCCAGTGGGAGCAGATGGCCCCATAATCGCTAAGATACATACGGGTTCTCAAACAGCAGCCAAAACTGGCTCCTGATATTTATTTGCAAATAAGGCCGGGAATCACAGAGTAACTCAGCATACAATAATATTGCGATATTTTACAATGACCATGAGTGATGATTAATATAGTTAAAAGAAAATGTGAGAATTGTTGCTGTTTTGGCAGGATTCATGAAAATAGTGACATCGCCGTCATATTATGTGTAATTACTTGTTTACCATGCACAAATTTACAGAATTGCAATAATATTGCGATATTTTACAATGACCATGAGTGACGATTAATATACGTAGTTAAAAGAAAATGGGGGAATTGTTGCTGTTTTGGCAGGATTCATGAAAATAGTGACATCGCCGTCATATTATGTGTAAATACTTGTTTACCATGCACAAATTTACACAATTGCGATCAATAAAATAACTACAGTACACATCTATTTGTTTGTGCTGGAGTCTATTCCAACTGAGATTGGGCAAGAGGCAGAGTGCCCTGGACTAGATGCTAGATTATTATTTTTTTAAACAAATGAAAATGCGCTTCCTTTTGGAAAAAGCTCTTTTTGTCAAATCATACATATGACAGCACAATCCTTGAACTGATTCATTTCAAATGTTTAGCATCACAAAACTGCATGATTCAATAGAGTGATTATGCCTTTTGCCAGCTTTCTTAAATCTTCTCATATAGGCAAGGTGACCTTGAAAAAATATTCATGGAATAGAAGCACCTATAGGTAATATGTGTCAAAATTCACCAACATGTTGATAAATCACTGTGCAATGTGGGCACCATGTCTTTGGCAGTGACTGATTGTAATTGCCTTTCCTTTTATATGGTCCACTTTCTCAGTGTGATATAAACTCTCTCGTCGCTTTCTATAAAGTACATGCTGAAACTGAATTTCTAAGTTGACAACACTAAATCTGATTTCCTGAAACTTTTTCTTCTCCTTTTGCAGCCATGGTGTTAGTCTAAGCTAGTGGTTCACAAATGGGGTTTAAGGGATTTTATCCATCCATCCATTTTATAGAGCTGCTAATCCTTACAAGAGTCGCAGGCTTGCTGGTGACTATCCCAGCTGAAGTCAGGCAGTAGACAGGCAGTTGACACCCTGAACTGGTTGCCAGCCAATTGCAGGGCACAGAGAGACAAACACGAATTCACGAACCCAATCACACCTAATTTTTGGACGTCCAATACACCTGCCATGCATGTTTTTGGTGTGTAGGGGGAAGCCGGAGTGCCCGAAGAGAACCCATGTGGGCTCGGGGAAAACATGCAAACTCCAACAAGAAGGCTGGAGCCAGCAGGATTTGAACTCGGGTCCATTTGACTGTGAGGCGAACTTGCTAATCAGCGCTCCACCACCTGTGAGATTTGAATTAAAAAAAAACAAAATATTAAGGGCACGGCACGATGGAAAACTGGTTAGCACTTTTGCCGCACAGTTCAGAGGCCACAGATTTGGAGTTTGTATGTTTTTCCCATGGCCATGTGGGTTTACTCTGGTTTTCTTCCACATTCCCAAAACATGCGGCGTGTTTGTGAGAGTGAATGTTTGTCCTCGTGTGCCCCTGCAACTGGCTGGCAACCACTTCCGCTGCCCAAAGATGGCTGGGTTATGCACCAACAAGCCAGCGACAGTGACTCCTGTGAGGACAAGCGGTTAAAAAACTTGTTGGATGGATACAATGAAATATCCATATGTAAGTTCATAAAAAAATTAGATTCAGTAGGATATACAATTTCCCAATCATCAAAGTATCCCCCAAACCAGAATGGTGTGACCCAAACTGTCATTATCCACCAACAGTCTGTCACCTGTCAATCACTTGGAACTCTTATGTCAGGTCTTCTCAATTATATTTTGCAAGACCACCCCTATGAAAGGGAAAACGTCCCCTCCAACACGATGCACTGACTATAAATACAATTATTATCTAAAAAATGATATGCATATTCCCAAACCTGTCTTGTTTTGAACATTAACAAAAAATCCAATATAAATCAACTTTCAACAACTGTTAATTATTTTTTACAGCGTTTATACGGGTTACAGCTTGGTCTAAAACAGAAAAAATAAGCAAGTGCATCAAAGTACCTGAAAAAAATAAGATTAAAATTCTTCTTTTATTGCAATTACACTTCACATGACATTCGCATGCCCCACCCCTCCACCCGTCATCAACTCTTGCTCCTCTAGTACAATATTTGAGAAGCACTGCCTTATTTTAACAAATTTATTTATGAGAAGTTTGAGAACAGATCTTCACTATAATACCAAAAGAGGACACTTCATGAAGATACTAATTTTATGTGCACAAAGCTTTATTTATTATAACATTGATGATTTCCTTTTGTGCTTTATTTTCAAATAGTTAAGAGTGACCAGTATACAAATAGCGTTCCATTTGCGTTAATAATTGTTTGCATTTTTTGTTTTATTCTCAGTATGGAGGGTTTTATTTTTGCACTTGCTTTGAAAGTCTGCACCCATTTTGTTTTTGTGATCACATCTTTTTTTGCTGGATTTTTCAATGTCTGCATGTTTGTGTTTGCAAGTTGTTTTTTTTGTTTTTGTTTTTTTTCACCTCATTCCTGTTTGCAGCATTTTGCTGTTCGCAGCATGTTTGCCCTTGTAATACTAAATCAGTGCGGTTGAGCTTTATAAAGCTAATAAAAAATTGGTTTGAATTTTCATTGATAAAAACAATTATATGCACTGCCTAGTACATGAAGAGTAACAAGTATTGCGATACTTTGTATCACAGCTACTTTGAATCACAGCTACTTTGAAGTGTGACTTGCAATATGCGACGTGGCTTTAATGCAGCAATTTATTTTCACAGACAAGAAAAGTCTTTTGACTATGTCACATCATATAGATGTGCATCGTAAAATGCATTTTACACAGAACTTCTCTCATCAAGGCTGACAAATCATGCCCATAGTGCTACTTTGGAAATGGCAAATGGATGAATTCCCACATGATCGTGCGAGATAAGAGAATTGTCTGATGAGTGATGGTTCCTTGGTAGCGAGCTTGATGCCCACGGGGGCTGAGACTTCATTCTTCAGAACTGACACTCCCATGAATCATGATTAGAAAAATCATGTTCACACGTGCCCTCTGTTTAACCTTATCTCCTGCTGATACAGTCCACAAATTACCTTATCCATTCAAATGAACGCCCAAATAATCAAAAGAACGAAGCAACAAAATCCCACTGTTCAGTTTTTTTACACCGTGAGTAATATTCAACTGATCCAAGTGACGCCTCCTGTCCCACCCACGTTTCAAAAATGTTTTTTTCAGAAGTCACATGCTGTGATGACGGCACTGAGCATGTTTCCAAGACAAAAACATGCAACATGCTTTTCGAACAAATCTATCACCGCCTCCTGTCGAGAGCGTGGGAGTCAAAACCCTGCATAATAACGTCTCATAACGCCAAACACAAAAACATAAAATGCATATGAATTCCTTCAATCAAGCCAGACAAAAAATGATTTTGTCTTGTGGTGGTTTTCTAGACGGATTTGATTTTGAGCTATTACATAACCAACGCTGCTAAAGCTCCATCCCAGTTAAGCAAGACAACATGGGAGTGCCAACATGTTAATGCTGAACGCTAAGAGCCCGCAGATGTGATTTCAAGCTGAAGCGCTACCTCGGGGGGATTGGAAGAATCAAAGGCTTAGCAGAGATTTCAACGCTGCAGGTCGGCTGAAACATCACATAATGTTCCGATAAACGTAAACAATGCAAACGACTAACCATCTTCTGTAACTGTCATCCAGCTATGAATGCAAGGTATATTGATTCAAATGGTCGATTAGGAAAGATCTGTCAATGTTTGCATGCCACCGACTGCCTTTATTTAGTCTTGGGTGGCGAATATATGTGACCGCTAGCACTATTCTGTGCTCTGTTTGAAAGCTACAGATTGTGGTTCAAAGGTGACCTACTTTTCTGAAAAAAAAAAAAAAAAAAAGCTGGAGCTTAATCTACTACAAAATATATACCAGTAATAATAATAACTAGAGGGTGTTAAAATATCAGATTCCATTGATTATTGCTTCAGCATGTCGGGAAAAGACAAAATTAGAAGATCCGTGATGGTCAAACTCCATTCCTTAGCAGCAGAGTGAAAGGTTGCATTTACATTCGCGGCCCAGTGGCTTTTGTGAGTTTGCAAAACGCGAAAAGAGTGCATTGCTTTTGATGTCCAGGCATCATGTGTTAGTGCCGTTCTGCTCGGTTCGGTCAGGGCACTGGTGACTTTTCTTAAACTGCATGGCATAGCTGTCTCGGACGAAAAACTTTCCTGGATGGTACAGTATAGTGTACCTGGGCATAAATCTTTGCTTTCAATGACGACAGGATGGTTGAATTTCTTCCATTGTTTTCATAGTCGTCCTGTGCTAGCTTGACTTTCCAGAACGGTCTGCATGGTGAAATCACAGCACGCCTCACAGCGTGTCACAGAGCACCTCCGACAGGATGAGGATCGATTTATTTATTTTATTTTTCATTTATATTACAGTGGGCCCCCATGTTACGACATTAATCTGTTCCGTGGTTGGGGATATGTATGTACAACAAAATTGTACATACATATTAAAAATTGGTACCAAAATAGTATAGTATTTGCTCCATATATATATAATATACATGTATGCAATCAGAAAACATCATAAATAACAAATATGGAATGGATTTATTTACCTTTGAGTGACGCTTGTTATGCCCATATTCCCTTATAAGGGTTATCCCCAGCATCGTTTCCATAAACAGAAAATCATCTCCTTACTTCTCTCTTTAACATCACTAGCAGTCTTGGCACCCGTGGCTTTGAATTAAGCAGTTAAATGCACTATAAATACAATGTTGTAACCACTCACAATCGAACAAAGCTTTACCGTTCCGCCATTTTAAACAAGTGAGGCCAACCAATAGCAGACCACCATCTCCGTGAGGAGACGCCGACCAATAGCAGACCAGCATTGTAGTCATGCACGCGTTGCATGGAAGCAGTTAGACAGCAATGGTAAATAAATGCAATTACCTAAAAACGCCAGCAGATGAAGGCAAAACAACACAAATACTGAAAGCCCCTAGGGTCATGACAGTTGTTCTGTTCACATAACTGGGAAAATGTCATTTAGAGGGAATGAAAAAATGTAGTATTCCACGTTGCAACATAAAAATAACGTAAATCAGGGACGTTGTAACACAGGGTCCACTATATCTTTATTGGGACATTTTAAAATGATTCTGAAAAATTGTAAAGACTCCTGGGTTCATATGTGAATTGATTTTTTTCGCACCCTCTCCTAAACACCCATGAAGGCCCAGACGCAAAACTCAGGGTTGAAACCAATTGAAACCAAGAATGCATAAAATGTGTTATAGAGGTAAATTACAAAGATAGTATGCTCATGTTGAGTATGGAATCAAAGCATGCAGTGCATTATAACATATTAGTAGATTAAAAGGAAGAGGCCCTTTTATTTCTTTTAATGGCCTCGTGAACAAATTGCTGTTTACGGAAATTAAATAAAAGGCTCACTAAGGATTTAAAGCCTTTACACTAAAAGCCATGACATGCATATGGTCAGCTATTAATCTGACAACTCCTACTTCATTTTTATACATCCACTATGTATAAGTCCCAAATATATATATATATATATATATATATATATATATATATATATATATATATATATATATATATATATATATATACGTGTCAGAGTATAATAACCTGCTTGGGGGGGGGGCTGCAGCAAAAGGGGCAGCGGTGGGTTAAAACATTCATATATCCTTCCGTCTTATATTTATGCATGCTTTCAATTGCAATCTCATCACGCCACTCCCCCGGGAGTCTGTCGGCTAGATGCATTTTATGGAAATGAAGCTTTCATTTTACAAACGCATACAGTGCATTCAGTGAGAGGCCCATAATGAGGAAGTAAGGTAAAAGGAGTGTGGTGGGTGCCACCGTAGCTACTATGTTTTTGTTGTAAACCAATGACAATATTATAATTTAGAGGTAAACGCGCTTCACTGAAGAGCAACAAAATTTATTTGATGCGAATGCGTGTCTCCATTTTTTTTTTCCTCATTTAAAAGTCAAATCTTTGTTTCATTAAATAATTAAAATGTTGTCCCAAATTGTCAGTCAGCTTTCATTTCAGCATGTTTTTGACTTTTACGTTATAGTGACATTATTGACTAGGCTACGTGCGTGTTTAGTGATGGGGAGGGGTAGCGCTAAAGACAAACTTGATGCGGCGCTCACGTTTCACATTAGCCCCCGCTCACTTGCCCATGAATACCCGTCTCATTTTTAGCCACTACTTCATGTTCCCCCACTCAGCATCACTTGGCCACTGAGGTTGGTTTCCATGGTAACACCACCCACAGGAGCAGGCTACCTTCCCTGTTACCGTAGCAACTGGTTCCCTACAGACTCTCCTGCATGTCACTCAGTCTCCCTCTCGCTTTCTCTCTCTTGCGTGTAAACAGTCCTTGCTTCCTCTATTTTGTAATATGATGGTCTACATATGTTTTTGATTGGTTATTTTTGCCTCAGCAGGTCAATGATCACCTGTCTGATGGTTGGTTTTGCATTCTATGGTACCTCCCTTCCTGCTGCTTGTGTATATCCTATTTAATGACTCATTCTCTACCAGGCCCCACTGAAATGATGGACACAGTACTTCACTAAGAGCCAAAACAATAATACCAGAATTTTACAATCATTAGGAATCCCCAGCTCCCCAGATATTTTTTGTTATCGTTTACTATGTTTGGTGAAACACAAACCTCCCAAAATTTTGGAACAGAGAGGCTCACCAAAATTGATCAATCCTGCTGCATGTATGTTTGTTGTATTTTACTGATGAACATGCAGTGCCCCTTTTCAGTAAATGATAGAAAATACATAACGAATTGAAAATGCAATTTTAATCACATCATATTACTAAAAACTCATTCATTCATTGTCAAATATAAACGTCAGAGATCCTTTTCCAATGGGCTGGCTGTGAATGGCAAAATCGCAGCTGAAAATGGCAAAAACTATGACACAAGTCAAAGCACAAAAAGAAAAAAAAAAGGAATAAGGAGCACCATATTTCATATTTCCCAACTATGACCACAAGCTCATCAAATTTGGAGCTGTTTGATTTTGTGTCAGATGACGAGTAGGTGAGCCGTATACTCACAGTCAAGGGAGCTGCTTGCTTGAGATATGTGTGTGAGTGGCGTGTATAGACCGATGACGTTTTTTACAAATGCGGGTACGGAAATTTTGGCAAATCTCCAGTTGGCTGGAGTTTTTGGACATCTCCTTTTGAACAAAGGCGAAACAAAACGAAACAAATACTTTGCTTTGCAACTGCAAAAAAAAATCATACAAATTTCATCGCGCATGCTATAACATGTACAAGGTGTTCAACTAGGCCAGTGCATTCAGGATTGCTTTTCCAAAAAACAAGCAAAATTGTACATCATTCTCTGTGTTTTTAAGTATTGGGAGAGGCAGATGGAGAATGATTTCAAATGCACAATGTAAATTATGAAACATGAAATGAAATGGTTGAGTTTGCAACTCTACATACCACATTTGAAAGTTGGGTGTAAAGTGTAGTTATTGTGTCTTGTTTGGTTTGTACCTCAACTTCCATTATATTGTTGACATCATTTTTTTCTTTTTTGACAGGATTGATTCATGGACCCACGAAGTAACATTGCTTTATTGCTGCTGTTCAAATGTCATGCAAGTCTCGACTTTGAATGGGTACATTATGGTTGCTGATCCCAACACTTAAGGTTCAGCTCTAGCCTCTAGCCTTTGTTTGAATGGCAATTTTAAGAGAATGAGACGACCCACTTCGATTGGTGATAAATCAAGCAGGCTGCGTTCACTCCCACAATGGTGCAGCCCCCCATATTTTTTTTAAATGTTCGAACTTACACCTACCGGTGAGCATCTGCGAAAATACTACCACCCGGTCGACGAACCTGACTTGACTTGTAATGGGCACTAAAAAAGAATTTCATTATGATTGAGAAGTTGTTTTTATATTCTGCATGTCATGTGATTAACTGGGGACCACATGGGATATACCTACCCTCCAAAAAGAGCAGCCCTATTTACATTTTCCTTCTCTTATTTGCCCAAGGGGGGTTGTGGCCTGGCTCAGCTTTGGTGGTTAAGAAACGCTGATGTAGAAAACAGTCTAAAATTAAGACTTTGCGCACAATGTCCCATCTGTGCAAAGTGTATGAAAAACATGCCAACTGCTGGGAGCTCTGTCTCGCTGGCCGTGGAGTTAATTACTGTGGGAACATTGGGTCTCAAGAGAGCAGAAGGCATTTTGTGAAGCTCTCCATTATTCAGAAAATGTGGAATTTCCAGACAAAAACATGGCTAACATATTCTGAAAAACAGGAAAAAGTGCTAATCAAGACATTTTTTTTGTTATACCCACAGTAGTCACGAGCGTATTATTAAAGTGAGCCGGTTGATACAGCATATTGAAATGCTCACGATCCAGATTTGGATGAGCATCAGGATTTAGGATTTGGGTCATGGTGTTAATTCATAGGGTCATACTACAGCAACAAACCCATGTTTTCCATATCTGTAGATGACTTTTTAAATTATGGTAGGGTAAAAAAAAAAAAATTGAGATGCCGATATGCTATTGGTCGATTAAGGTCACGGTCCCGGTCTCAGTCATGGAGATGCGGGTATGCTATTGGCTGGCGTCACGTCAATCACAGAAATACCGATATGCTATTGGCCAAATGCCTTCATCTAGCTGGATGGCACAGCTGGTCGGTGTGTTGTGAAGACTTTGCAAACTTTATCTGTTAGACATGGCTTCTAAAATTGCTAGTGGCGGTAAAGGAAGAAGTAAGAGGATGATGACAATAGAAACGAAGCAGGAGATAATAAAAAAATAGAAGGAGGCGGACGCATAATTAACCTTGCTCGTGAGTATGGCCGTAACCGCTCGGCAATCTTCTAAGGGCAAGACTTTCCTTACCAGGGGACGGACCTCGGTCAACAACAAAATGGAGAGGCTTCTTCTATTATGGATTAAAGAGAAGGAAATCGCCGGTGATATGTTCTCGTTTGAGAAAAGTTCTCGTTTAAGAAAATAAATAAATAAATTCTGCAGGTTGGTCTCTGCTCCCCTCCGCCTCCACCAGGCTTAAGTCACGTCGCCCCAAAGGTAAATGTCATTTTTCCTTTGTATATTTATGTTATTTAATTTAGCTGTACAGTAGATTATGTTACTAATAACATAATCATATGTGTATAAAGTGATGTTTTTACCTAAGGTTTTTGCACGCATTCACAAATTAACATAGGTTTGGATTGCCCGTCATACGAGCAATTCGAGTTACGAGCATAGCCACTGAACGGATTAAGTTCGTAACACGGGGGCCCACTGTATTTGTATACTATAGACAAAGAGGCAAAATCCTAACCGCGTCAGTTGGTGGAGTTAATAAAAACAGAGTTAGCGGCATGAATAATTCATGCAATATCAAAGAACGCATGAGAAAAAGCAAAGATGTCACAGGCCGTGTGTAGGCGTAGGGTAACGAGCGCCTCTGGGATGTGGTGGACGAGGCAAAGGGGGATAAAGAGGTGAGATTAGGGAGGAGGCAGACTACAGGATTTTCTGATGTGGGGGATGGCTGAGGAGGGGACCGAAGAGTGAGAAGAATGAGGAATCTGTTGAAAGAGTGCGTGATGAGCAGGAGCTCGGACCTCTCCACAATCTTCAATAATTGATGCTGCCTCTCCTGCGCACAATCTTTATAAAGCAGTTGCTGTAGTGTAGAACGTGTATGTGAGCATAAAGAACAACTGAATAACTGAAAGAAAACAAGTGTCCGAGCCGCCAATTAAACATTCCCAAAAACCTTGAAGCAAAGGATTTCGCCGTTTTTCTTTTATACGTCTCCCCCTCATCTCATTTGATAGGCGCCCATGAATACATCCTCATGACAAAGATGGATCTCTTTTCTTTCCCAGCTACAGGGTCTCAAATAGGGCTGGTCACTATTAACATGCACTCCACCCTGCAACCCACATAACATTCTCCTCCACTTGCATTCTCTCTCTCCTTCATCTTTCAAATCCTCCACAGTGCCAGAGCAAAAGCTTTCCCTCACCAGTCAGCCCTAGATCTATTTAACTGTACACCCACCCCAGCCCCTTTTCCTTGCATGGAGGACAAGTGTTATCACTGAATTGCAGATGTTTTCAAAGGGCCCTCCTTTAAAACCTCCAGCTGGCTGCTGCAAGACCAAACATCTCGCTTCGCCCTTAAATTGATCGGTTCCGCAGAAACCTGAGGAAGCTATGCAGGGTGTGAAGACCTTGTGCACCGCTGATATCTTTGCTCTGCAAGACTCCAATGCTAGATGACTTGCCTCGTATCTCGCGCGAACATCTAAAACCAGATAAGAAAATACTGTATACAGGGGCATATCTAAGACAGTGGGCCCCCGGTTTACGAACCACCTGTCATACGTATTTTTCATCTTACCACGTGGACCGCGGCATTTTTTTTGTCCCCCTCTTACACAAAAATCTTTCATCTTACGAACCATCCAACACGCCGGTCAGTGTGTCCGCACTATTTTTTTCGCTTTGCTGCATCAACAAAACAACTTTTCTCGCATGTCACGGAAATGCCGATATGCTATTGGTCGATTGAGGCAGTCACGGAGATGCCGATATGCTATTGGCCGGCGTCACGTCAATCACAGAAATGCCGATATGCTATTGGCCGAACTCCCTCACCTTGCTTGATGGCACGAGCTGGTCGGTGTGTTTTGATGACTTTGCAAACTTTTATCTGTTAGACATGGCTTCTAAAATTGCAAGTGGCGGTAAAGGAAGAAGTAAGAGGATGATGATAATAGAAACGAAGCAGGAGATAATAACAAAATATGAAGGAGGCGCACGCATAGTTAACCTTGCTAGTGAGTATGGCCGTAACCGCTTGACAATCGGTACAGTTCTCAAAAACAAGGAAGCCCATAAAGCAAGCAAGTGTTCTTAGGGCATGACTTTCCTTGCCAGGGGACGGACCTCGGTCAACAACAAAATGGAGAGGCTTCTTCTATAGGAAGAAGGAAATCGCTCGTGATATGTTCTTGTTTAAAAAAAGTTCCCGTTTAAAAATAAGTTCTCGTTTAAAAAAGTTCTCGTTTAAACAAAAAAAGTCATTGTTTAAAAAAAGTTCTCGTTTGAAAAAAGTTCTCATTTAAGGAAAAAAAAAAAAATCTGCGGGTTCGTCTCTGCTCCCCTCCACCCACCACCAGCTCAAGTCACGTCGCCCCAAAGGTAAATGTCATTTTTCCTTTGTATATTTGTTATTTAATTTAACTGTACAGTGAGATTATGTTACTAATTTTTAATATGTGTATAAAGTCGTGATGTTTTTACCTAAGGTTTTTGCACGCGTTGCACGCATTCACTAATTAATATAGGTTTGGATTGCCCGTCATACGAGCAGTTCAAGTTACGAGCGTAGCCACTGAACAGATTTGACTTGAGCTGGTGGTGGGTGGAAGCGGAGGGGAGAAGAGACGAACCCGCAGAATTTATTTTTATTTTTTCTTAAACGAGAACTTTTCTTAAACGAGAACATATCACCAGCGATTTCCTTCTCTTTAATCCAAAATAGAAGAAGCCTCTCCATTTTGTTGTAGACCGAGGTCCGTCCCCTGGCAAGGAAAGTCTTGCCCTTAGAAGACTTGCTTGTTTTTTGTTTTTTTTAAGTTTGCAAAGTCTTCACAACAGACCCGAGACCGTGACTGTGACCTTAATCGACCAATAGCATATCGGCATCTCCGTGATTGAGACCGTTACTATGACTGCCTTAATTGACCAATAGCATATCGGCATTTCCATGACATGCGAGAAAAGTTGTTTTTATTGATGCAGCAAAGCAAAAAAAATAGTGCGGACACACTGACCGGCATGTTGGATAGTTCGTAAGACGACAGGTTTGTGCGTAAGAGGGGGACAAAAAAACGCCGCGATCCACGTCGTAAGATGAAAAATACGTAAAACAGGGGGTTCGTAAACCGGGGGCCCACTGTATACCTAATACTGCATCCTTATTAACATTAAGAAAAAATCAATATAAATCAACTTTCAACAACAGGACTAAAGTGCTCCATTCCAACAACATTTTTTTCTCCTGTGTTTCAGTGCTGACGCATGATCACTATGATCCTACAGGTTTAAGCCAAGCTTCTACATTGGTGTGCGTGTGTGTCTCCAAAGCTTGGGGGGAAGCCAGATCCAGAGAACAGGAGGTAAGACATGTGATACAATAACATGGTGCGTTTGATGCCCACTGGCACTCGGATATTGTAGAGCGTACCAAGCACACAGGAATCCATTAGCGGAACCTGATTATCTGTTGGCTCCAAAATTAATTAAGTGAAGGGGTAGGGCTGTGTGTGCGTGTTTGTGTGTGAGGCAGAGTAAGAGAAAAATCTGCTTGTCCCTTTCTTTCTCTCCCCAAATCCTATCACATTATTGCATTGAAAGGCAGATGACGTGGGAGGTGCTTGAGTCTGTATGTATTCCCGAGTAAAGCACGACATTTTCTGCTCGTGCTGGTGGAGGCAGTGGGGGCTGTTTGGTGACTGCACAGTGACTTTGTGACTCATTCATTTTTATTTCATCTCCAGGCACTCTAAAATTGTCTCCACATTGCTCTCCTCTTTTTAGTACATAAGACTTCTGTTCCGCAGTAGACTCGAGGATGCTTTCACTTGCTATGCATCCTTAACCCTTGTGTAACCTTGTTTTTTTAATGAACTTTTTTGAATGATTACAAAAAAGAAAGAAACAAACAAAAAACCTCCGAAACTCTTTGTAAAATGTACTTAGATTTCTATATGAAAAACACTTCCTAGGTTTTAAGTATAAATATTTTTGTTTACTGTAATGTGCATCCAAATTCAACATCTATCCTTCCGATGCTATATTAATTTAATGAGAATTACTTTTCCTTTTTAAAAGGGCTCAGGTAACAACCAATCAAACCTGAGCTTGCGGATGTCACATGATCAAAAGAGGAAACAGGGGACCGTGATTGGTTGTCACATACGCTTTGAGCGCATGTGATGTCTTTTATAGTTGTGAACAAAAAGAAAATGTCTTTTTAAAGATTTCAATTCCAAATGAAACATAATTTAGTTCCCAGTTAAATACAGATTAACCTTTTACTGCATAACATGTCTAAATAAGTATCCCTTTACATGCTACATTTACGTAGTAACTACTATAAAAATGTCCAGTAAAGCACCCATCCAGCATTCTGCCAGTTGTGTAATACCTCGAAAAATCGTAGATTTTTAAAAAGACAAATAATCAAATTATTTTACAGTCCTCCAGCCAAATCTTAGCAAAAGAAGACAAAGGCACAGTAAATCAGCCCTGCTTATAAATACACCTCATTGACCCTGTGTTGAGGCCGTCATATTGACATTGACAACTCCGTCCCTTCTCCGTTTATGTTTGCCTCGATTGTTCTTTCACAAGTTCACAAGCAGCCCGTGAAGGTGATAATGTTTGTTATCTTCTCAGGGATGACCTTTCTTGTCAGGATGAGCACAACTCACTGTGCGAAAGGCCGACGTGACAGCTAAATGAAGCCATAACTGAACATTATTTATATGACAAGCGAGCCACGGTAACAAGACGATGAACTTCGTTGAGGGACTATACTCATAGACGTTGGGACAAAATCGCAGAGCAGTAATAAATTTAAATTCTGCGCCACAAAAGGGGGATCGCACCAAATTTGCCTCATTCAGACATCTCAGACGCACGCTGAGTAAATCAAGGCAAGCTGACACTTCTATTACCACTAATGCGCGGGGTAATCCAGCTAGCCGGCCCTCTCGCCGTGTAATCTTCACAATATAAACCTTCATGGGCAGGTTTGTGTATGTGTACTCCTCCTCATCCTCCTCAGCGTCACAGTAATCCCCCTAAGGCTCTTACACATGTGAAATTATTTAAGAATGAAAGGAGGCGTGTCACCCTACTGTTACAGGCTCAAGATGGCCAATACTGTAAATAAACACTAAACAAATCCTCTCCAAAAGGGAGAGAGTGGGTGGCCGGCTCCGTTCACTCTTCAATTGCGGGATGAGGAAAAAAAACAAAACAAAAAAAATTTGAACATCAACATCGTCTCAAGCCATCCCGGCTCAATCAATGTCACCGTCAACCCTCTTGACATTCACACACACTTCGAGCAAAAAACAAACAGTTCTGCTCCAGAAGGCAAGATGTCGATGATAGAGAATGAAGAATGAGAGACCTCTGCCAAGGCCTACAGATAACCACCTAAATGACGTGGGTGATAATATTGTAAAAACGAAAAACATGGATTGTTTGATACTGCTGTGACTGAATATTTCATTTCCTCCTATTAAAACAACATTTCATCCAAGTTCACTGGCCACTCACTGATGCGTGAACTTGAGTGGGGATAGTTGTGTGTCTGTACATGTCCCCTGTGAATGACTAGCAACCAGTCGATGGTGTAGTCGGCTCTTGGCTGGCTGGGATTGGCTCAGGCTCTCTATAACCTCGGACAGGATGCGTAGAAAATAGCATGAGATGGGATAAGACATTTTCCACTTCACAAGGCAGGTGTATTACATGCTGTTAAACCAGCAAAATTAAAGTAGGGCATTGGACATTTCATTTGTCGGTGCTCTTGGTGCTCTTATTTTGAAATCCATTCAAACCACTGCTGATGCACAACACAGCAACGTCCCCATTATGAGTTGTTGCATTACAATTAATACATGTGATTGTTATTTTGAACAGACAGGGTGTAAAATAAGTGTATACGTGTGTGTGTGTGTGTGCGTATATGCTGTTGTTTCTCTTTATGATTAAATAATTAGTATTTTGTGTATTAAAAATGATCACATTGTTGAAACAACGGAAAGACAAGGTGTTTGTTGGATTCAAGGATTCAAATCTTGGGCTGACGATATTTGCTGATTTAAAAACAGATAAGTGGACATGAATAGCACCCTGAATGATAGCAGCTCAGCGGGAATTCATCAAAATGTTCATACTAATCACTCCGGGCCTGGACAGATGAAATTATATCCACTATCAGAGAGAAAAATGTGATCCTACAACTAGAACAGCATTTTGTATAACTGCAATTCCTAATTCTTTATCAATGGGGATTGTCTTTCTAAGTTAAATAGTTGAACAAATGTGGGTAAATCTGTAATAAAAAGATTAATGCCAAGTTTGTTTAATGGTGTGAACAGTATTTATTTAACAATGTATATTAATGTGGTTATAAGGTAAGTCATCCTCGAAGGGCTTTTAAATATTTTTTATTCCGTTACAAAACCACCAATGTGATGATTGTCAGCAAAATTTAATTGGACGATATCCGCATTAAATAACCGTTAATAGGTGGCTTTCCCGAAACTAACACGAGCAAACACCTTGCCTATAACAACATTCAATCCCTGGGAGAGGTAATGAAGGTATGTACAGTGCCTACAGCCATGGGCCTGATGTACAGTAGGTGGAGTTGAGATGGGAGCGAGCTCATTCATCTGCAGTTCTGGACTTCATCTATCTTCTCTATACATAGTGATGACGATGGATTCCCATAGATTGAGCCCGGATTCTCTTATTTTCACTAGGCTTTGAAGCGTGCATGAATTCAAATGCATTTGGATGCTGTGCAGGGAAACCTGCTAATATCTCATGTAGTACAGCCTTTAAATGCCTTTTCGGTGTCAGGACAGCGATTGAATATGCATGACCATTTCCAGGGCCAAGGAGGTGAAGATGAAAAGCGTGTGTCTTCTTTCTGACAGGAGCAGATGGGGAGACAAGAAGCAGCCGTTTGATCTCCATCCTCCCACCATCTTCCATATCTGATGCAGGGCCCTTTTGCTTGACTCAGCCAGCCAAATAGTCACATAATAAACTGTCTTCTTTACGATATACCACAACTGCCATTGTATTGCTGATAAAATTATCTACGCTTGGGATTTTGCACTGTCACAGTCGTGTGTAGATCTGTTGTCATCATACTGGTAGCTGCAGGACACATTTACTCATTAAACGTCTGTACGAGTGTCAGTAATGAAACAGTGAAGTGCGTTCGGGAGCAGTAGAACAGTGTTAATACTGCTGTCATGCCCGTAAATAAAGAGAGAAAAAGAAAGATATTTGCGCCATAGTCTTACCTCGACGTTTCCACACGCGCACAAGGACAGGACGGCCAGCAGGATTGCAATTGCGGAATGTCCCATTTTTGTTGTCCTCCCTTTGTTGTTGTTTTCAGTCGACCGAGTAGCTAAAGTGAAACGAGTGAGTCCAACATAAGCTCAGCGAAGTGATGCTCCTGAGACACCTTCCGCGTCTCTGCGACCTGCTAAGCGCCTCTCCAGTCGCAGTGTGGCTGGGATGTGGATCATCCACGACTCGCTGAACCAAGCCCTCTTTCTGCGGCTGTTTCTCACAAGCTGTGACATAGATGGTGCGTTTTGTCTGGTAAAGGAAGCCATCTGCTGGAGAAAACTTGACATTGCATCAGAGAACATATGTTGACGTGTACCTCTGCAGTGAAGTGCAGTTGCCACACTGCATCAGGAAAAGTGAAAGGAAGATGTACCAACTCATCAATGCCTTGAAATGCTGTATTTCAAAAACCTATATTAAAAGTTTCATGTGTTGTCTCGAGTTTCATCTCCTCCCCAAATGTTTACGTGCATGTTTTCGTGCGTGCGCCTGTGGGGAAATAAGTAGCTAACTTCACGCGTTGGGAGGAAGGCGCTGTACTCTAGTGTGATTGGTTCATAAATACTTAAACTGGAGTAATTTTCGGACAGGTTTTCCACATCCAATATGGTAAACAAGAAGACGTGTTGGAGCCAGCCAGCGATTCGTCTAGAAGTGCATGTTTAAGGCCGTGAGTGGCTGCAGGTATTTGTGGGCGCGGCGTATGAAATAGGTGTGTAAGGAAGAAGTTTTTTTTTTTTTTTTGAATGTGAAACCTTTTCTACAATCTTAGACACAGGAAGTCGTTGGTATTTGTTTAACTAGGACATAACTTAATTTGTTTTCCTTCTTGTCAACACCCCACATACGTTCATTTTTATTTTAACATTGTAACTTGTATTAAAACTAAAAGCGGTTCCAGTTGATCGAGGAGGTTCTTATCCTGTTGATTTGAAGCGTCGTTGAGGATGGATGCTGTCAGATACGACGTGAGTGACTACAACGAAACTATTTTTTTAAACACACACGTACGTTCTCGCGCGCGCACACACACAAACAGACACACACTCTCCCATGGTCTTGCTCCAAACAGTGAAACACCAACATGTTTCGACCACAACTCTTGTACATTTGATCTTACTTTTTTATAGAAAAGTTATCGACCATTTTAAGATTTACCAGTCAAAAACTTGAGATATATGCTGCCAAGATCATGCTTGGATATTGAACGCCTTTTCTAGTATGTTGAGGTGAGTATTAACGCGCTCTAAACCACCAGTGATGACACCAGGTCAAAGGTAAACTTTCCTCTCCAAAGACTCATTAATGGTTACATATCGCTGTTGACATGACCAGATCTTTACATGTCAGGAACATATTCTACTATTACATGTTTCATTTCCAAACGCTTGCATAGTTTAAAAATATTGATTTTGTTGTAACTAGAATTTTTCTTTCTACTGAAACAAGCTGGTGTTGAGGAACGGTGAACAAGGCCACCAAAACTTTTCATTTGACGCCCCTGTTTCTGTTGTAAACCAGGAACATAAAGTAGAAAACATGTAGCGAGCTTTTAAGTAAAATATTAAGCTCCTTACAGATGTTCTCACTGTTCACCATTACATACACCTACACAATCTAATGATAACCACAGCAGCTTTACCAAAGTGATGCCTTAGCAAAAGATGCTATTGCTTACATTTGACTGTCAGCCAGGTGCAGTGCTACAGCTGGCTAGGGGTAGATGAACAACCCATTGTCATTTGAAGACCACCCCTCTCGCCAAGCCTATAGCAAGGGAGGTCATTTGAATTTGTTGGTCTGGTATTCTTTAGAACCTTTGATAACCTCACAATTTATTTTTAAATATTAAATACTATTTAAAGAATCAATTACAATTGACCTCAATATTTTGACCTCAAAATAATCCGTTTTAATGTGGGAAGTTTGCTAATAAATGAAAGTTGAATTAATAGAATAGTTAATAGAAATAATCGCTAGGTTTCTGCCCTATTTACAATGGTGCATACATAGATTTATGAAATTAAAAGGAGCGGTGTTTAACATAAATTATTGCACATCCTCATACACCCTCACACTTGTGTTTTGTTGGAAGAAAAGTTAACGTCGCCTAATACATACTAATATGTGACGTTTGTAGCTTGATTTTACACATAGTAGTATTTCTAAGTAAATGCTCTACAGGTAAATGGGGTAAATGTCACAACTCATGAACAATATGGACAGAATATTGAAACAGTATGAAAGTTAACTGTTTAGACCAGTTATTGGTGCACAGCATAATCCTCCTGATTGGTGATCTTGGTGGGAGAGAAAAGAGATCATGTATATGCGTGTTTTAGGATTGCCGGAAAAAACAAAAATAAAGTTGATCTTCATCTATTTTCAATGTCTGTCATAGCAATTTTAGCCCACACTTAGTGTGCCTCAGGAAACTATATGCACTCAAAATGAGTCCACGGCCCACTTTAAATACATTTACAAATACATTCAACTGCCTTACTGCAGTCTACACAGCTTTTGTCGGATTATATATATATATATATATATATATATATATATATATATATATATATATATATATGTATATATATATATATATATATATATATATATATATATATGTTATTGTTTCAGTATTTTTTTGTGCCACCCATTGCTAGGTCATGTGTCATTTTTTTGATATCACTTTCAGAGAAGGAATAAACAATGACACATTGCAGCTTTAACAAAAGTTAATACATGTTGTTGTGACTTTTTTCAGAACTATTTCAAAGTTCCAAGAGGCTTGGACAGGGATAATAATGAAGAGATGACAAGACAGTTTAATAGGTGCAAATAAATCTGTATGCAAACTTGCAAAATGTATGCAAAACTGGCTAATGGGCTTCCTTCTGCAACAAAGCATTACAACCGCTATTTTTTTCTTTTTTTTTTTAACAAAACAACTGAAAACTCTGTTTTGCATGACCAGAAGAAGCCGAATACAAGCTAATACAGTACGTATATCTATTTAAACGTATTTAAAATTATTTTTGTTTACTGTATTGTCACTCCTCACTATTTGTGAGAGTTTGGGATTCACCCTTACCACAAAGAGCCAAAATTTGCATAACAGTTAAATAAGATCAATCATATCTGTAAAGTCTGCTTTGTAAAGTCTATTCAAAATTTTGCTTATATACATGTTTCGATTAAAGAAACAAAACCAAAACAAAATAGGTATTCAAATGTAGATTGATTGATTTATTGAACATATATACACACACACACACGCACGCACACACACACACACACACACACACACACACACACACACACATGTATATATATATATATATATATATATATATATATATGTATATATATGTATATATATATGTATATATGTATATATGTATATATGTATATATATATATATATATATATATATATATATATGTATATATATATATTTATATATGTATGTATATATATATATATATATATATATATATGTATATATGTATATATGTGTATATATATATATATATATATGTATATATGTATATATGTGTATATATATATATGTATATATATGTATATATATATATATATATATATATGTATATATATGTATATATATGTATATATATATATATATATATATATATATATATATATATATATATATATATATATATGTATGTATATATATATATATGTATGTATATATGTATGTATATATGTATGTATATATATATATATATATATATATATATATATATATATATATATATATATAATAAAAATGTGAGAACATAAAAAAATACAAAAAAGAAGCAAATAAATGAAATTGTCAGCATATGTTCAGTCCAATAAGATTTGCTTAAATATATACTCTTAAAATACAATTTGCACAATTATTAGGCAACTTATTTGTGTACAGAATTGCTATGCAACTGTTCTAAAAATGACAAAATTTTCCCCATCACTCTTTTTTATTTTCATTTGTTCAAGTGAGAATGATAGACACAAAACTCAAAATTGACAAATAAACATAAAAAAAACCTTATGTGACAATATAGCCACCTTTCTTTTCACTAACAGTTATTAGCTCTAGATTCTGCCAACTTCTTTCTTTGTTGACAATGGGAATTATTTTTAAGTCCATCTTCAACCCGAAAAGGTCCAACCAGCTCATCTTTAATAGTAAAAGCCCAGACCAGTACCCCACCTCCATCTTGCTGGCGTCTGATTGATGTCTTTTCTTCCTGTTACTTATCCAGCCACAGGCACATCATTCTGGCATCATTCAAGAGTCACTCTGAGCTCATCAGTCCATAAGACCTTTGAAAAATCTTTCTTCTAATATTTCTGGGCCAGTCCTGACATTTCAATTTGTGTTAGTTGTTAAGAAGCACTCGGATTTCAGCCTTAGGTTACTTTGACCATCTCTAAGAGCACTGCACATCTGGTACTTCTGGGCACTCCGGGTAGGTTGCCGTTTCGGAATATGGTAGTTCTGTAGGGTTCCTGAAAGCCTTATTTTTTTAAGTCTTCTCAAGTCTTTGGCAGTTAATTTGCACCTTTGTTCCTCAAAACATTTCCTGCGACCCTGTTGAATCGTTGTAATGAAACGTTTGATGCTTCTGTGATCACGCCCAAATATCTTAGTCATTTCAAGAGTACTGCATCTCTCTTTAAGAATGTTTACAATTTTTGATTTTTCTGAATGACTTAAATCTCTTTTCTTTTTGCCCGATTTTGCCCAAGTAAAAGAAGCTGCTTCATACAGTAAATTTGCATCCCATGATAATTGGTATTCAACTCCTTAGGCCCCACCTTCCATCATTAAACAAATATACATCACCTGAGAAGGGTATATTCAATAAGCATTCAAATCTATGCAACTTGATGTGGGAAAATATGCATAAAAATGATGATATGGTCGAATCACTCACTAGCCTAATAATTTTGCAGACATTATAATCTCGGTGTTTAACACATTTTATATTTTAAAATGAACTAAAACTATATAAATGCCATACATTTGAAGGGGTCTATTTAGCCAAAAGTCCCATAGATTTGCACTCAAGATTTTCCTTTTAAACACTTAAGATTGATTTAGTTATTGTAGAACTTTAATGTGTGGAATGAGCATGAGTTTGTGAAGATGTATAAAATGGAATCGTTTTGACCGATAGTTATGATACTTTAGATGCGCTGCGATTGGTTGCTGACCATTTAAGGGTTGACTGATTCGTACCTCTAGCTCATAGTCAGTTGACTTGATGGATGGATGCATGATTCTTTTTTTTTTTGTGTGTATATTTAGTTCCAACACTAGACAAGATTGTTGCCGGGGAAAAGCGACGTGTGTTACTGTTTCAAGAAAATAGATGGATTCTCCCGTATTTGCAGGGTTCAGCAAAAGAAGAATGCTTCTGGTCGTTAAAACGGGGATAATATCTCATTCTCAGAGTGAAGAATGGGCCATGATGGAGTTTGCTTAATGGTTTTATTAAGCCGTGATTAATTGATGGAGGGGGAAGCTGATAGAGGGAAAGACCCTGGAGCACTCACTGACCCCATCTCTAAAGATTTCTCTCATTCTGGCCCATGATTGCCGTTTGAGATTCCACTTAGACAGCGTGTGTGGAAGCCAGCGTTGAGTAAGAATAGGCCTTAATTGCAGTGAGTTATCATCGAGACTCATGTAATTGAGCCCCCATCGTAAGGGGCAGCCTGGCTGACAAATTGATTTAATACCAATGCGGTTCTCCATCCCTAATGGCATTCGGGCTTCTTCGCTCATCTCCTTTAGGCGCTGAATTCATTGTGTGTTGATTACACTGCCAGCCTGAGTGAGAACCTTATCGGGCATACATCTAGTTTCGACGCACACACACGCACACAATTTGCCATTCAGTGTCTGAAAGCATGTCCACGACTATGAATGTTGGATCTTTTGCCTCGATCCTAAACAGGTTTGACCAGTCTGTGTTGCTTGTTACTGCATGCTGATCTTGCAATCTTACGCAGCACTTGAACATTTTTAACCACGCAGTCTGCAGTGGGGCTCTGCGCCAAAATGACGGAGATTCATCCACTTTTATGAATCATCTCACCCAAACTGTTCTTCGTGTTCTTAATGTAGACTCTTCTAAAAGTACTGCTTTACCAAGTACAAGATGAACATCGTCCAGTGCCTGATTTTTCCCATGGGAAAAAAATGGATAGAATATGTAATTGGAATTTTATTCCATGGTCAAATTGTCACCATCATAAACTATTTAACTGTGCAGTCATACAAGTTTTGTGAACAGTGAAATAAAAAAAAAAAACATAAAACCCCTAAATTCAACTGAAATGGGTGCAAGTAAACGCATCTCTGTTTTTAATACATTTTTATTGCCACATGACATAAAAGTAACTGCTACTGGTAATAAAATAAAAATAAAACAACGTAGCTTAATTTTCATAAGTCTGTATGGGAAATGCTGGAGTCTAATTTCCATCCATTAATCAATTTTCTACCACTTAGTTTCTTCTTCAGGCTTGCAAAAGCCAACTTTGGGGATAAGGCAGGGCTGTATGTAGTAAGATCCCTGTCTAAAAGACATATGCCCGTTTAACCGTTCGTATGAGAACGACTCTAAAATTGTGTTAAGTTAATGAAAATTTGCTAGTGCAAAAAGATTTTTGACTACAACTCCCTACACAACTTCACGTCTTTGTATGAATAATCTCCTTTGAATTCATGAGTCTGATTCTTTGGATTCGAGTTGAATATGTAAATTAAGATGATATCACGCTAAGTTATCACGCAAAGTACCGCATTTTCCGCACTATAAGACGCACCGGATTATAAGGCGCACCCTCAATTAATGACATATTTTAGAACTTTTTTTCATATGTAAGGCGTACCGGATTATAAGGCGCACCCTCAATGAATGACATATTTGAAAACTTTTTCAATCACAAAACAGTAATACTCAAAGTAAAAACAATAACTCAAATAACTAAACTCTCAATAGCATAATAACTCAATCTCAATATGACCAACCTTCTTCAACTGTAAACACACAATAGAAACAGGTAAAGCTTACTTTATCAGTTCATTCCCCATCTACGAATCCCAATCTCAATATTGATTCATATATAAGGCGCACCTGATTATAAGGCGCACCATCAGCTTTTTAAAAAAAAAAATAAGGCGTTTAGGTGCGCCTTATAGTGCTGAAAATACGGTAAGCTGATCTGCGAGTCATTTGCTCTGCACATGCGTAAAGCAGAAAAAAATGGCCGAATTGAACGCCAAACAGAAGCTTTCAAGTGCTTTCATCAGGCTTCAATTTTGGACAAGTTTTTAGTGTTGCTCAAATGAAGCTTTTGTGGGCCATTTGGGGCTATTTGGGGCCAATTTCTTCGAAAATGGTGTCACTTTGGAAAGCTTCTGTATGTGCGAGTGACCTCTGCTCCCAATTGAAAATTGGCATTTCCAAAAAAACAAAAAGGCTTCTCTTTCAATTGGTCGATGTGCGCACAAACACTGAAGTGGAATTCTATTACAAAATAAAGATTAATGAATTACAAATACAGGTTTTTATATTATTTATTGTGTACTTTACTCTTATTTTAACAGTTTTAAGTCAGTGATTTGTTTCATAAAACATGCTCTTATTTCGTTTTCTTGCCTCAGGGCCACAGTGATCGTCACGAGCGGATCGACTTCTTGACCAGCAAGGAGAAAGCCTCATCTAAGCGGAAGCTGGGTGCCATAATCGGTGTTCTAGTGGCAGTCCTCGTCCTTGCCGCTGTAGCTGCATTCCTAATTTGGCTTTTTGTCTGTAAGTGCTGTAGAACGCTTCCCTCATTCTATTCCATCGTATAGAGCCTTGAAGTACCCTGCTATGCTTTTATGAACATCATGATGACATTCCTTTTCGAATAAATCAGAGTTATTCTTTGTAAGATTTAATAAGACGTTTGAAGTGTTTACCCCACTAACGTCAGGTCGCGCAAAGACAAAGCTAGCATCAGAATTGGTGTTTATACTTGCTGTGAAAGCTCTATGACAGGAGGATTGCTACACGGATTTGTTTGGATGTGTTTGATTTCCCATTAGCTTTAGCTCAAGTGACAGCTTCAACTCTGATAATGCGGAGATGAAAAAAGTCAGTCAGAAACAAGAGTTTCCCTGTCACTTCCACATGCAAGTTCTGACAAAAAGCTCTCTGAAGCCTTGATTAGCAGCCCCTTGACACAGGAAGCAGTTTATCTGTCCTCTCAACTCGAAATCAATCCGCACAACTTTGAAAACAGAGTTTCAGGTTCATTTGTGTCATCAAATGTGAAATATGTATTTCAAAAACTCTCCTTTGCCTTCTCACCTTCAAGTTAAAGATGCCGACGAAGCCTCCATCAGTCGGCAGCAAAAACCTGCAGTGTTGGTGTTCAGCGGCCACATGGCAATGCCCGATGTCGAGTACAAAGAGAAGCTGGAGGACACCAGCAGTCCTGAATTTGAAGCTCTGGCAGTCAAACTTGAGGCCTTTGTGAGTTTGATGCCGAATGAGGGCATACGCTTTTTAACACACTTACATGCACAGATTGCTCTATTTCAGGGAGTATTACCTTTTTCAATCTGAAATCTAGTTTTCCAGCAGCCAGGGATCTGCCTTTGATAATAATGATAACCCAATAACCCTTTATGTCCGCCTCAAAGTTCTCTCTCTCTCTCTCTCTCTCTCTCTCTCTCTCTTATATATATATATATATATATATATATATATATATATATATATATATATATATATATATATATATATATATATATATATATATATATATATAGGTAATATCCTCTGTTGCAGTGTTATCACTGAACAAAAAATAAAACGATGCAGGCAGGATAGACACATTTAACGAGCAGTAACTACTAGGGATGAACCGAAATATATGGTGAGAATGCGCTGCCTGCCAATCTTCTTAACTATAGTAAAGCAACCAACCGTTGTAAGGCCAGTCATTGCACTATAACCATAAGTGCCATAAATACCATAAGTATTGTATGACACCTACAGCCTTGCTATGTTTTTTTTTTTTTTTTTTTAAAGTTCCTCTCGGAAGCATGGTATGGTGATAATAGTAAATTTGGTAATAACCCTCCCAAAGCAGCTCCCGAACAACAGTGTTCTTTTTTCTTTTTTACGTTGTTATATTTCTGTTTACTTTTTCTCCCCCATGTAGTGTGATGTCATGCAGGCAACCAATAATACCTTAGTGGGAGACGGGTTGACCACGGTCAACACATTGAGCGCTCCTGCTATATTTTGTGAAGTACTTTTGGAATACTGACATTGTGCAAACTTTTGAGGTCCGTGTAATCAAGGTCCATTCCAATGGTTTTAAGAGTTTGTGAGCAGTGATTGTACAAACATTGTTTCACATTGGGGTTATATAAGTTTTAAATTTGTCATTATACAGTACTTCGTTTTCATTAGATTTTTAATTTTGATTAGATTATAGAGCAGGTTTGTTAGCTTTTTTTTTTTAAATGTGTTGTTTTAGTTTGTTCATTTTTGTTCTTTAGTTCCAAGATTTTATTTTTCAATTTTTGTACAAAGGTCAAACGCCTGTTTGGCTTTCTTTCTTCGTTACAAACTGCAGTTAATTAAACAAATAAAAAATGCATTCATAACTAAAAAGTAAGAAAAAAAAACAACGTAAGACCGTGATATATTGCAGTGTTTCCGTTTCAGTTGTCATTTTAGTTTGACTTTACTCGATCTGATCAAAATAACAAACGTCTATTTAAATAGGTATATTTACCACATACACCTGTATATTGTTTGAAGAGTAACAACAAAACTGCAGTATTTATGTACTATATATATGAAATAAAGTTTTTTTTTTCCATGGTTTAACAATCTTTGCCATCCTCCAAATTAACAAGATGTGCATCATTGACATTCAGGAACTCACTAGACGTCAAATGAATGTCCAGTCAGGTAAAACAAAAAAAAATAGAGATAGAAATAATGGATGCAACAATTCATTGTCATTAAATTACTATATTGTAAATAAGCAGAACCAAGTAAATACTACAAATAAAGAACTGATATTCCTATAAATCTATCAAATGAACAGTCAAAATAATGCAAATAAAATGCATTATGATGCCCCTCAAATTATCCACCCAACATATAATTTGCAGAACTGATCAATGATACAATTAATTGTTCTGCAAATTAGGGGTTCAATGACCAATTTAGCATAAATTGGAAAATATAAACATAGCACGATCATGCCGAGCAGATCGGCATAGTCTGCTTGTTTTGATTAGAAAGGAGCTGCCCATCAAAATAATCTGATGAAAATGAAATATGAAAATTATGTTCACGTCTACTGCTGCCAGTGCATATGTGCTGCACAGTGGTTTCAACTAGCACCTGCAGCATCTTTTAAGAAGAGTTGAGGAGCAAAAATAAGGTCCACAAATCCATAGAGTGGAGGTTGTTTTACATCTATAAAATAAAACAAGCAAAAACAGTCTTATTGTTGATGTAAATACCTATATACCTCTACCAATATTAATTATTTTGCCATGATCACTTTAGTTGTGTATGAATGGTCTTTCCATTTATTCAATTGCCCAGACTGATAGACTGATACTTATTCAGTATGTGACTTTCACACTTATGTGTATTCACTCAGGGTAATTGAATGTACCGGTACTTATTTTGTAATTGAAATGCAATTGGTCTCTTCAGGGAGGCACACACAGTAACTTTCTCCATGATCTATTCTTAAAACGTAATTTTCTCTTCACAGCTGGACGAAAGCTTGAAGAAGGATCCATTGCTTGCCACCTACTACACAAAGTCTATTGTTACGGCATTCAGGTACATTTTGTTTTTAAGGATGATGAGAATGGTGATGGTAGTTATTATTAAGTAAACAGCCATTTACACTGAAGCCATAGTGCTGAAAATGTTAATCGTGCTTTTGAAACTCAATCAAACAACAATTTGAGGGCCTGTTGGGATCAGAACAACTCAGTTAATAACATGTTTGTGTCTGATTTATTGGACATTTTCTCACTGATTAAGTTACAAAAAAAAATAAAATTGAAAAAAGCCCACTGATGTTTCAATTACGAGTTTTGTCAGAAAAGCTTCAGGACTTTGTGCCGCAAAAGATACTTTTCAAACCTAAACTCCAAACCGCTTGCTCACCCATCCACCTGTGAGTCACCGGTAGTGTGTTACTTCAATTCTCACTCATTGATTCTAGTTAGCATGAACGGCTCTCTTTCTCTAAATGTACCCCGTGATTGAATGGTGACCAGGGCGTACAGTCATCTCATACATACTCCTCGAAATTCTGATCAGGAACAATGGTGGCAAAAGTGTTTGGAAACACAATAAGCAGTCTTTGATATATTTCACTTTCTTATCACTTATTAAGATGACTGCATTACAAAAAATATTTTATCAAGTTGAATACATGTGTTTCTTTAGGGTACTTATTTACTGGAATCTGCAGGCAGCAGAGTAGACAATGTTATACCCACTTCATGGAGATGCGGTGTATCACCGAGGTGATTCATATGTGTTGTCGTTTCATGATTCACGCAAAGCTGCATCTTCTGGATGTGCACTTCCCCCCGCATATTCCACTCTGTCACTCCAATTTTATGACAGCCTCTTGGCTGCTTTTGTGTTTTATGTTAATTTTTTTCTGTTTAGAGCTGGCTTTCATTGCAAACCCTTGTGGAATGTGAAACCTCACAATAAAAACAAAAAACAAAAGTGAAGTTCTTTGTGTTGTCTGCACAGCAGCTAATCCTATAAAAGTAACACTAGTTTTGTGAACCCCTGCTAGATAATCATCAGCATGGGATTACGCTGATTTAATTTGTTTATCAGTTTTGTCTGTATTGGAGATTTAATTCCATGACTAATCAGTGATTCTTCTTACATCTTTCAATTTGATAATTAATGACTCCATGTTCTTTCTGCTTGCCCCAGTGAGGGTGTCATAGCTTACTACTGGTCCCAGTTTGACGTCCCAGTGTCGGACCTCGAGGTTGTGCCTGAGATCTCTGAGGAGCTGGTGTCAGAGACCTTGGAGAATGCAATAGCGGAGGAGCAACGCACGAGGAGCAACAATCCGATCAAAATCAGTGAAGTCACGGCCACATGTAAGCATCATTTGATTTCTAATTGACGTTTTCCTTTTAAATATGACACACACTTTGATGGCACTGACCGTCTACACCTAGGGAGCGACAACGTAAATCATAGAGGAGACCACAAATTTTCATCACCGCTTCTTGTTTGTGTCTAATAAAGGTTGTTTTTGCCTGTTTAGACTATCGGCCGAAAGCGGTCGCTGTGCTCGTCACAGTTGCTCGGAGCTTAAGTAATAAACAAAAGTGTTGGACCATTTTTAGGGTTTGGTCATGTGAAGTTTGCAAGTGGAAATTAAATTCACTATGTGAAAAATGTGAGCTTTTTACTGCTGGAAATGGCTTAAAGAGTAGAGTAGAATAGAGCCTTAACCTTGTAACCTTATATGCATTTCTGCAGTTTCAAAAGTGTCCATATTTGGTACAGTGGGTCACGACAAATGAATGTCAACCACCCCAGGTTGCTATTTTTAAAATATCACGTGCCTTTTAAAGAAGTAACACATTTTTCACCTGCAACTAATTACGCCTTGAAATTGGCTCGTCACAATGTGAAAAGCTATACTCACCGCATCAGTTAAGGTTAAATAACTTGTCCTCAGGCTGAAGTTTATTAATCACTGCAATAATTATCTAATGAAATGATGTTTGCTTACCGAGGTGGTGACCTTTGACCCGGTACTAGGGTTGCGTGTAATGAAACAACAAATGAGAACTTGAGTCTGTGGTCAGTTGAGCAGTCGACAGTTTGTCAGGATGCACTGCTCTGTGACAGCGATGTCAGCCTGCATATATGCCTGCTGCATTTGAGCTCAACAGTCAGCAGATAAAAAAGACTGAGAATGCGAAGCTGAATAAGCTTGCTGTCATCTCATATCAGCTTTGCTATTGTGTGCAGTATGCTTTGCATTAGAAGAGCTTACTTAAAGTTCTGCTGATAAGATGATAAGGCATCTAGCAGACCTCTGGGCTTGTACTGCACCTGAGATTGTGCATTCATACAGCTTAGACCCTCTAATGCTATTAGGTGAGGCCTGTATAGCCCCTTTGGAGAAGCACATTATTCTTCATTCTGTCTTCCTGGTATTCCCATTGCATTTGTCCACTACCTGGCCACTGGCCAAAAGCTGACCTTGTGCCTCTGAGTGGTTTGGCTCTCTTCAAAAAGATTTCTATGGGTGTGATTTGATGTCCCTGCCGTCCATCTTTAAGCAAAGATGTATGGCTTGCTGCTTTAAGGCGAGCTGAGATGGATCCCAAAGAGCTATACACAGCATCGACGGTGCCCCTAAAGGGGGGAAATGGAACAGAAAATGTGCAAACCTAAATATTTTAGGCCTCTACATCACAATCTAGTTGCCTCCAAGCATCTGGGACATATTCCGGGCTTCTTTCGTGGTTCTAACGCTCTCCCTTCTCTTGCGTCCGCCTGCAGTCACAGACCCCCGCATGGCCAGGAACCCCAGAGCGAGTGAGTACAATCGCTCCCATTTCAATCACACATGGCTATCAATTTTTGTGTCTCGGTATGACCCACACAACTAGTCACGCTGCAGCCGGTCAGTCACCATGGACCACACTTTGATTCATAATTTAAGCAGGCGTAAATTTTGCTTTTTTTGCTCTCCCCCATTCCAATGAAATTCCTTTCCATGAATCTCTAAATGCAATCTTACAGCGATTCGTTGTTCTGTGAATGTTTTTCAGGTTCCTTCCAAAAAAAGTCGCACCTGATCTTTATGCGGAAGTGCACTGAAAAAAAAAAGGGGGAGGGGTAAACTTAAAATAAATGAGGATTAATGAATAAAATCAGAGCTGTTTCAAAAAATCTGCCTTGACAACAAAAGTAATGCTTATACACTCAGAAAAATGGAGCATTATTACCTCAGCCAAGAACAAGATAATTTCAATGAGTGAATTTATCTTTTTTGTCCAGCTGTATTTGATCATTTTTGCATGTCAGCTTTTTGACTTATTTTACCCCCCCAAGCCCCCCAAAACATTTTTCTCTAACTTTTTTTTTAATACAGAGTGTATACCTCTCTTTAATTTAATATGAAAGATAATCCAGTAGAACATTTTCCTCTTGCATGTACTATGTGTCCATTTAGAGATTACGCATGTGTGATTCCCAGATGAATGCTTCTTTCGTCTGGAGGCTGAAGAAGCTGCATCCGAGTTTTCATCCCCGGGGTACCCAAGGAATTACCCCCCTAAATCCCGCTGTATGTGGCAAATCCGAGCCTCTGCTACAAACGTGATCTCCGTCACGTTTCCTTTTTTCCATGTGGAGGACGACTGCTCCGATGACTTCGTCTCCATTTATGATTCTTTGAGTCCTGATGATTCTCAGGCGATCACAGAGTAAGTGACATCGTTTTTAATGATGGGGCTCTTCAAAGGGAGCCGTTTATTCACAAACCGTTCACGAAAAAGCACCGGTCCAGAGACTACATCTTTTATTTTTTTTTTACTTTATTTGAAAACAACAATGTTTTACTCATAATATAAATCAATATTATTAAATATAATAAATAAAAAATGGTCTTCTTCTAAAATATTGTCAGGAGTAAATACATTCGGGATGTTGGGAATTGTGGCAAGCATTGCTTTGGTATGTCACATGGAAAAGTAAAAAAAAAAAAAAAAAAAACTTTCAATAACATCTTGTTGAATTAGAATGTACCATATTTTCCGGACTATAAGGCGCACCTAAAAGCGTAATTGGTTTATGAACGTTACATCACTACTTCCAATGGACCTGCTTAAATTACAATTGAAATTTTATACGGATTAAGGTCTGTTATGTGCATTCTGTGTGTGTGTTTGACTCCCTGCAGAGAGATAACAATTAAATAGTCATTTTACTCCAGAACAGCATCGGTACATCGCTTTGACTTAAATCACACTCTCGTTTGGACTTAAACCTCTCGGAGCAGGATTTGTTTAATAGCGCTCAACCAATGTTAGTCTAATTTATTTATCCTTGAAGATCAGACGGAGGAAATGTACTCCTACAGCATTCCCAAAGGACGAGTACGAAGAATCACTTTGTATTTGACTGAAATGTTGCATAGGGATTTAGGGATGAAAGCGGTTTTGATGTGTGAGAAAAATAAGTTCCACTTCATTCCTTTCACTGGATTTGTGAGTACAACATTTTTTTTCCTCCCCTCTATTTGGCCCTGAAGCCTTTAGCGCTGCATTTATTGTTAACTTTCTCGACCTTAGTGAGATTGAGTTGGCCCAAAAAGACCTTCACTTTCAAATCTATGAAAGGTGCCAACCTTAATCCTGCCACACTGCTCTGTGTAATTGCACTTTGTCTGCGGGGGAAGGATTCAATTCTCAAATATAGAGGCCCTTGAATGCAACACTAGCTGAAAATGTAGGTGATCCCGCATTCAGTCCACCGCAGAACAAATACACGGTATGAACGTATTGCATAACATTTTCCAAACATTATCGAGCCATCGTTTTTATCCAAGGTGACAGTGAGTTTTATGAGAACCGCAACATAATAGTCTGTAAAGATGTTATGTGACTAGAGGTACGCATCTACGATTGCTCTCATTCACACACGCATACACACATGCACGCCCGTATCCAAACTTTCGATAACGCCCCCCCCCCCGGCCCCCCCCGTCTGACTTTGAATCTCCTCCAAAGCAATCTCATCTCTCCTTATTTATCTTTCTCCATCTCGCATAGCTTATTTATTGATTTATTCTCAAATTAAATCATTTCAATCTTGTTTGTGACATTGATGTTTAGAGTGAAATAACTCAAAGCTTAATGCAAGCTTCTCAAATGGTCCTGGCACACCTTTTCCTCAATACAGAAAGACTAAAAAGTACGTGACAAATGTTTTGTGCAAAAATTGCTATACATCTCTCTTAACATGGCGTGATTTTTTCATCAAATGTAATGTGAAATCCATCATGTACAGTCAAATGGAAAAGAAAATTATTTTCGAGAGTAGAATTAAAAAAAAAAAACGCTATTATGTTTTTGCACACGTGTGTACACCTTACAACTGATCATGTGGCTGTCTTCACAATTAACCACTCACATTCAAACGTGTTAAATGAAAGTCAGCGCATACTTGCCAGCATTTGACGTGCCTCTAAGTAACCCAAATTTAGCTTATTTTTTTATTTTTTTCCCAAATACTCCCGTAGGAATGGCTTGTGCAGAAACTGGTATTTAGTACTGTTTGTCATTTATTTCACTTGGACTAAGGCCTTATTTCCAACCGAATAAAATAGTTTGTTTTTAGCCCAATTTTTTTGGAATTATGTGCAGAAAGTTGAATTAAATCAGTCAGGCCTAAAGACTTTGAAATTAATTTGGGGATAATCTGTGGACTTTAAATGGTGTTTGCTCTGTGACCAGCCCCACGAGTTTCAACAAATCCACAACCCCATTTATGAGGTATGCACAGTTTTGCAACTGCATTTTTACATTTTTTTTTAAAATTTGATTCCCCCTCTGGGAAAAAAATAAATACATACATTCAATTGTACACTTAAGTCCACATTAATGGCTGACAAATCACAGACGAGGGTGTGTATACTTATTTTTTTATTACAATTGTGCATACATTATGAATGTGTTATTCATAGTATATCAAAAAATGGAGGCAAAGAAATATTTGCATTATTTCATATTGTGTTGATGGTGTCCCTCAGAAAGTGTGGTCACAGACCCCCCTCCAACCCTCTGGAGGTGGTGTCGTCTGGCAACATCATGCTCATCAACCTGATTACTGATGGCGAGGTGCAGCGGCCTGGCTTTCAGGCAGTGTACAAAGCCATTCCTAAATCTGAAGGTAAATAATGGCACAAATTGTGCCACCTGCAGCCGTTTTACATCCCTGCTGATGTGAGATAAAACGTGTGATGCATTGTTTTCAGTGAGAACCTGTGGCAGCGTCCTTACAGCGAGCTCAGGAGTCTTCACCTCCCCTCTCTACCCTAGTTTCTATCCTCCCGCTGTGGACTGCAAGTGGACCATTAAGGTTTGCAACAATGCCTCACCTCCACTTTATGTGAAACGTCCCCCCTGCCGTTTCCTCCCTCTTCATCAGCCTGCCATAAGAGGAATGCTGAGGCAGCATTCCAGAAGCCAAGCTGTTCAGTATCTCTTCTATCTTCATTTATCAGGCTTCTGCAGATGAAGCTGAGCTGCAGCTTGAATGCATCCACTTACAAATCCGCATGTCCTTGTGTGTGCTTATAAGCATACAGTACTTGATGTATATAAGCTTTTAATGACAAAAATGCTTCTGTGATCTAGGTCCCCCCTGGGAAAAAGGTGCGTGTGAAGTTCACCCTGTTCCGAATGAAAGAACCTGGGGTGGATATCCGTGTGTGTCACAAAGATTATGTGGAAGTTATGGGCACAAGGTATACAATTTGTACCCACTACTTTATATGGTTGTGGCATTAGTTACACTAAACAATCTCACACACATAAACCAGCCAGATATGTCTAAAAAGATGGAGTAACCTACTCAGCATAACTCAGAGCTCTACTAATGCTAGGCAGGATTAACCTTGCTTGATAGATAAATCATGGTGTGTTGGGCAATACTGTTTGGCTCCAGTCTCACAGGTAGAGATATTGCAGAAAAAAACAAGTGGGAGACCAAAGGCCATGGAAAAAAAAAGCAATGATGCCTCTGCTGGATTGGGTGTGCACACTTGCCCCCCAATGTAGGCTGACTTTAAAAGGGGGGTGTGGCGAGGCGAAGAAACCACACGTTGCTGTGCTAGTGGAGATCTTTACTCTTCGCATGCCATCACAAAACTGATACAACAAAGTCCAAAACAGCAAAGACAAAGCCAACAGGTTCAAAGCATCAAAGGATCATAGAGACATGCCTACTGGGTGAGAGACATGGTCCTAGTGTCCGCCACAGGGGGAAACATCTTTCTATTGCACCTTTATGTTCCAAATGCAATGGCCCTTACATTTTTAAACATAATTTCTCTAAGAACCAACACATCTAATAATTTGTTTACTTACTGGGTCTCTTGAAATGTGATAAGACATTTATTCATATTTTTTTTACATTATTATACCTCACCATACTTATTGACATTCTTTTAAAAAGTCCAAAAACATGGCCAAATAAAACCAACTGATTAAAATGAGATGATGGGGGGGGGTATCAAAAGTACAAGCGGTATCGGTAACGGTGGGTAAAAAATAACAGTTGAGTACTTGAATCGTGGGGGCATCGAACGTCTTGTGGAAATAATAGAAATAGTTCTTCTTTTGATGTAGAATACTGAAACGTTTTTAGGCAACATCTGAGCTGTCAACACATTGTAACATATATATATATATATATATATATATATATATATATATATATATTTTTTTTTTTTTGTACCCAACAAAATGTCCTCTGAGTTTAACTGATAAAAGAGTAGATTTTTTTTCCTCAAAACATTTTCCTGAAATATTTTACTCTTGGCTTTTTTTTGCATCAGGTACTGTGGCGAGCTGTCGTCATTGGCTCTGACTAGCACCACTAATACCTTGGATGTAACCTTTCACTCTGACGAATCATACACCGACAAAGGCTTCAGAGCTGAGTACAGTGCCTACGATCCCGGAAACCGTGAGTTAAAAGTCTCTTGAGAGTGAGAAGATTTACACGCTACTTTACAGACAGACAAGACAAAAGCCTTCCATTAACTGGTGGCGGTGGGGTGGCTGCCTGACTGTCAAACCAAGCTGTCAATTGACAAAGGGTTAGACAGTGTGTCAGTGAAACTCCAGCTGTACTAATTGTCAGATTGTCGGTTGTTTATTAGGTCCGGTTTTATTTACCAGTGCCACTCTGGAGCACTCCGCTTGAAAGCCCTCCTCCGCCCTTGACGCCGTCTTCACAAATGGATAAATAATTGCGCTGATCAATGGGGACGGGCGATGGCAACATGACAGCTGTAAATATACTGTGTCGCTCCTGTTCTTTTCAGTATTCCTTTTGTTCTGCCTCAGCATGCCCCAACATGTTTGCCTGCGCGTCTGGCATTTGCATCGGCAGAGAACTCAAGTGTGATGGCTGGAACGACTGCGGCGATATGAGCGACGAGATAAAGTGCAGTACGTTTCCTCTCCTGCCTTGTGATTTTTCTCATAGCTTATATATGCTTCAATTGGGAATGGGGAAATATCTACGATTTTCTTACACACACACACACACACACACACAAATATATATATATACAGTATATATATACAGAGTGTGTAAAAATATTATCTTGTGTAATGGTGTTTCATTACTGTACAGTACGTACGCCAAATGCATACATATTGAAATTTCTAAATGCGATAATAAAAGAACCTGTGGTGTTATTCTCCTACATTTAGGTAGTAATAGCCTCCACTGAAAAGATTTCCTGGGGGGAATTTTGGAAATTTTGCCTCACCTCTTGCCTCTTCCAAACCAAGCTCTTCCAAAAATATTATGTGCCTTTGCTTTGTGCACTGGCTCCAAGTGGTAATACCATAGCTTTCACCAAACTGTGCATGTGCAGATGGATACTTGGTCCGTATTTGGAAAGTCAGATCTCATAACCATCAAAGCAACTATTGTATAAAATGTCACCCGGATCCTTTCAAATGAGGATGGATGAGTGTCAATATGAGTAATGCTAACAGGTTGATTCCGTCCTTATTTTAAAGTGTCAGATACTTGCACAGGCTGCTGGTAACCACCCATGACTACTTTAGGCTTCATTCACTTATTTAGCCATTTCGGTAGTAAAAAATATGTTTTGTGTAATTATTTTAACCTATTTTAAATATATAATTGCAACATTTCATGTGCACTTACTCTTGACTGAAAATGACATCCAAATCTACTCTAAGCTGCTCGGGGAAAGACTAGTCATGGATCACCTGTTTTCCGCATATGACTCTCACAAGCTAACCTGTGAGTGGTTGTTACCTGAGCCTTGAGCACATGCAATGTCATATCCGTGCAACAACAAATTGCGGAATGTGTTTTTAAAGGTATGAAATGAACAAGAAAAAAACAAATATATAAATATATAATATTTAATAAAAAAATGTGTATAAATAAATTCATATATACAAAATATTACATTTTCACGACTGAAAATGGCTTAACAGGTACACTTTAAAGGGCTTTAACATTGAGCAAGTCCTGCTCTGAAACAGTTGGTGCTATATTGCAGCAGTTGAACACATCGGCGAATTAACATCTACTTCAGAAAGAAAAAGGCTTACTTAAAGTACTCAGCGGGACTACTCAGTATGGTATCGGTCTAATAAAAAAGTGATATCAAACATTTCTACTCTCAAACATGGGAAAAGACAGCACTCTTTCAAATGAATTCAAATTTCTATGACCTTTCCTCCAACTGCTTCTGGGCCATCTGGCTATGATAGGATAGAAAAGGATAGTTCCTAAGCCAAATCTAAAATCCCAGGAGATCCAGAGAATTGCCCAACATGCCTTTTAAAATGGAAAAATTGAAGCTTGTCCCAATAAATTGGTCCATGCAGTTTAGGAGAAAATAAAACGGAGAGACTAATGTTGCAAAGTTTTAACAGACATCAAACAGCAGTTTGTTAAGTCTGTTGATGTCTTTGGGATACATTTCTCAAAGCGTGCACAGATCTTTTTCCCAGCTTTTTCCCGGTTTCCCAAATTTGTGCCAATCACCAACATAAGCTAATATTCCACTAATAGTGTTGCTGATACCAAAAACATGCATGATAGTTATATTGGACAATCTAAACCACAGGTGTCAAACTCAAGGCCAGATCCGGCCCGCCACATCATTTTATGTGGCCTGCGAAATGCTGATTTGACTGATTTGAGTTTCTGGCTAAAATACCAAACTTGCAAGTTGTCTTCAAGTATGTTTTTTTTAAATTCTCAATACGTCTTTTGAATCATTTTTGCCATTCTCTGATTTCAAAACGAGGCAAGTGTGTTGCAAACACTTTTCAAATTTATTTGATTTCACAGTTATACGGCCCTCTGACAGAACTACGATGTGGCCCACGATAAAAATGAGTTTGACTTCTCTAAACTGTCCGTAAGTGTGATTGTGAATGGTTGTTTGTCACTGTGTGCCCAATTAGCTGGCAACCAGTTCAGCCTGCGACTCTACTGAGGATAAGCGTTTGGAGTAAATGGATGGATGGATGGATGAATGAATAGTGTCTCTGATATTAAAAGCCTAAATCCATGGCAGAACGTATATTTTTGAGCCATTTCTGCCCGAATTGTTTACTTCATTTGTAATTGCCTAACATGTGATTGTGTTCCCTCAGATTGTGACAAGGACCAATTCCACTGCGGCAACGGTTTGTGCAAACCTAAACTGTGGGTTTGCGATCGCGTTAATGACTGTGGGGATGGCAGTGACGAGAAAAGTTGCAGTAAGTCAACCAAATACTTATTTTTTCCTCTCCTTCGTGGTATTTCTAATGTCCTCACTATTTGCACGCAGGCTGCGAAAAGAACGAGTGGCGCTGCGGGGATGGCATGTGTCTACCTCAGGACGTGGTGTGCAATACCAAGACGGACTGCGTCGATGGCAGTGACGAGGCCTCATGTAAAACCTGTAAGTGCTGCCGCTTATTCTCTTGAAGCTCAGTCATGCATTCAAAAATCCATTTATAAGCATGTTACACGAGCCATTAAGTGCTTCATCCTACAGTGGAGTGGTGGTTTAGGCTTTACAAAGCTGCTGCCTTTTAGTCTCCATTGAATGCAGGTTTTTTTTTTTTGTTTGTTTGGTTTTTATCTCTATGGTTTCCATGGGGATTTGTCTCAAAATTATTCACACAAACACATCCGTGATTTTCACATTTGTTGAATTCACAAATATATTAATGATTACGGCTGGCACTGTTTTGTTTTTTTTTTACATTGAACGTGAGTTGAAGTTGAGTTGATCTAATTACTGTACTTATTGTTTGTAATCTTCTTCTATTCTTCTGTAAATTATTAGACATCAACAAAATGTGCTACTTTGTTAGCAATCACAATCAGCATTAGCACACTAGCAATAACTATTTCTGGTCAACAAGCATTAACTCCTTATTAGCACAGATGGGCAATTTACAGTATTTTGCTAGTCCACATTAGTCAGAGCCCCGCCCCACTTTCTGTCTTCGTCAGTCTGTCGATTTTTCAAGCCAGAAAAATATTACAATTCGGCAGTGTATTTTTTGCTCACCCTTCCGCCATCACTAGAGCCAAATTTGGCTTTTTTTTTTTCAAGTACGTCATTGTAATCATCTGTAGTGATGGGCTGCTGACACGCAAAGGTCCGACGCTTGCGCCATACGCATCAATTGATCGACCTGTTTAAAATCGAGTCACTTGCCGGGCTCGAATGTCCCCAGGGATCGTCGATCGTACTTTGTTTTTCCGAATTGCGTTCAAAGAAACACGAAATGCAGAATCTGATAGTGGCTCATTTTCCAATTTTCAGTTTTCGAACAGAAAACAAGCAATACTGCCTCCACGTAGATGAACAAGAGATGGTTGTTCAACATACGTTTCAAACAGCTGTTTGTGAATACCTTAAAACTGCATAACATTTGTCTCAAAAATTGCACATTCAGTATTTCACAAGCAGAATTGCAAAAGCGGCTGTAGAAAATGGATGGATAAATAATAGTAAATAAAATAAATGCACACAGATTAAAAGCACGTGAAAACCTCATTTTCAACCCCGTTTGTTGTATTTGAAATGTATTTGTGGTTATGGAGCACGTGAAAATCTTAGCTATACATTTAGGAATAATTTTGAGACAAACTTCTCCCCATAGTTTTCTAGTCTTCTTGTTTTACGCAAAGGCCGCTTGGGTTTTCCTTAGTTTCACTGCTGTGACTAAAGCAGTATATTAAACCTGGAGCCCACTCAATACACCCAATCAATAAAACCTCCTCAATCACAATGCCTTGTGCATTTAAGGCTCACTTTGAAGTCTCCCTGATTGCACGGTGTTGTTTTGGTTGGAGTTAGCGGTCGATTTGAATAGTGAATGTGTTTTGATCTGGGCTATTGCTTGTCCCCACCTGACCGCCGCAGCCCCGGGTATCTGCTCCGACTTCAGCTTCAAGTGTAAGAACGGCGACTGCGTCAACAAAGTCAACGCCGAATGCGATCGAGTCCACGACTGCGACGATAACTCGGATGAGGCCAGCTGTAGTAAGTAGTCGTCTTGATCTTTAGTTCCAGTTGCCACATTCAGTATTCAGCTGAAAGTGGCTTTAATCTCCCCATTGTCATTTAAAAGAGATTATGAAAAAAGCAGTGTTGAGCTGTGCATTTGTTAGAAAAAAAAAAGCCTGAGGCATTGACTGCTTTATTTTTTTAATTCTTTGTAAGCAGCTTTTATCTGTATAATTTCTTTATTCAAATTTAGCCTCAGGATATAGCTGGTGTATGTTGCTCATTTTTGATCACATAATGTGACATTCTGCCTTTTATTAGTGTTCCTAATAGTCAGAATACCTGGAAGGCATCTCATATTCATCAGTGGCTCTGTCCTCACGTTTCCAGGTTGTGGCACCCGGCCGTATAAACTGAACCGAATCGTAGGAGGCCAAAACGCCGAGCTGGGAGAGTGGCCCTGGCAGGTCAGCCTGCACTTCCTGACCAGGGGGCATGTTTGCGGGGCCTCCATCATCTCCGAAAAGTGGCTCCTCTCAGCGGCCCACTGCTTTGTTACTCATGACCCAGCGTGAGTCACAGCTGAGAGAGACTATATATACATTTAATGTATAAACACAGAGGGGATTGCTTGTGCATACTGTTATCATGTTTTATTATTCATTGTGTATTTGACATTTTATCAGATCTCATTATGCACTCTTCTTGGAAAAAAATGAACTATGCACAACAGAGGACAAATTATACAAATTTCAAAGTCTGAAAAAGAGCCCCTGATGATACAGTTAATTCAGAAAAACCTTGGGGGGCTTACATTTACATCTCATTTTGGGTAAGGACAGAGCTGCAGTCATCATAGCGGCCTGTAGGTGGAGCACTATCCCTGCTGGACGACATGAGGCACTCCAGTATAATTGAGCAGGATGTTGATTGTTTCTGCACTTTCCCTCTAAATATTGATATTTGTTGAATAGAACAACATTATTTAATCAAAGTATTTACAAGACTACAAATGGGGATCACTTATACCCTTTCCTTGCCAATATATCATCATAAGGAGTAGTGACAGTGCAACTAAACAATGAATGTAAATTGGACCCTGTGAAGACGAATGGTGTTTACTTGAATTTCCTCATTTCACAAAGTATGAAATCTTGTTCACAGCTTTGTTGCAGTTACATAACCTTTGCTTCCGTTTTGCCCAAACAGAAATAGAATTGCGTCCAACTGGCAAACGTACAGCGGCATGCAGGACCAGTATAAGCACGACGACGTCCAGCGCCGTTCCGTGAAGATGATCCACAGCCACCCGGATTATAACCCCATGACCTTTGACTACGACATTGCTCTGCTGGAGCTCAGCGAGCCTCTGGAATTGACTAATACCATCCAACCCATCTGCCTACCCGCTCCCTCCCACGTCTTCCCTGCAGGCATGTCCTGCACGGTCACGGGTTGGGGCGCGCTTCGAGAAGGAGGTAGTCAGCATACATTACATATTATGCTCCCATCTTCAATCCTGCTCTATTTTTAAAATGGCTGATTTAGTAGGGTTGGGACAAGCCGCAAATCCCACAATATGAGATATCTCACGAAATTGAGTTTGCGAGACGAGATAAGATTTTTGCAAAATTTGTAATAACCCTAACCCTAACCCTAGTTTTCAAAATGTTCTCTCTCTACTCAGTAGATTGCGACAAAATTACCAACCTAGCGTGCAAATGTAAATAAGGAGAATCAAGCTCGTGTTGAACTGAGATCTTTCGTAATACTGAATAGTTGAACAAAATACTTACAGCTCCTGTTAGCTGCAGTGTATGATGTCATTTTTACTTTTTTTTGGCAGTGTTTCCAAATCGTTTTTGTTTTATGTGCCAACATTTTATCTTGTTTTTCTGAAAACCAAAATAGTGCAACAGTTTTTTTTTTAGCAGTTGTAGCATCCTGTATTTCTCTTGTAGGGCAGCAGCTATTGATTAATGGCACACACACAATAAGATACATGTAAACATTACAAATGGAAGCGCTTGAAGAATTCTTAACACAAACTAAATCTCATCTTTATAATTTCTTCATATTTTCTTTTTATTTATATCCATATGTAATATATTAATGATCATAAATCAGTATTTACCAACCTTCTCTCTTGCACCACTTTCTGGATACAGTCATTCACATCAAACATTATGGCAGCCTCAGGATTTCCAACCTGCTCAGCTACAAGAATCATTTCCTTCTTGAAAGCTACCGTAATGTCTGTCTATGTGAACAAGGATGGACATGGACGTTGGTTCAGTCTGATTGTTTCTTTTATTGAAAGTAATGTGGTGACAACTTCAGCTAACACGAGTTTCTGTTGGCTGCAACTCAGGCATTGGCTGCTAACCTCTGACTTCCGCCCTCTAGCTTGTCCCATTACCGTAATTACCATAAAAGAATATGCCAACTATGGGAATGGTAAACTGTACTTAATACCTTGGCTTATCTGGCTGACTAAAGCAATCTCCCTTGAATGTCGTCGCACCCATACTTTTGACCGTAATTTTTGGGGGAAAAAAATACATCCTACATTTTGGGAATTACGGTCGCCCTCGTGCTGTTCGGCCACAGGAACATGTCGTGGCATTCTAATCTCGCAAGAGCTCGTCATACGAGATCTGATCCCATCCCCGGTAATTACAACAGTGTTCCCTCGATTTTCACAGTCAATGAAGAAGGTTAATGAGCTCCCCACAATCCTCCTCATTGGAAATTGTGTACACATACATATGTTTGTATGAATGTGTTTAATAAAACCTTGCCATCCTTTCTTTCCCATGCTCAGTGGTCTAACAGTAGTGCTGAGGTTGCGCGCATCTCTTTTTGAGCACGAACTTTATTTTCTTCTACAACAGACCACACACAGTGTGCAAGAGCAAGTTGAGCAGCCGCTAACTCTCTTCGCAGCCCGAGCACTACCCTCCCCCCTCTTGTTGCCCCATCTATTCCCCACAATGCAATTCTTCCTAAAGGGCTAAACTCAGCCAGCGTTATCATTCTTTCCCTCATGCATCCGCTCATGCTTCCCCTCCCCCACATGTATGTCTCCGCACAGCCCTCTCACTCACCCCCATAAGCGCACCACACTTATGTCATGTCATGAATCCGTCGATGTAGAATGACGAGCAGCGGTTCAGTTTTTAAGAAAAACTGCCTTTATTTGCGGCCAAATAAAACCAAGTATTAACAGGCTGTTCGACTGCTTCAGACTCCACTTTAGGACTGAGAGTGGGAGTGTCATTGCAATGCATCCGGTGGACGTTGCTGTAAAGTGACGGTCTTTTGGAAAAACAAACACAAAAAACAAAACGCTAAGCACTAAAGCCACAAAAAGTGAAGTGCAAAGTGGCGAGATAACCCGTATACCCATTCTGTATATTGCAGCTTTTATTCCCTAATTATGGGTGACCCACTCTGTAGTACTCTGTGTGTGTGTGAGTGTGTGTGTCTGTTTCCCCACTTTGCATATCCAACACTCATCAAAATTAAGACATTGCACTCCTCCCCGATGCCTCTTACAATGAGCTATTCATCTCAGCCCTTCATCTTCCATCATTTCCTGCTTCGTCTTTTTATCTCTTGCATTTCATCCCGTCCTCCTTCTTTCCTTTAATGTCCTTCCTGCTTCTTTCGCTCTCACATCACGGCATGCTTCTCTACTGCCTCCCTTCCCTTCTCTTCATTTTCTAATCTGCTCTCTTCCATTAAGCCTTTCCCCATATCCATACATCAAGACGGATGCCGATCCTCTGGGAAGCCTCTTAAACCTTCATTAGCTAACACTAATCCAGCCCATTAACACCTTTGATTTGAGGGGCGAACATTGTGGAGCGCTGACCCCCTTGTCCTATTTTCTCAGGTCAAAAGGCACAGCTTCTACAGAAGGCTTCGGTGAAAATCATCAACGACTCCGTGTGCAATGTGGTCACGGAGGGCCAGGTGACCTCTCGGATGCTCTGCAGCGGATTCTTAGCGGGAGGAATTGATGCATGTCAGGTGAGAGGAAGTTAATAGATGGATGTTCTTCACAGCCCTGTGAGTGCCCTCATCCGCCCTTCTTTTATGACCCCGTTCACCAGGGAGACTCCGGAGGCCCCCTGGTGTGTTTTGAGGAGAGTGGGAAGTGGTTCCAGGCTGGGATTGTGAGCTGGGGAGAGGGCTGCGCTCGCCGCAACAAGCCTGGTGTCTACACTCGTGTCACCAAGCTGAGAGACTGGATCAAAAAGGAGACGGGGGTTTGATCATGTGACGGAGAAGCTCGGGCTAACGGACATGGAGAATTTTTTTTTTTTTTTTTTTCTAGCGTTGGATTTAGGTGACATTGCATAGACCCAGACCCTCACATGAATGACTCCAAGCACTTTATTTCCATTTTATTCATCCTCCCACTCCAAGTATGACGCACGCATTGGCCACATTGACTCACATTTGGTATTGTAATCATCTTCTGTTTTATTGTTTACAGATAAAAATATCCTCACTAAAATCTAAAGTCAAGTATTATCCACATTTTGCCATTGTTTTTCAAATTTCAATGATTGAAGAAACAATTGAAGTGCTTTTGAACAGCAACGATCTCTCATCCGTTACTTATTTTTGGGATTTAGCCACCAAATATGAACCTACAATGCCTCTTTATAGCCTTCACTTCACTGTTGATACATTTCTGAACCATTTTTTTGCTTTTGTGGCAATGAGAAAAAAAAAAAAAAACATCGAAAACCCCATTAGAGCGCTGGAAAATCACCAACTGTGGTATTCAGTCCACTTAGTAAAACCTATCATAAGATTGTTGTTGAATGCGAATCAGTTCCATAGTGGTTGAGGTATTTGGTGTAGTTCCACAGTTATGCTTAAGTCACCTTCTCAGCTCTCATCTTGTTTGCTTGAGAAACTAAAGCATCTTTTCAGTCTGTAAAATTAGGCAAATGTTTTCTTTTACAATTTACCTTCCAGACTTCTCATTTGTTGCAAGTTTTAATGTAGGGATCCAAAGTTTTCGATATTTATCGAAGGGCACAAACAATCTGGGAAATAAATACTGCTGTTGTGGAAGGGAATGGAATTTGTTTCCAAACAAAGAATTCACAATATTTACTATTGACAAATATTTTCATATACACTATGCAGCAGTGATATAAAGGTCCCAGTTTAGTATTTCTTGTTTTGTGTGAGTGTGCGTGCATGTGTATGTTTGTATGTGCGTGCACACGTAGGAAAAAGTAACTCCAATAAACAATTTTGATTGTGTTCCCCAATTCCTCATTAAATTTCTTCTGATTTGCATTTGACTGGGTCATGGCTGCTGCATTTGTTATGTTGTGGATAACAAATGCATACCTTGTGAGACGTTGTTGAGTTCTAATGAGCATGTTCTTCACGTCCCCATGGCGAGCTGCGTGCCTACCAGGGGAACACAGGTGACAAGACAAACTCACATTGTCAATAATACCTGCTTTTGTCTCAGCTCTGTCCTATTAGCCCGCGAGATGGGCATGCTGTGTTCCGGGAGGAACGTACACGTGCAGTGGGGGTTGTACGATCGCATCTGTCTTCATTAAAAGCCGAGCACTGCTATGGGAATAGGAAAATCAACAGCGCCGCTAATTTACGTATTCATCATTGTTGCTATGTGAGAGGCTTTGTTTGTCACACCTGCTTGAAGCTGGCCCCCCATTCCACACCAAAATGGGGGCAAATGGGGATATTGTTTGCTTGGTTTTTTTTTTTTTTTTTTGGTCTTCCAAAATTCAGCCCTCCCTCCAAAAGTATATTACGCTGTTGCAAAAGAAAAAAAAAGCCAACCTTGTTCCAATCTGTGATTTTTTTGGTTTTTTTTTTTTTTTTTAACCTACAACGTATGTTTGGTAAGGTGCCCCCCCTCCCAAAAAAAAGAAAAAAAGAAACAAAAAGAAACTATAATGCAGAACAAGGCATTTAATTAAAAAAAAAAAGGGTAATGTATATAGTATGCCGGGAAGAGCATTGTACATTTTTTTTTTTTTTTTTTTAAACAAAAATAACTATCGGAAGGTGTCTTTGGGGGTAATTACCATGTATATTTTCTCAAAAATAAAAAAATGGGCAAGTATTGTGAGGCTATTTTTAAAAGTAAATAAAGCAATAAAAATGAAAAATAAATGGATATGAGATGGGTTTTTTTTCTGGGGGGGTGCATATGTGTAATAAGGTGTTTGAAAAACAAATAGAAATAAAAAAAAAAAACATCATTAATGTGTGTGCGTGCGTGTGCGTGTGTGTGTGTGTGTGTGTAACATTCCACAATGTTACACACAAAATTCCACACTAAATGCTGACTTTATCGGAAATGGTTTTATTTAAATATAAATATGTGTACAAAGATACGAGCAATGGTAGCTTATTTTTTCAGCAAATAAAACTCTCAATACATTATTAAAAGAATGAACAAGCAAATGACAATTAGTTGCGATAAAATAACCAACAAAAAAAGCATTAAATGATTGGTAAAGTAAGGAAGAAAACAGTGGCTTCAAATAAATCAAACAAGATAGATACATTATTATATAAAGATATTTTACAGAGCAGCTTACACGCTGTACATTAAGGCTTATATAAAATATAAAAATAAAGACAAGCAATGATTTTGCCTCCACTATCAAGTTTTACTTGTTCTCGTCAGGCTGCCTGGTAACAAGCGTCAAATGGCAGTACAGGCATCATACACTGAAACATCCACAAGGTAAAATGCAACTGAGCCAGGTGCAGAAACAAACGTCTCAAACATGAAATGGACATGACTCTAAATGCGGAAGGTTTTCACTAGACACATCATTTGCATGCAACAGAGAGAAAACATGGGCTTAGGCCTTTTGTACAGATGCTGTATTTCCAGGGTAGTACTGTTTCTTGTAAACATTTTAAGACCATTTGATTAGGATGTAAAGCGTCCATCTGACTGCCTGGCATATTGCCCCTCCTGATGTGGCACTCAGGTTTTGTTCGAGTTCAAGATTGCCACCATGTTACTTACAAATGATCGTGTTTGATTGTTCCGGTAATACCCTTTTTCCCTGCTTCACAATCACAAAATACTGTAGAAAACAGTACCGGGTAAGGAATGCAGTACTGGGACCCCAACCCTGTAAAACGGTCACCATCTTTGGGCATTTATGGCCTTTCCACTTGCCGCCTCCTTAAAACACACAATCGCCTTACAGTTGTTCATGGAAATCAAGGCTAAAATACAACTCCTTTTCACATTTTGTGGTCCGGTTGTTTTATAGGGTCCAGAACAGGCCAAAATCATCCGCAGGTTAGTTTGTTTCTGTGGCTAGCTCAGTCTTTTGTTGGAAATGGACACACACGTGTGCTTGGTACTGTATTCCTTTCGCATGCCAACCAAAAAACAGCAAAAGACATTGGTGGTAGTTTGTTGGTGTCCATTTTAAGCTGTAGGAACGCCATCTTGCTGATGTTTCACCTCGAGCGTTGACATTGCAGCTAAATCACTTTTGTCAAGAAGATCTGATTTTCGAGTCCACCGATAGAGTATCTCCTCATGTTTGTGTCATGTGTGGTCAATCATGCAGAGATAAACTGGTGAGGTATTAAACTTCACAATCTGCTGAAATCTCCAGCTTTGTTTAGCATCAATGACGATCCTCCGTTTGTCACGCTGACAGCTTAGAGTGACTTCCTCTTAGTATTTGTCCAAAGTTGACAAAGTCTTTGTTCATGTTAGTTCTCCCACACGGGTATGTGGCGGCGACATATTTCACTACACATTGCTTCTGTTCTTTTGATTTCCAACAGCCCTTGTCTGATCACACATGCGTCTGCATACGCTGTGAGGGCCGGCCGTAGTCCGACTGTTGGGAGGACACTTGTGACGAGGCGTAAGAGAAGCGGGACGAACTGGACACCTTGCTGGCCTCATCCGACTGGTCGTACGCGTCTACTTTCTCATAAGAAGCTGGCTTGACGTAACTGGTGAAGGCGCGGCCATAGGTTGCCGGCAGATATGCGGAGCCGCTGTAGACGGGGTCGGTGGGATAAATGGTGGCCGGTTGAGCGGGCTGCTGCTGGGCGGCTTGTTGCTGTTCATACGCGGACTGGCTCAGTGTGTTGGTCGTGTATCGGTGGGCGAAGTCGTAAACCCGTGGCTGGGTGCCGTGTTGGCCGTACATCGGGCTCGGAGAAGGCAGCTGGGATGGTGTGTAGACAGGCCGAGGGTTGGGAACGTACTCAGAGAAGCCCCCACCGCGTATGTGTCGATCTTCGTGACCACGCACGTTGTAGTAGCCGTTGGTGGGATCCTTGAGTGGATAGAGATACATGTCTTGAGTACTTGACATACCTCAGACACTGAAAATAAAAGTATGGATTTGCGCTATTTGGCAGTCTTTTTCCAGTGAGTGTTTACCTTGATGTCCGATCGCTCATCCTCCTCCTCTTCCAACAGATCACTGTGTTCTGTGCGAGACGTCCCAGGAGACTCGCTACTATTTGGCGCCTGAGGAAAGACCACGCTTATTTTGATGAATTAATACAGAAGACGAGACCTTGCTTGGAAGAGAACAAGGCGACTCTGTTACATGATTTAATGTTCGCTATGAATGACAAGACTATATCGAGAATGGATTCCTGGGGTTTTACCATTGGCTCTTTGACATCCTCCTCGTCATCGTTGCCGCGTGTGGCATTGTGATCACTATGAACAATTTGAACTCTGATGTCACTCTTGGAGAGGCGGGTACATCTTTTGCCTGGAGGTAATGAAAGGGATAGGCTATAGAATCTATTCAACATGAAACAGCACTGCAATTGTTTGATTTATAAAAATGGGCAAGTGACCCATCTGCCCTATACTGACCGTTGAGCTCACCTTTGCCAGTGTGCCTGCAGCAGATGGAGACCAGTGTGATAACGCAAATGATCAGGACGCTGCCTCCACCCACTGACCCACCAACAATTAACAGCATAGGTGGGGCTTCTGTAACAAGAGTAACGGGGGCAGAGTTAAGCATGATCTTAGGAAAAGTGTCAGAAACATTTGATACAAAGAACCAGACACTCCCATTTAATTTGCTAATCCCTGAGATACCAGCGCTTGAAGGATGCAAGCTCAGTTAACCGTGACCACGAACGTTTGCTTGTGCGGGCAATCTGGAATCACACCACCCTGGCTATTGTCTCTAATCTCTCTGAAGTAAGGGTAACAAGGCTTGACATGCAATGAAGCAATAGACAGTAATCTAATTAGAGATTCTAGAAGAGATACCGGAGCCCATTTCTCTGGAGACTTCACTCTGCCACAGTGATGTAAATTACGAGAGAAGACCTTATTTTTGGTGTCTGCTCCAACAAAAGTCTTCCACTGGCTACAGCATTCCAGTGTAATTTTAAGATCACTTTAGTGGAATGCAGCCAGAGATGCCGGGCTTGACTGACACAATGATAGAGAATATCAGACCAAACTAAAACACATGACTCCATCTAATTGACTTTTGTCCCCAATCAATATCTATGTTATAAGGGCAAACATATTCATTAAAGCTAACCATCTGCTGATTAAATCATATCGATTAGGAGCGTATAATTAAGATAAGGAGAGGCATGGGCTCTGCTTTTACCTAATCTGGTCCTTCTTTGCAGAAGGATTGAGAGTTTCATTATGTTGTCTTCAAAGGGCTTCGGCGGGAGACTTTTATGTTTTGATTGCCTTTGTTTGGTGAGTTAGTTAGCAGGATTAGGCAAAAACTACATTGCTGATTTTTACTCAGATTTTGTCAGAGCCAGTGCTTACGTGGGACAAGGAAAGGAACCATTCCATCTTGGTACCGAACCAGAAAAGTGATGATGGAAGTGCCGAAAGTGATGACGGACGTACCAGCTTGTATCAGCAGAACAGTTAATGACGGGAAAACAAAATAAATGAATAAATGCCCATCTGATAGCAAAGCGTTAAAAAAAAAAAACATGTATAGCAAGTATAGTGACACATTTTCTGGGGTGGCATGTGTGGTAAGCCCTCCCATTTTTAAATGACTGTGTATAGCAAAGCATTCCCCAACAAAAGGTAACCCCATAGAAAAAAAAGTATAATGAGGCATTTTTTCAAAGATGTGTACGAAGGTGATTTTTTGGAAAGAAAACAAGCATGTATAATAAGGTGTCTAAAAAACAACCATGTATAATCAGGTGTTAAAAAGAGAATATCTTAATAATTTATTCATGAATTCTGAAAAAAATTGGAAAAAAATCAGAGGCATGTCGTATACAGGTATATTAAAAATTATGGATTTGATGTTGATTGCTCAGAATGAAGTTATAATAATCCATTATTCAATCTGCTTATCTTCACAGGGGTGGTGGGGATGCCGGAGCCTATCTCAGGTGACTTTGGGCACAACGTTTCTTCACGTTCACAACGTTTATTATCATTAGTATTACATTATCAGGGTTACAATATTAGCTATTCTTGTTGTGTATTTACCTTGTTCCTTGAGTGTGACCAAGGCGGTACCGGTGCCAAAGTTGTTCCAAGCAGTACAATTGTAGCGCAGCTCAAAATCAGGCGCCAGAGTTTCGGAGAGCACCAGAGATGAGACAACTCCTTGGTCGTTGGTTACCGTCTGCACTGAATAGCGACCAGAGGAGCCGGACGAAAGACTGATGTCTCCAAAGGACCATACCTGTGGGAAGGAGCATAATCGTACATAATTGATGAGAGTGATTTTTCTACATGCTTCTTCACTTGTGAGTAAAGGGAATACACGTACACCCTTAGATCCATTCATTCTGGTACCAGTATCTTCCTCTGTAGCACTTTCTTTCTGCTGACCTCAAAAGCGCTACGAGGCTGACCTAGCTGGCGAGCTTATGTTTAAGCACCCTCCCACGTAGCGCCCTGAAGGTGAGGTATAAGGAGGCTGAGGTAGCCACACTATGAAGTGGGCCTCCTCTTTGCCGTCAGTAGCGCAGGGCCAGCAGAGCACCTGTCTCTCCCTCTGTCCGCTCCTCTCGCACCCTAATTATCCTCTCTCAGCCCAGCATACATTCATTGGTTCAACAAGGTCACCTGAGTGATGCCTCTCGAGCCGCTAATTGAATGCAGTTTGTCTGAAACGTGTAGGGAGCCCGTCTCCCACAGCTCCCCCTACGCCGATCGCTTCCTTTAATGCCAGTGCAATTACGCTGCTGAATATATGCGTATGCCTTTATTAGTGAGTTGAATATGTCTTGGTGCAAAGGTGTCAAGGTGAGGTCAGGGGTAACATGCAAGCAAGTGAAATATGTATGTCGCAAACACAACTGAATGACAAAGAGATTCACTTACAATCTTATAAGGCGGAGGGGTGCTTCCCACCCTGCATTCTAGCTTGCCCTTGGAGTGCTTCACTGCATGCTGTGTGGCCTCAGCTGTGATGATAGGAGGGCCTAGTGTGAAGAACACAGGAAGAGGAATGAGAAAACATTCTGACACACCAGACACCATATTGTCAGAGTAATCCATCGGAGGAGGTAGCGCACCATTTACAGTCAAGGTGGCATCTCTTTCGGCAACTCCGATGCGGGGAACGATGGCCTTGCAGGTATAGGTCCCAGCTTCCGCCTGTGTAACAGACTTGAGCTGCAAGGTGTTACTGTTACTTAGCACCTGTGAGAAACAGAGAAGGCCAAGGAGATTGATGGGTTTTCATTCTAGACAAATGACATGATTTTTTTGCAGTCTTATTCCTACAAAGCAGTACAGATGTCACCTTGTGTAAAAAAGTTAGATACCAAATTAACAAATCTGCACTGTAAAACTTTCTTGCATTTTGTTAAGGATAGACTTCATTTTGTCTTGGAGAAAAGATATGCCTTTACTTCTATACACTGCAATGGATTCAATGTTAATTATAACCACAATACAAGCTTTGTATAAGTGCAAGGATATGAAAGGATATGACCTTGTTTCTCTAGCTCTCTTAGTTTTCTATGAGACAAGGTAAGATGCCTGTTGTTGGAGGAGCAGGTGCATATGGCAGCTCATGAGCAAAGTAATGAGAATAAGGCAGACGTTATTTTGAACTATCAGCTTTTCATTCACTTGTAACTCTTGTTAGTTTGTGTGCTTGTCTGTCTTTTGTCAACTAGGCTTACATTTGTCTTTGACAATTGGTTCTCAAACATTTTTTCAGCATTAATAACAATTCAATTAAGCCTTTTTTTAAGTCACATTAAGTTAATATTTACTTCTTAACGCTAGGCTTTCTGTATGTTAACTAGCTCCGTTTTCACGCATTGGGCTTCTTGTGCTTGAGTTGTTTGGGGTTGGAAAACAAAGGTCAATCACATCCTGAAATGGACACTGATTGAGTGTCACTGTGTTTGGCATAACCTGATTGGTTTTTACTGTGGGTGGGAGGGCAAGTTCAGGAGCAGAAGGAAGATGTGAAAATAGAAGAGATAGAGATATTGTTGTTTCAATGGATCTTAAATTTAACTTTAAAAAATGCACCGACTGCACCTTCTGTAAAGGTGTAGCGATATATTTCTTTGTAATAGATGCTTTCTTTCTTTTTTTTCGTTGTTGGATGGTTTTGTTTTTAACGTCAGTCGGATTGTAGATTGCACAACACATTTGTTTATGTTTACATCAGAGATAGATTTGCTATCGTCAAAACTCCGCTGTGAAAACTGTCTGGCTGCAAATATGTTATAAAGACTATAAGTCGCACTGGTTAATAAGCTGCAGCAGCAAAATATGAGCAAAAAAAGGATTGTCACAGATAAGCCGCAATGGACTATAAGCCGCAGGTAGTAAAATGAGATATTTCTGCAAAAAGATGTTACACGGAAGTTTATCTTTTTTTTTGTTATTTTTTTTGTAATTGTCAACAGCAACATCCTCTCTTTAACAGACTGAACATGCCTGCATGTTTAATCCCAACATATTTATAGAAAATGGATGGATGGATATTTTCAACACTAACAGAATACTAAATAGCGGTTCAAAATCGAAATCAATACTTCAAGAGCATCTTTTTTTAATCTCCCTTTGTTTAATAGATTAGTGAACATAAAAACACATTGCACATAATTCATATTTACGATCATAAATGCATAAATAAAATCATATATAAAATATATAATATATAAAATCACAAATTTACCCAAAATTTGATACATTCTCTTTTTCAATTTAGACATATATTTTATTTTAATAATATATTTATGGAACTCTTTTTGAGCACAGCCTGTGATTCACATCTTTTCAGTTCTATTTCATAGTTGTTCCATGAATTTAAACCTTGAACAGATACACACATTTGTTTGCTGGGTTAGGGTTAGGGTTGATGAATAAATAAAAAATGAATAAATGAATAAAAAAAAAAAAAAAAAACAACAGATAAACCGTACCGGACTATGAGGCAGGGCTCAAATCATGAGCCTTCATAGTTTTAAAGTCCGAAAAATACGGTATGTCTTTTCAATAATACTATGGTTTGCTGGCAACAAATGGCATTCCTGCACTGTTTTTTGCTTGAACTGTTTTCCCCTAGTGATACAACACCATCCTCCCAAAACCCCAGTGTGTTAAATGCCAATCAAGGAAGGGTTTATCACCCCAAAGTGAACTGTGTTCTTTTACTTCTCACATCATCGAGTGGCTACAGATGCTTGTGGGTTTTGGTACAATTTGCTTGTCTTTTATCACAACGTTTAACACTCAAGCTGGGGCTGAGTAGCTGCTTGGTAAGCTTGTTGTAATAAAATTGTGAGAAGACAACAGAGCGAAGGATGGTGTGAGTGGGCCTCTGAAGGACCGCGCTCACTCACTCCTTAGCTCATCGATTCTGTCATTCTATCAAGCTGCGCTTAATCCATTTACCTCCACTCAGGCCTCCCTCCTATTTCCACACGGCCCCCTCTTGCACCGTCCACTTTTCTTTTTCAACGCACTTACAAAGTAACCCAATTAATCCATTACTCTTAGCTATGTGTGGGACAGCAAGAGTGGGTGGATTAGAAAAAATGTCTGCTTTCTCCCTCCGAGGAGCCGAATGTTCCCTCAGTTGTGACGACATGGCTCACGGCATTTCGATTTTTTTTTTACTCTGGGTATTTTCACCTGTTAGTAGTAATGGCAGCGAGCGAGAAAAGAAAGTGCGCCGATGCTGCACTGAAATAATTTTTAGCAGCATAGTTAAGTTCTTCTAGGAAACGGTTATTCAAATGCTGCTAGCGCTGCCTGATGCCTGATGAGCTAGGGATGTTTTACCCGCACCGGTTGACTGACTGCTTCTCGGACTGATTGAGTTAGTGCGACGACAGCCAATCTGAGCACGGCAACGTTGCGTATATCTGTCAGTGGACAGACAGTTCTCTGCCAGAGGCGTTATCCCTCAGGGAGCTTGGTGAGCGCAGCTTTTTGAAGAATGTGTAGAGAGAAAAGTGTGAAGGCGTCATGCCTGAAGGCCATGTGCGAATGTTTCACTCTGAGGGGACGGTGATCAACGGTGAAGTGTTGAATCTTCAAGATGCTTGTCTATCGCCTTACCTCGCTTGAGCCTTGTTTGGTCCAAGCCAGGGTCAGGGGAGGGTTTCCAGTCCACGTGCAAGTGAATGCTGCATCCATCCCAATGTCCACAGTCATCGACTTTGGCCCTGACAACAATCTGGGGCCAACTGTGAGGAAGCTTACAGTTAGAATCAATATGTTTACCGCTTAACACATACGCCTCAAGGCTACGATGTCACAGCTTTGTTTACAGTCTTCCAGTTTGACTTACACTGGACATCAACCAGGGTGCTAACATTGGTGCTGCCCACAGAGTTGGACACCGCACAGGAGACCGGATCTGTGAAGTAGGAATAGTCCACGGTCACCTCCAGGCTGTCACCATTCGCCTCAGAGATGGGGACTCCTCCTTTAGACCACCTGGGATGGGTGAATAATCACATTATGCAGTCAGATTATTAGTTCAGGGAAGGTACTTAGCCATGCATATCAAAGTGGCTATTAGTTCATTCATAGCGTGTGCCAATCATAATCAAATGCTGCCAATCAAGCGGCTCATTCAAGCAAATTATTCAAACACTTGCACTTTTTCCACTTCTCAGGGTAATGTGCTTTTCAGCCTTGCACGTTATGACAGCGAAAAAACATTCTACTCAATTTGCCCAACAGAAAAGGGAAGTCAAACTCATTTTTCTTTACAGCAATATGTTCTTTGCAGCCCCACTTGTCTAAACGCTACAATCTGATGAATATTATATCTGTGGTTAGTGTAGTGTGGTTAGTTTATTCATTTAGCCATTTGCAGCCACAGAAAGGTAACATTTTGTCTGAACTGCAGTAATATAAGAATACTATGGTTATGTGGCACAGAGCACCCTCACTTAATGATGTAGTGGTTTTCATTGAAGTATGTTTTATTCATTACAGTTGTTTTCCAATACAAATAGCTAATGCAATTATGACTTTACCACAGTGAAGATGTGTGAAAAGCTTTGGAGCATGGCTGATTTACTCACGTGAACGAAACAACAAACAAAGAAGAATTGAAATCATTAAAAGAAAAATATTCAACGTCTATCCTTGGTTGGAAGTGACTTATATGAAGAACTTTATATAATTTTGACATCCAAAATAAGAAGAGATCAACAACAACATAAATGAAAATTCGTGACTGGACTTTCTGCAAGTGTGATAGCAAATTAGCCCTTTTTATGTTTTTGCATATGAAGCTGTCATGTTTCTTAAAATGATACTTAATTTGCTTAAATTAGTCAAATTCAGTAGTAAACTTTGTCTATAGGTTGTCTGATAACCATTTTTATGTAGTTAATACTTAAAAAAAATAATTTGCTATTTGCTGTCAACAGAAAATGACCACATGTGTTTTAGGATCAGGTAATGATCACGGCTCACCTGTTTTCTGGATTTGATCATGTGACGTTTGCGAGTTGAGATGTGATTGGTCGTTACCTGAGCTTCGAGCCCATCCATCCATCCATCCATCCATCCATCCATCCATCCATCCATCCATCCATCCATCCATCCATCCATCCATCCATCCATCCATCCATCCATCCATCCATCCATCCATCCATCCATCCATCCATTCATTTTCTATGGACGCTTATCCTCTCAAGGGTTGCAGGCTTGCCTATTCCAGCATTCTATGGGTAGTAAGCAGGGGAAACCCTGAACCCGTTGCCAGCCAATTGCAGGGCACTGAGTGATGAATATTTCACAAACATGAACCCAATCACACCTAAGGACATGCCAGGCATGTTTTGGAATCTGGAGGGAAGCTGGACTGCTCAGAGAAAACCCATGCCGGCACAAAGAGAAAATGCAAACTTTACACAGGAAAGCTGGAGCAAGGTGGATTTGACCGCGCAACTCTGAGCTGTGAGGCAGATGTGGTAATCACTTTTCCACCCAACCGCCACTTCGAGCACATGTGAAGCCATTTTTCGTCGACCACGAGTGGCAGTGTTTTTTTTAAAGACTTTAATATTAGTACTGTACATACATGAGAAATATAATGAAAACATCAAATTGAGTATACGGTAGATAAAATATTACATTTTTAAACCTGAAATGGCTAAATCGGGAACATATCAATTTAAAGGGGGGTCAACCCAAACAGTTTCTTAGCAACAATTGTTTGATGCAGCTCCACCTATTTAGATTAACCCTTGTGCAGTATTTTGTATAATCTTTTGACCTTTACTTCTAAGGCATTTCATATCAAAGGGAAACCATTGAAAGAAAACACTAGGTAGCTGAAATTTCACCCGAACGGAGACACTGTGTTTAAGTTTAACATCCCACAACCACTTAGTTATCACAAACCCTTGGGTAAAATACTATGAGAATGACCCCAAAATGTATTTGTCGAATAAGAATTAAGCAGCAAAACCCACCTGATTTTATTTATCTCATTGGGGACCAGCAGCTGTCGACTGAAAATGACATCACAGTAGTCGGGGCTTAAGTAACGACCAAACGTCACATGGACTCAAAAAAGCGGATAGCTAGGATTTGTCACGACCTGTGCAACTGCGCTCATTTTCAGTCATTCGCTCATTAAACTGATCAATTCATATTTCACATACACAATATGAATCAGAAGACTGTATTTAGACCGGTGGAGACGCATAGAATATATTGTCAAGATGATTTGGGGTTGACTTTCCTCCTTTAAAACGTTTATAGAGGGTGCATCTACCTGTAGCCAATAATTTCCGGATTGGCTGAGGCGGTGCATATGAAGAGAACCTTGGCGCCTTCGGTCACCGTCTGAGGCTGGACTGACAAAACCACAGATGGAGGGTCTGCAAGATGTGATGAAAAAATTAGGAGGCGATATATTGGTGTGACAACTTCTCCTTGTCATTGGATGAGAATGCGGACAAGCACGTGTTTGTGACTTACGTTGGACATTGATCGTGATGGATGTCTGTCTCCCAGCAGGGGCAGCTGGGTTGAGAACCCTGCAGGTGTAGGTGCGGCCAGAGTCGCTGTCCTCTGGGATGATTGGAAGCATACTGACAGCTGCCTCCCTCTTCCCATCTTCCATCAGTGTCTGCAACAATACACAGTAGCTGTTCGTTTCAGCTGCAAGCCATAGGTACGCCGTCTATATGTCATCTTATTTTCAATTTTTATGCGTACGCCAGTAACGCTATTTTAATTTAAAATTCTTTGGCTCTGGCGGTGAAATATATTAGGGTACTTTACGATGCAGCATGGGGATTTTTTGCTGTTCCTACATTTCTGAGAGCGTTTGCCGTCAGCGCCTTGTTTGTCATCGTCTTTTAAATCTATTTACTGCTCACAGAAATCAATACGCCTAAGTGAGGCAAGGTGTAGATTCTGAAGGTAATGCATACTGCTCACTCTCTTTCACACACAAACGCGCGCACACAGAAGGGAAGGGTGACGGCCAAATTGCTTGTGAGTGTCTGGGTGGTGACTGTGAAGCACAAGTGTCACATTTTCTGATAAAAAAAAAAAAAAAAAAGCAGGCTGGGCATTTTCTCCTGGATACCAAAAATCAATGGAGCGACTCTTTCTCTTCCTCAGCAAGAGGCACACACTTTTCTTTTTTATAAGATGAAATCACATGAGACCCTTTCATATCTTGTGTGTTATTTTTCGTTCTTTTTAATGTGCCCCCCCTTTCTGAGACCCCTTTCAGTTCTTATGTGTTAAACTTTTTTTGTATGTTTTTAATATGTGCCCCCTTTCTCCTGCCCCCGCCTTCCCCTCTCAGTGCAAGCGCTCGCCTCCTTAAATGTGGTGTTTAGCGTCGTTTAGCGTGGTCAGAGAGCATGAAAAATGTGACACTTTCCCAGCCGTGGCTGACTCACGCTCCGCCGCATCCCCATTGTGTTTCGGCATTGTTGTGTTGGTGATTCGCTCTCTGCAGAAAACTCTACTGTATCAAACCCTCATGCCTGTCTGAGCTTTGGCATGCTCCAGTTATGCTGTAGTGTCACAGCATTAGCGGAAGGGAGGGGGAAGCAAGGAGGTTAGTGGGAGTAAGGGGGAGCAGGCGGAGAGGAGAGGCATGAGTGAAAACGGGAGGGGGACTGCAGAGGCAAACCTTATGAGAAAAGGGTGCTGATTGAAAACTATATAAGACAAAGGTGGTTTTTGCTTATAATTCTAATCATGTGTTGAAACGGAGGAAATGATGGCGAGAGCTGTTTAGTTGCATGTACCTTGGAGTAAATTGCTGTGTCCATTACTTCTCCATCTCGGTACCAGGTGATCTCTGCGGCAGGCTTGGCTCCGTAGGATCTGCAGGTGAGGTTGTGTGACGTGTGGGCTTTAAGACGCACAACGGGGCCCCCCTCCACCAAGGGGTCGGAAGGAGGGACTGCAAAACAATAACAAATGCGTCACTAAATATGAAACACAGAAAATTAAAGGGCTGTTTATATGCAGTCCAGAGGGTACCCTGGCTCTCACACAAAGTAGAAGAAAATGGATAGTTGAGTGAAGCAAAATTTCATTTTGACACCGTTACAACAATATGAATACTCTACTAATTAGAGTGCATTATTATCTTGGAAAAAAATCCGTTGCAGATTTGGTAATGGGTCTCATTACAGTACATTCCATTGTTGTGACATTGAAGAAAAAGGCAAACAAGTATCCTCTTATGATAATGTCTCTTTCACACTGTATCATTGATGAAAAGTCCTCAAATGGCAGTCAGCTGAGGGGAAAATAACACACTTCACATTCTTTATTTCCTTTTCAGAGCCCGGCATTATTGTTGCAATCGCTCCCACTGCTGCTGAGCGATGTTTGGGCTGAATTGCTTATTTGTTCATTTATTTGCATGGTTTCTCACACAGCACTGGCAACCCAAGCGTGCCACCCCTGATGAGGGCGTCCATTTCCCGGACCAATAAGGAGCGGCGTGAATGTGGGGTTTGTGTTGGCTTTTTTCGCTCCCTCCACCGAACCAATTTCACTGTGTGTGTCTGAATTGTCAGAGGTCTTTCCGTTGCTGCCGCATGGACACTAATGGAATCCGAGTGCTAGGTGATTTTAATTTCCATGCCGATTCCCCTGACTGCACTCCAGACGTTGACTCTGGATTGCTTTGGCACGCAGGCAACTGCACGCAAATACACATGCACAGGGGAAAACTTTTTCACTTCTTGTTTTGCCTACATATAAACATATATCCTGAGAAGCCTTCTTTCTCATTTATGTATATGTGAAAGGGCACAATTGCCCATCCAGCACCGGTCTCGATGAATTACAGTGCCCTTTATGACGACGTTAGCTTCCGTTTCTTGCCTGTGTAATGTGCCTGCGATAATAAAAACATGTCACAAGACTTCCAGGAGTAGTGTTGAAAAAATACATTATCTCAGACACAAACTTAAGGCTTCAATTCTGGCACGTGGCTTAGTCTGAATCTGTGCATGAGTGGGCTACTGTAAGTTTTGGTATTCCTGCAAACCCATGAATGTGGGCACTGTGTGAACACAGCCGATTTGATTCGAGGATAGGGATCGGTTCTTTGTTGGACAGATTTTTCATTACCATTTTAAATAAAATAGATAAACCAGTGACTGTTGATATGTATTCCTGATTGGAAACTAATCGTCTGGGGGGTGGGGGTTGATGCATGTTACCTTTGAGTTGAAAACAGAAATACAAACACAAAACAATTTATTAGCCTTGAATCGAATATGAATGCTTGTTTGACAAATAGATGTTCTATCAGTAAGAAAATGAACTTGAGTCTCAGCACAACCAAAGGTCAAATATATACTTAAACAAGACTGTATGCTCAGTAAATACGTCTGAAAAGTAAACAAATGCAAATACGATAGCTTTAATAGGCAAAGTTTCTCATCATCATGTGTCATATTCTAGCTGCTTCTGCCTTGCCTCTTTTATAAGCGTGCTGGGCGAACGTAGATATATGGATAGTGACATCCCTTCAAGTGCCACCAGATGCCAGCAGAGCTATTCTCATTCCCACAAGACCTGTATCCCCCCCCCCCCCCCCACACACACACACCCAACACACATTCATGTATCCCCAACCGCTCCTCAGCCCTCAATGTCTGCGTGAAGAAGTGGATCACTCACATCGCGTTAATGTAAAAACTGCCATGCGCTTGACAAATGTTGTGGCTCACCATAAAATGTGCTAACTATGCAGACCTTGACTTTCAAGCGACTACTCCAGTCATTTGTGATTCCTGCAATCACATTAGCCAAGACATCCACAGTCTTGAGAGTGTTTACTCCTTTTTTTCTTCTCCCATCTTGGCTGAGCTTCAGTAGAATTATGCCCCCAGCATTTCATTTCCATCAAGAAATTAGATTTATCGCTTAGGGGTTATTGCTGAGTGGTGATAAGAAATCATTTTATTAATTGTAAAGCCTTTAAAGAGGTCAGTGGTATTGTGTACGATGCAATACAGATTTCATTTGTCCGCCCGCCGATGTTCCGAACGGGATAATTACGCATTGTGCTCGACTTGCTCTTTTTTTTTTTTATAATGCCCGTCTTTATACTTGTGTTTCGTGTGATGTGTTGGGACCGTTCCCGAGCTGTGGCAGCCTGAGCTGCGTATCTTACCTAGTACAGTGAGCTTGGCACGGTGGGAGCGCAGGCCCGCCTGTGTCGCCTGACACTCGTACACGGCATCATCCACCAGCTCTGCCGAATCGATCAGCAAGCTGTGCTCGCCTGATAGCGGGTCGCCCATTAAGGAGTAGCGCGTCCAGCCTGCGTGAAGCCAGCGTACACAACAGTCAGCCGCAAACCGAGTAACAATAAACACATAATGACACAACTACGGAGCCCATTTGGACAAAGCACTAAGAAATGTGGAAAAGCTGTTTGAGTCACAAATGAACGTAAGCGGCACCTCGGTAGGATTGAGCCATTGTGCGTGAGTGTGTATGTGTGTGTCTGCGTGTAGAGGAGCATGATGTGGGAAATGAAACGCATGAGGGGTCTGTCCTTGAAGCGCAGACATAATAAAGATGGTGGCAGGGCCTCTAGGGCCAAGAGGCAGTCTCTCTGCCATCAAATGTCAGCGTGAAAAGCTGATTGATTATATACATTCCTACAAAACCTTACAAATCTAAACAGCAAATCACATTACGTGCGCACAGCAGTAGCCGACCTTACACTTTTCGATCTTGTAAAACCTAAATGGTTAAGGAAGCGAGGCTCGGCTTCTAATGGGGCCCGCCATAGATTGGAGGGAGGCAAACACTAGTAAATTTACCTCGAGAAAATGTATTTGCACTAAGAGGCGCTATATTGCTTTTCAGAATTCCAAGCCCAGTTTCCACCCAACTGTTTTGTTCAGTTCGACTTGGTGTCAGTATGTTTTTAATTTTTGTAGTCTTAATGGAGTTCCAAAACATCTTGACCCATAGAGTCCCAATTTCTCCTAACTGTATCCTGTGATGTTATATATATATTTTATAGCCAAGTACCCCCAAACCAGCACAAACCATTTTTGGATGAGGAAAAAAATAAGAGACATTAGATTTGCTGAGAAATTAGAAACTTTGTTGAAATATCATGTACCTCTTGAAGTGCCACCACATGCCACCAGGGTTACTCATGCCCCTATTTGAACACTGATCCCGTAAAGCAAATGGTAATAGGTGACTTGCTCTTCTACTGTAGGTGCTTTAGCACAGCGTCGAGATCAACTGAGTTCAGTATCTTGCTCAAGGACACTTCGGCAAAAAGATTTCTTTTTTCTAGGGGGGCTTGGCAAAATATAATTGCGAAGCACTGTGCTATGGATACCCAAGGGTTGAAAAAATTCTCAAACATTGCATAATGGTTGTAGGCTTGCAAAGAGTGTTCTGTCTGAGACATTAAAAAGTGTTTGTGCTTGAAATTGTGGCATTCTTTTAGTTCCCTGTTAGATGGCACTAAATTCAACAAATGGAAACTAAAAATCAAAATCAATTCCAATTTTAGCAACAACATTCACAACAGTGTTTTGATCCAGAAAATAACCAATAAATGTTCTCATACAATCAGAATTTATATCAAAACTCTTATAATGAGATACACTACGCCTAACAACTGATCAACAGTACATTGAAAGAACCATAAACAAGGCTTCAAAAAGAATGGTCTCAAAAGGAGGTAGTCAATGATTTTAGAGAAGAATGTCATCATCAGATTACAACAGAAATTAAAAGACTGCAAGAGTCGCAGAACAGAATAGAAATGCGCATCCTTGGAAATTTTCCGTTATACATAGCCATTTGAATGTTTAGAGGTCATTTCAGTTCACTTGTAAAGGTTACAGAACATTTCACCTGCAAGCCTGATAATTTTAGAATGTTGAACGTGTATTAATTGTTCTTGTTAAATGTGGCACCCAATTGATTTAGATGAAAGTATCCTAAGACGACTATGACGAATCAATTTAAGTCAAACTGTGTGACGCGTACAACGTTGCTTAAACGCCGTTTCAGTCACGTCAACATCTTGCAAGAGAGGCTAAATGAGATCATACCTGGTAGGTCTCTCTCTCCACCCAAAGCCAGTCCATCTTTGGTCCACTGCACCATCCCTCGGTAGCCCACAATGACACACGGTAGAGTCACGGACTGCCCAGACACCACCACCTGGTCCTGAGGCTGCTGGGAAAAGTAGGCTGCTCGGGTGGCGGCTGCAAGGACAGAAGGAGAAACGTCTTGTGAATGGTACAAGAATTGACATTTTCAGAGCAAATCATGTACAAACTGCACACAACGTCCCATATCGAGTGAACGGCAGCAGGTGTGTAGGTTTAGCATTGTGAAAGTAGCCCTGTAAAGAGTGAGGGTGATGGTTCAATAAACTGACATTTTAAAGAGATGGATGAGGCTGACTTGTGTGAACATTTAATATTTCCCCCCCCTATAAATATCCCTTCCAAGAAGAAGAGTCAGCGTTGCCTCATAACTTATTTAACTCTTTCCCGAGTCCATATGCTTGTATGCTTACTGGCACGGAGCACTTGTGCAAGAAGAGGGGAAAAATCTGCCACTCTTTCAGTGTACTTTTAGTAAAAATGGATGTTAAACAATTAAAACGGCATCAAAGGTCCCTCGGGACCCGTTTTGTTTGAGGCGCTTCAAATTCAACAGAGACACCTGCCGCCGTTGTACTGCTTGTGTTTAAGTGTGGCACACACTCTCAATGGATTGGTTGTCTGGCCTTCCGATACACACACATGCACGCTCGCACGCACAGACACACAACAAATTACACTTATAGACACAACAGGAATATGGTTTCCAAATGTTTGTGGCTCTATGATTAAGATTGCGTATTAAAAAAGCCTATACGGGCCCAGGAAGATGGCAGCACTCCAGAGGTAACTAATCCGTGGGCGGGGAAAGAGACAGTTGGTTGGTTATCTAAGTGGGCTCTCTGTGTGAGTCGGGGGTTTTAAAAAAAAAGAAAACTCATTCTCCTTCTCTCTTTCATTGTTGCTCAATAGAGAATGCAAGGGAAGGGGGACTGGGGTATATAAAGAGGCCTCTATTCAGGCTGGGCTAAGCCCCCCCCTCCACCCACAACCCTCCCTGAACTGCTTGCCTTGGTTGGACTGCTTAAACAGACAAGGTTACCCCCCCCCCCCCCCCCACCCCCCAGCACCAGTAAAGAAAGCTGCTGAAAGGAGGGCAACATACGGCAACCAGAGACGCACTATTGTCCTCTTGTCCCCTTCTTTTAATAGGCCTCTTCATTCTCAATCAATCCTGCTAAATGCAAGTTTAATAGCTTTTCAATAGCAGCCCCCCTACCCCTTAAAGATGGTGCCGGGGATTTTTGCTTACGCTCTCACCCTCCTTTTTCTACTGTTCCCCCCTCTCTTTTGCACCATTCTCTCTTTGAGTTTGAATGGGGCTGCTTGTTGGCAGTGTTTATTCCACACTCAATTATCCACTTCATCTCAGGGAGGGCCTGTGGACTGAACCTTGTCTGTCACCCTGTCCCTCCCTCTGCCTCTCTCAGCATAATTAAGGCAAAACCCAATCTCAACCAAGCATTTAGTTTGGTGCATTCCGATGAACAAAGGTTTCAAAGGGCGTCGGGATCACCTGTTTATTGTTCGAGATTTCAAACACCCTTCTTTCAAAGTACCAACCTCCATGAGGAGAATGAGGTGGAGTCACAGTGGACATCTGTTGTTTCTGCACAACAGATATGTGATAGTAAGATCGCAAGGTGAATTTAAAAACTTCGTGTGCCTTGTTTATGTAATAATGTCGTATGCTGCGATGAAGTCAGATGAGGATTTACCCTTCCAAAAGCCCCAGTGCAAGCAAATGTAATCGAACTGTACCCAAGGCCTGCAAAGGTAGACTCACATTGTAGCAAATGCTGATGACTATTGTTGTAGTCACAACCACATCAACCAAGACCAAGACATTAATGACACTCAAGAGGCTTGAGAAAGAGTCAAGTCCAAGACTTTTGGAGGTTTAGAACGGAACAAGACCAAGACTGTATCTATCGAAAAAAAAAATCATAGGTGTGCAAGTGTTTTACGGTACATTCATTCATACGGTTAGTGTGATTGAGCAGGGCGGTTGTTCTCGGGTCAGGATTTGAGTCTGGGCTCAACATGCTTTTTGTTTTCTCACACTTGTCTCGAGCTTAGCTACTGGACTCACAAAGTACATTTATTGATTCCACCAAGTCCAACTACGTTTGTAAGTCCCGAAAATTAATGTTCCTCAAAGGTAATGACTGGTAATAACTGGTAATGATTTTTAAGATAATCAAAATAGACATCTGATTGAACTATCTGACCACTAGAACCAAAGAACACATTTTTTTTTTCTATCGCCTATGTAAGCCAACAGCAGGTTTTACCAACCATCAAAAATTGCCATTAGCCAAAACATGTGGCAAAAAAACATGAAGCAATTTGGAGATTATATAAAAAGCCCATTTTAGACACATATGGCACAAGATTGATCTTGGTTTTTATTTGGTTGTCTGGAATTTGTCTATTTATTTAAGTATCAGCAGCAACGAGCTCAATGCCATTGAATGAGAATCTCAATGCCATTGAATGAGAATGGTAAGGTTAATTACATCGCTCTAAAAATTGTGGTCATGAAAATAGCTCTAAATTTCATCTGGACTCAGACCTTGTAGACACTGGCCTTTGTAACTCAAATTTGACTTGGAATCAGACCTTTATGACTGATTTGAGTCAAAGGTGTACTTGACTACAATCCCATGGTTGAGTCTCGATCGATCCCTTTAAATCAATACGTTTCTAAAGTGTGCCTTCTACGCAGAGTGATGCGTCCGCTAGGGTGTAATTCGGCAGTCAATTTAGTAAATATCAAGGTGTTATGGTCCAGTGCTGCCTGACATTTGTAAAGAGAAAATTGCCAGATGACCAATCAATGGGCAGCTGTGTGTTATAGCAGGTAGAATATAGCTCGCTCTTCGATAAGCATGCCATATCTTAAAGGTTCCTGACTGGTGGCACAAATTCCAAAACCCTTTCAATCGGACTTCCCAAAGCAATGCTTTCCGAACTGAAACAAACGAAACTGCTCTGTGGCAAAACGGTTCAATGTGCCGCCGGTGTTGTGTTCTCTATCGGACTGACAGAGAATGTTATGAATACTGTAGCCTACCCCAGAAGGTAAAAATATGTAATTGGTGCACTGGTGTAATGTGTGTCTGTGCATTACTCTAACAAAAGTGTTAGAATAGCCTATTGAGCGGCAGGTAGGCTGCATATGCGTGAATCAAAAGAGACCAATTTGAGCATGCCAGCAAGTCTTGGAGCTCGGGCTATTAGATGGCAAGCGAGGACTGACATTTTCCTTCAAAAAGTGTTACTTTGCTCTCTTGCCTGTCGAACATTCTACATTCATGAAGTAATGAGCTGTTTCATAATCCTCCCCCGGCAGAGGCAGATTGAGATTTTCCTTTTTGTACTGGCAAAGGGAACGGGCAAAAAAAACATGATTGCAATTAGGTATTTTGCCCAGTGTAACTAACTGTTTACAATGGGTAATAATTCACTTCATTGGCTGATTGTTTAAACGGATTACATGCTGTGAAGTGTTTGTCTATACTACACCCACACACAATTTCCTATGCTCACATTTAGCAATTAATACTTCATATGGAGCCATACAAAAATAGAGTGACGACTGTGTGCTGTAGCGAGTGATTCACAGCTCTCCAGATCCCTTATTGAAAAGGCTCTACAGAACATCTCGACTGGCTAATGACTCATGCCAGATTCCTTTAATTCCTCGTTGCCGAATTAGACAATTCTTTGACGGTGTATTAGCAGCTTAATTACATGAATACGTTCCTGATGGGGAGCGAGGGAGGAACAGAGGCACACAAAGGGAATGTTGGAGGAAGTTTGAAGACACTCACTCACACGCATATGCAGTCCACAAAACACACATCGCTCCAGATTCAACATGAGGAGCTTTGCTATTGGCTGCAATTGAATCAAGTAGAGATAAAAATGAGGAAACCGTGAACGTGAGTTTTAAATACGCTAAATCACTGCACTGAATTTGACTAGTATTGCTTTTCTACCCTAAATCTATTCATGAACCCAGTCATGTATTCCCTACATTCCCACTTTGTGGATTAGTTGTAATGCATGTGGTGGATTAATGTTACCTTTCGAGCCTTTCACATTTTGATTAACACTTGCTTATTTCCCCAAATTCAGCATTTACTCTCTTTCTTAACTTCCTGTATGCAAGTGGATGTGTGCGCACAGACTTTTCACTCCCGCTGTAACAAGGTCAAACAACCTGGGCTCAAACAATTTAATCCGGATTTCTCCAAACGGAATATCATTTCACGCCACTGGATGCACATGGTAGAAAGATTGTGTATGTGTGTGTGTGTGTGTGTGTTTCTTGCTGACGTGTGATGTTTGTTGAAGGTGTACAGGGGTGTGTTAATAGGGAAAGTGAAGTGTCAAGCACTGTAGGGCACATTTAGTAGTGTAATTCAACGTTGTGACTTTGCTAAATTGTGTCACAAGGGTTTACCATGAAATACGGTACCAAACAGCCTTTCAGGACTGAACCTGTTAAAGAGCTTTTCTGCTGCTTCCTTCATGTGAACTGATAGGGATACATTCACATCCCGTCGGATCAGGAAGGGATGGACAGATGTCAGCAGTGATCCGTTCACCACTGGACATCTGCCTTGGGAGAATTAGATTGAATCTGCCAGTGTGCGTGTGCTTGCGTGTGTTTGTGTGTGTGTGTGTGTGTGATGGCTATGAAGCTAAAGACTGAGTGTGATAATGGCACTGAGGATGACCTTTTGTTATAATGGGAATATAACATAGAGAGCGCCGTTCATTTATCACCTCACCCTGAAGATTCATAATCCGTTACACTATTCTGACATAATGTAAAAAAAATTCTGTTGCTTCAAATAAAAAACACTCTAGGACATGCTTCTACTGCATCCACATCACCAAATGTAACATTAAGATCATCCATTTCATCGACTTGTTCCAATATAAATTTAAATGTATTTGAATCCATTTGCTTGCCATATTCTTTCTCTCTCTTTGTGTATATATATATATATATATATATATATATATATATATATATATATATATATATATATATGTATATATATATATATATATATATATATATATATATATATATATATATATATATGTATATATATATATATGTATATATATATATATATATATATATATATATATATATATATATATATATATATATACATATATATATATATATATATATATATATGTGTGTGTACTGTGTAGAAAAAAATCCAGTACCCACCCTGTGTGAGGTTCCCTTAATAGACTCCAGAGAGAAGGAAAATGGGGAGAAAATACAAATGCACGCATGCACACACACAACTCCCCACAAAACAAGGCAATTGGCAAAAAAAGTGTCAAGCTTGGAATAAACAACCCCTCTCCCCAAATGCCATCCATTGTGCCTTGTCGAGATAAGGCTTCTAAATCGGGCTGGAAATGCAAGCTCCATTTCTCTCTGTATAGAATTATTATCCCTTTGTTTTGAGTCTTTTGTCTCCTCCGACTTGTGTATGTGTGCGTATGCGTGTGTACAAACAAAAACAGTAGTGCTGAGGTAGTCTATTCGAGCCGAATGCCCCCATGGGGAGCCAGCACCCATCTCATGTTTGGAGTGTACTAAGCTCATTAGCATGACTTGTACACAACTTGAGGGCTTCAAAGAGCCCAACAAGAGATACCACCCACCAACTGGCCGAAGCGTGGTGCCCAGCATGTATGTTTTCTTTGACTGTTGCAGGCAGCTCTCGCTGCAGATGGTCTCCTCTCTCATACCCCTCTTAAAAAATATATCACTCCCTTATGCATTCCGACTGCACTTCCACTCACCCGCACTCGCTCCCTTTCCTCCTCGTCTGCATTTTTCTGCCCAAATTGCAATCTAACTGCTTTTTAAGAGCTGTTTTGCTGGAGTTTAATCCTGCTCCCATCCCCTCCCGGCCTTTATTCCATTGTGAAAATCTTGGCTCAGGCCGAGACCCCTTTTAAGCGAGTGGACCCGCTCTTCTAAACCAGCGCCAGCTTCCCCGCCCTGCCTCCCCTCCTCTCCACTTGGCTGCTACCCTGAATCTCTAACCCAGTGCATTCTGCCCGATCAAAACCCCGCCCCGTCATTTGTCTGTTTATCATTCGCGCATCTGCACTCATGAGAAATCCACACCTCGCAGGGCACTACGTGATAAAGTGCTATTAATCACTGACATCATTCTGACACGGCTCTGTTTTGCCGCTTGTGTCAGCTGTCATCACTTTATCCCCTCCTTTCCCTTGCATCTTCTATCCCTTCGCTCGTGCTCTGCATCCCTGTGCGAGACTCACAGGACTTTGTGCCAGCTTGTCAGCATGACAGTGGGAGAAGAGGGACAACAGACAAAGGATTCAAAACATGTTTAAAAAAAAGTACAAAAGTACTGGTTGGCCTTCAGTTGCAAAAAAGTTGGCTACAGAAAGAATTGATGGAAGACAGCAATCAGCTTTTCTCAAAGGCTGTCATGCACAACTACGTCCATAGCTTGACTACGACATCCCAATCAGACAACTCGACTGCACAGGGGAATTTGACAACTGGCTGAGGTATACAGTATACGCCTCTCCTGACTTTTTAGCCTCTTTGGGCTATGCTTTTTTGGGCAATTTCTATCTTTTTTAAGTGTTTGAGTCTAAGGTTTTGACATATGTTGATCAATAAAATTTTTACGTACTAGAGTACAGCATTACTTTGGAGTGCTAGAGTGACTGAGAAATTCATTATGTTGTACAGATTGCCTTTTTGCAAGGCAGTGCTGTAACCCACATGTAAACACGTCTTCCTCACAGTTCTAAGCTTTGGGTTGAAATCTTGTCACCAGCCTTCTGTTTGGATCATTGATGGCTCTAACCTGTTCTTAGGTTTGAATATACGCAAACCTGCCTATGTTTTGTCCATCTACAGTATGCACTGGGATTGGCTGTCAGCAGTTTTAAGAGTGTTTGAACCATATAATCACTCTGTAAAAATGTTATATAAAGGATGTGACATGAACAGTTTTAAATAGGTAAAATGTGTGATTTTGCATTGAATCAATCCAGTATGGAGATACGTGTTCAAGTGTCTTTTATATGTGGGAGAGGTATGGCTTGGAAGAAAATGGCACATTTGCAGTACTGACAGCATCTTACCGATATGGTATGTTTATGTAAGATGGAGTTGATTTAAAAGTGCATAAAATGACCACAAAGAAGTCATTGCGTCATACGCTCTTGAAACGAGCTATACCATATCAATCAATTGTGATCCTGCTGACTTAAACTGAATTGTTCCACTTTCATATTGAGCTGTCCTTGAATCATTTCGCAGCCCACATATATAAAAATTGTATCAAATTGTCTTTAGTGGAGTTATACCTCCCATTTTACTGCTGAAGCTGAGTGCACATTCTCGTCGTCACATCCAGAGGTTGTCTTTGGAACATAGCTATATGAGTGCTACCAGCATTGCTGAAGTGATGAGAATATCACGCAGAAAATGGTCTGACCATTTGCCACACACTGGATCAAATTGGTCTGCATGGCCATCATTACAGAAGGACATGGATAGCTGGAACCATGTCCTGTGGTCTGATGAGACCAAGATAAACTTATTTGGTTAAGTTGGTATGAAGTGTGTGTGGTGGAAAGTTGGTGAGGGGCAGGTATAGAGTCAAGCATGTTGCTGAGAGTGTCATAGTCTGGGGCTGCATGAGTGCTGCCAGCAATGGGAAGTTACAGTTCATCGAGGGATACATGAATGCCCTATATATATATATATATATATATATATATATATATATATATACCAAGACTCTTGACAAGGAGAACAAGAATTAGCTCCAATATTACTCCCTAGCATGCATATAACAATGTTTTCGCTCCTGTTTCTTTGTGAATGGGGCTCACGTTGACGCTACTGTCACCTAAAAATGCCAAAGCACAACTTTCACCATATTTACTACACAGTTGGCATGTAATAGTATCCTCAATCTACTGAGCTGGCAAGCAGCAGTGATGTGAGCTGCATCAGTGGCTCCCAGAGTACCTGCTATAATAGAGTGGTATGCATTCAGGGAAGAAGGAAGGATGTAAAAAAAAAAAAAAAGGGAAGAGTAGAAGGAGGAGGCCAAGGGGGGTGAGACCAAGACTGCTGATGTGACACAGTCAATGCTGGAGCGAATATGAATGGTTCAGCTCACAGCCGCTGTGCTGCAGTGCCGACTGTGCATCTGCAAATACACTCCTTCTTCCACTGTCTTGCTCACACTTGCTGCACACTCACTGTCACGGTCCCACATCTTTAGGCTCACTGGTGGGCTGGGCAGAGGTATCTGGCAAAGGATAATTCTAGCATTGCTTTTGAACATAAACACACACGCACTTCTCATGCCGTGAGCTAGCGAACTGCCGACTATGTAGACGGGCCTGCAAGTGGTGGGCTAGGCTGGCAGGAGCGCAGGAAATAAAAAGGCATATGCAGAGAGGGGAAAAAGTGGAGGCTGGTATGTAATTGTCTGTACACATCAGCCAGCAGTGTTGACAAGATGTTGATTGAGCCAGTCTTGTCGTTTGGCTCCTGCTTATCCCGCCTTTGGTGTTTTTACTGCGAGACAGCTGCAGGCTGGATCTGTGTCATAGTCCCAGCCTTCTCTGTCCATCTGACTCGCTCCATCTCTTTGCTCCTTCTGTCTCACAGCCCTAATTTTCCCTCTCCGACTGCCACCAAATAACACTGTTTGGATGATGAGTTTTTATCAGTCAAACTTATTTTGCTGTGTGGATTAGTAAGAGGTGTGGAAAGCACACAACTGCGCAACATGTGACAGAATAGCTCCGTTACAAATGAGGCGAGCAAATAAATGTTTAATTAAAATTGATTAAAAATCCATAAAATGATGAGAAGAGAACGATACAGTTGCCTCCATCTCTTGCTTTTTCTAAAAGGCGGTGAAATGAAAACAAAGAAAGTCTCCATAAATTCTGCACTGGGTCTGGACTGAATGCCCTAGGGTGTCAATTAATTTAGTCTGGGGATTTGTGGCCTACTCTTCCTAATTGAGCCCATCGGAGACCCCCTTGGCTCTTCACGATAGGATAGGAAGTAGTGCACTTCATAATTAATACTTTTTTCCCCCTTTTATTATGATTATTTTTTAATGAGGGTTGTAATGTTGTTAGCGTACGCGTCTACAGTAAAAGGCCATTGATGCCATTGTTGATGTCTAATGTTAGCTGCTGGTGCGATGAGTAAGGGTGACAACCTAATTCAAAGAAGCACATTGAAGTAAATGCCGCACTGTTGTGTGTTTTTGAACACAGAACACAGCTCGCTCAATAAGAGTCTCATTAGTGTTACTCAATGTGTGTGCTTTTTGAAGCTTAGAGGTTAATGCTCGACTTGCCATCATCTTACTAGAGCTCTTTTTTTAATTTTACGCATAATTCTTTTTTTTCGTCAGCAGCCAAGTGTCTCTTCACAGAAAGCAGATGTGGTGTATTTTGGCCTCGCCTTGCAACCGATACACAAAAGCACAAAGACCACTTCTAATTAAACCTGTTTTAATATTCCTTTTCACATTTTCCTTTTCATGCCCTCCCCACATTAACAATGTTTTCTCTCTGTCCATAGAAAATAACTCCTGGTTATTAAACAAATTACTTTCTACCCCCATGGGAGCCATGTATCTACTCGAAACAATGAAGTGGTGAGATTGCCGCTTCTACATTCTTACAAAATCACCTTTACAATGTTTCTTTTTTTGTTTATTTATTTATTTTTTAATGTTTTGCTCCTTTTCCACTTCACAGCAAGGGCAGCTACAATGCAGGATCATCTTTATTGTCTTCCAGACAAGTTCAGGAGACAAATTCTTTTAACTGGGAAACCAAAGGCACTTAAGGTACAAAGTTAGCTAACATTAGAAAGTGTGGTTATGATTTCGGTTTTGCCTGTTCCAGAATTTCAAAACAAAAACTGATGCAACAAATTTCCTCACCAGGAACTATTTAGCGTATACCAAATGTAATTGCCAGTCAATCCGGTAACCGGCAGTTGCGTTAATACTTTATGCCAAATCCTATTTTGGATGACAGGTCAACAGCGCTATACTGGTCAATGCACTCACCATGATCCAGCCTTTTTTGATTGGTTACAGTATTCTGCCTTTGTAGTAAAATTTGGATCCCTTGACCCTGCAAATTGAGGTGACATGCGGCTGTACTGATTTTGTCCTGTAAAATGAATAATGAACCGCTTCCACTGAGCAGGCCTTGGAATATAGGAATGGGATTTGTGTTTGTTTGTTTGTTTGTTTTTACAACAGTATTATGACGAATGTTTTCGTACTACTGGGTACTGCTTGTGGAAAATAGTCACTAGCGACTGCTGTCGAGCCGTATAGTTGGTTAGAGTGCAATTGAAAAGGTGCATGCGACCTAATTTCCCAGTTTCTCTTGCATGTCAACTTTGCCGGGAGAAAAGTTTTTAATTTAACATCAAATGCTCATTTTGTTCATTTGATTTCTTGTAAGTGGAAACGTCCTTTTAACCCACAGATGAGCTGCCAGAAGAGGAGAGGCGGGGGGAGGAGGGCGGGTGGGCTGTTACCTGCTGGCCTCAATACTTCTGCTTTGTATTGAATAAAAGAAAGGAAGGAGAAAAACTCATTTCCTGAAATTCCATCTCTTAAGTGTTGATTAGTGAAGGAGTGTAATTAGAATGAAATGTGAAGTCAGGCTTTTTCAGATTGCACCGCTTCCCGAAGAAAAATCAGGCCATGATTAAGGAATAAATGATTAATGAGCGAGCTAATTAATCAATATATTATTAAAGCAGCAAGCAGCATGCGCAAGGAGTGGGCACGTTGGCGATGCATTAAATAGATGTGTTGTAAAGAAGATGTTGGCTCATGGTGTCCTTTTTTTCACAGAAAAGCGCATGGATGGAGAAAAGTGACGGATGGGAGTGAAGCCTCTGCATCTGCCGGCAGCCTCTGGTGTGAGAGCCCTGACCTCAGAATACTGCATTTGCAAGTTCCGCTGCTTATCTCGAGGTCGGGTCGAGAGGTTGTGAGCGAGGGAGGGCGGCGTGGCAAAGCATGAGCCCGCCGCGCTAATGATGTTTGCTCTGCTAAGACGACACCATGTGATGCACAGTCAACATCTCTGACTATGCAAAAGTTCCTGAGCGAAGCCCCCCCCCCCACCTCATGCTCTCCCCCCTGTCGTTAACTAGGACAGCCCATCAATCTTTGATAATGTGCAGCGTGGGTCTCTCCTGTGTGACCGAGCTGATGAGACATCATAGCAGGGTTTGATGTATAAATGTAACTGTGATATACTGGACGGCTTCAAGTCAGGTTTGACCTTTTTTTTGCGCCGGATATTAATGACTACAGTGAAAGAATGAACTATCTGTGTGATACATCCCTCCCAGTGGAGCTCGGCACACTTTATCTTTTTGGCACGGGCTTCCTCCGCTACCTTTTGCTCAGCTTTCATGTCTGCCAAAAGTCCCCTGAGCTGGCACACAACGGGATGCGGGACGCAAAAAATATTATTTCATAAGCGGATGGGTTTATTGTTTCTTTTAAAATGTGGCATTGCTCTTTAAAGCTGTGTTTTCACCCTCCCCCACGACACCAGGAAACTCGTCCTCAAAGCTGCAGTATGAGAAAAAGATCTTTCATCCTGGCATATCTTCCCTGGCATTTACTGGTGGCCTTATTAAGAGCCTTGTGAGTGACTGAGGCACGGCGTACTGGGGACTCTCGGGGAAGCTGTAACATGCTGGGGGCAAAACCATGATATTGTTTATCAGCCTGCATTGCTTAAAAACAAATTACTATAGATGCATTTCTCCCAAGCTCACATCACTTATTTATTTATTTATTAATTTATTTATTTATTTATTTTTTGCTTAAGCAGTCTAGTCAACACCAAACTATGACACAAACTTACAAATGCGCATTAATTACAGACACAACATAAACAAAGTAAATTTATTGATAAAGAACAACCGCCAGAATGTTATTTAGAAAAACAACCCTAAATGATGCAAATTAACAAATGTTTTGCTCACACAATACATTATAGCCTTTAGCAGTGGTTCCTAAATGGAGGTATGAGTACTCCTGAGGGTATGTGAAAGCACTTCAGGGAGTGAAATGTGATCATGGGGTGATCAGGGGTTGCGTACATATCGGCAACTCTAAATTGCTTTTTTTAATGCTGATTTAGGAATAGTACATTTTTCTTTTAAATTAAAATCAAATTTGTTGAATAATTAAGCAACTTATTAATAAACTGTGTTATAGTGACTCCTTTACAAGACCTTGCAAGTCTCTAATTTGTTAACTTTTGTAGAGATACACGTTCTTATGAATGACACAACTTTCCAGCAGACAAGTCATAAATAAAAACAGGTGTTACTAAATCTATCTTCTGGAGTTGCTGAATTAAATCAGACTCATATGGCACAGCATTGTTTTAAATCTCTCTCTCTTTGTCTCACTTTTTTTTTTTTTTTACTCCACCGAAAAAAAGAATCACATGGGGTACATCATTAAAACATGTTGGGGAAACACTGACCTACAGCAAAAAAAAAAAATACCCATAAGGTAAATAATATGTGTCTGTTACCACTCGCTGCTAGTCAACCCAGATAAGAAAAAGTGTGGTAGAAAACTGATTATTGGCTGCAGAGTGTAAAGTTACAATATTGTTTCAGATGCGGATACGCAGTTGAAGTGCTGCATATGTGTTGTCTTTATAACTTTGTGGGATACAATTGTTATGCTTCTTGATGCTTATTCTTTTATTTCTGTTTTTCAAGATGGTGCCACCTTCTGTTCTCAAACATACCGTAGCATTGCATGCTTCTTCACCATCAAGTGTCTGTGAATGGGTCTTTGTAACAGTGGCTGGTTTCCTCATTCAGCATGCAACATTGGACATATGGTGGCTGTGTGTTGGGATGTGTGATGGCATAGAATGTGGAGGGTTGGTCTCTCGACCTCGGCTTGGCCTCTCGCACCTCACCACCCGCCGCACTTAAGTCTGCTGGTTTGATTGACTTAAACACTTCATTGTGCGCTTTGCATTGGTGTTTAAACTTGTGTATGGCCCTTGGTTGGGACAGATGTGCACTAAAGAACTAGTGTACAAATCACAGAGCACGTGTCCTTTCTCAGGCTAGACCCCAACCTTCGCAGGCAAACCTCATTTTGTATGCCAAGCCTGTCTAATAGCTCTTTTTGTTTCTTTCCCTGAAATGGCTGAAGTGGAGTCTGTCATTTAGCCAAAGTTAGCTTGGCTACTAAGCTAGTGTTCTTCATAACACTGAAAGTAAACACGATGTAGAAAATGTCTGCAGGCAAACTTTCATTTAGCATGCCAAGCCTGTCCAATAGATCTTTTTGTTTCTTTCCCTGAAATGGCTGGAGAGGAGTTTGTCAATTGCCCAAAGTTAGCTTGGATTGGCTCCTCACAACACTGAAAAGTAAACCCCACGCAGAAAAGGGATTTAAAGCCATCTAGCATGTCACTTAGCCTGTTTCTCCATTTTCTCTGCAAAATTCGACTTCAAGCAAGGGACCTCCAGTTTCTGGCTGCGACAAACAAGTGAAGCGTTGCAGGCTCCTCAGCCCATCTGGTGTGATGATCGATCATTAGATCGAGCGTGTAAACTCCCTCACGTTGCCCGCTGGCTAGCACTGATCCCATATCAACTTCGCAGGATATGGTATGAATCACAGGAAGTTAAGATCGATCCATAAAGATTGTGCCGCTTGATTACAGATGAAAAAGAAAAAAATCCAATTTGGCTTAGCCCCTTGGATGCCCAGACGCACGACTGTTTGTGTGAGCGCGTGGCTTCGTGTCTATTAACAGCTTTTACTTTGAAAAGCTTTCTCCCTTGCTGATTTGAGCCCTTCATTCGTCACCTTCACTCCTTCACTTTGCTCTGCCCGTCCTGCACTAAAAGCGCCTTTCTTAAGGGAGTCGTCTCCTAATTCTTAATTAAAACAGTCTCCAACTGCCCAACCCAGCATCCCAGGGGCTGGCTGAAAGCAGCTTAGAACAATCAAGAGGACGGATTAGAAGTGAGAAGAAAAGCTGAGGTAGAAGCAAAGAAGGGATAGGGGGAGAAACAACAACAGGAATGAGGTGGCGGGTTGAAAAATATAGCAAGAAGGGAAAGAAATGACCCCTTTCCTTTATCCCCTGATCCTCTGTCCTCCCCCCACCCCCTTTACTCAATGGCTCCCTCCCGCCCTCTCTGAGCTCTGGAGTCTTGGCCTGACCTATTGACATTCAGCTTCTCGGCAGATTAAGCAGCGAATGGAGCCTCTGGAAAGGGTAAACACAGTGGAGGAACAATGACCAACAGGAGGCAACCTTATTGGATTCTAATTAACCGCCAGGAGAGATGGCTCAGGGCGTGTTAAGTGCTGTGGGACACAAGTTAGAGCCCCAAACATCAAGGAAGCAGCACAACTCCCATCACTTTGTTGTACGGCTTCATTTAGCTCTCTTTTCCAATCCCTCCACTCCCTCTCTCCATCTATTTGCCAGCTGTTTCCACATCTGACCCGGGAAAATGGCAAACTGATTCTCATTAAGGCACTCCTCAGAGATCCATTTGCATTCCTTCTTTCCAACTCACCATTTCTTTGAACAACCCAGCACTCAAAGATCTTTGGTTTGAGCGATAAGTATATAATAGGATGGAAACACCCGAGTGAACTATTTGATAACTGAACATACTGAATTATGTGGAGTCAGGTGGAGGAGAGGTAGGGGAATCTGCTTTTCCTTTACTCTCTTTGGAGGTGAATATCAGTGACCACGAACCTCCAGATGTGACAGACCCCTCTCGGTATTTCCCTCTCTCCCAATTAAACAGCTCACTCGTTGGCTCATTTTTAAATGTGAACTTTATCATTGGAGCAGTGGGGCCCTCAGCCTTTGAGTGGTCCCCTGATTAAGCACTCTCACAATGGTCCAGAGTCTTCTTGCATATAGAACCACAAGCACTAATGAGACTGCTTTCATTAATAGTGTGAGTGGGCCCAGGACCGGAGACACAAATGTGTGCGTGTGGGTGTGTGTGTGTTGGATGGGGGGGACAGACCCCGCCAGAGACAGGCCACTGTCACCTCAGCAGCCACACAAAGCGATTCATTAATTGGTGAGAAACACACACACACACACACTTTGCTGTGAATACACAGGCGAGTGTGATGGGTATTCCACGAACCCGCACTGCTTGTTAGCACATTACCTGGGATCAAAGAGGCAAAGGCTGCAAAGAGGAATCATTATATGCGACGGAAAACTGCAACTCCATGTTACAGAATGCCTATCCTTCGGCAAAATAGCAGTCTCGTCCGTTTTTTTTTACAAAACTTACAAAACAACCTGTTCTCTTGCCATCATCATGTGAGTCTTTTGATAGCTCAAGAACATTTTTTTCCTGCCTCGATTCAAGTGGGAATGAATTAGACTTCACTTGTGATCCAGCCCTGGAGGTATAAAAGAGCCGCATGACCGCTACCCATTTCCACACCATTACCACAACAGTCATGGCTGTATTAGGTTGAAATAGGCCATTGGTTTCTCTTATCCCCTACAAAAACTAGTCAGGACCAGTTCTGAGATGCACCTTTTTTTTTTTTTTTAAAGCAAAACATCATGCATCTAATGACTGCAACACAGCCCTTTAAACCCAATAGAAGAGCACAAGAGATACAATGTGCCCCATACTTCCAGGAGTTAGACAAAGGCCCCCTGTGGAAATTGTCTTTTAAAGAACTTCCCAGCACAATCACTTACTGTTGTGTATCAAAATGAGCTTTCAAAGAAAGGCTGAGGTTTCTGAAGCCATGAAAGGTTCATCTGAAGTATGACACTTCAAGAGCCTCCGCCCAGCACTTTGCATGAGCCTACAATCAGCCCTTGCTGTTCCTCAATCTTTTGCTCAGCTGTTTAACTGTCCGCTGATTGAGGGGCTTCATTAGGGGCCTATTTATCTTTCCATGTATTGCAGTCCTGAAAGACCACTGACAAGCTCAGTACTAATAGTAGTATAGTAATAGTAGCTAACGTAAATATAACGTTAAGGCAGCACAGCGGCTGGGTGGTGATCAGTAATTTTCATATACAGTCTATACTTTTTTTTTTTTTATTTGCCATTTGCCGTTGACTCAAAATGACCACATTTGGTCGGGGCTCAGGTAACAACCAATTACAGCTCGCCTGTTTTCTGAGTTAAGTCATGTGACAATCCCATAGCTGAACCGTCATTTTTTGTTACCTAAGTGTATGATTTAATTTTCAGTGGAGAATGTGATTTTAAAGGTATTGATTGTGCATAGAAAAACAATTTTGTTATAAAATTAACAATTACAGTCACAATTGGTTATTTATTTTTTGTGATGAAAGTGTCTCCATACGTTTCATAAGAGGCTCTGAAAGGCACTTCGAATATGTATTCATGTGTTATGTTTCGAAATATGACAAATATGTCTTCACTCAAAGGCTATTTTTGACCAATTCATTTTCATTGTCCCCCTCTTTTGTAAAAGTGGGTCACAACCTAATAACTAAAAATAAATAGGACAATTTAAGTTCACAGGGTGACAACAGATGAGCAGTTAACAAAGAATTTTTAGTGGAGCCTCAAAAGCTAAATTTCTCTGTGATGGAACATTTCACAAACTGACCAAAATTTCCATGAAATGAGTCATTTAAAGAGGTTGAAACCACCACAATGCAGGAAAGTGTTCTGCGTGGCCTGGCTCCTGAATACAACATGGTGCAAATTGGCAGTTCAAGAATATAGGCGGACGTGAGATATGTTTCACCAGTTAAGTTCAAAAGCCTTTCAAAATATTCAAACTCTTCATGAATGTCAACTGAGAATGTCTTTTTACACAAATAAGCTAGTTATGAATCTTAAAACAAGTGTTTTTGTCATTTAGGCTCACTTTCTCGTTAACAAAATTCATGCTGTGTTACTCAGAGGGAGTACTTTTTTTCTAATCACTGTACAGCAATGTATTTATGTTTACACTTGGATGACAGTTACCAAATTGACTCGATTTCCGTTCCTGCAATGTGAATATTTGCCAGATATCTACGAGTGTTGTGGAAGAGTAGAGTTTGTCCTTCAAGGTTCCAAGCAAACATGCATGCACACACACCTAGTCTGACTTCTTTGATAGTTTGCTATGCGGTGGCTCTGAAGCACAATACCACCTAAACCAAAGAGAGAGCCGACTCGACCCGGTGACCTAACAAGGAGACCCTCCCAAACAAGCCACAACAAACATCTTGCTGAAGCCACGCTGCAGCTTTGATGCAAGCAAGCAGCGTGGAACTCTCATCCTTTTTCTTTTTTCAAACATCTCCCATTTCTGCCATGTCTAGTGGGTGTATTAAACACAATTCCACCTGCACTAGGGCTGCATGCACCTCAAAGAGCAATCTGAGAAAAGGGCTTTTCCATCTTATCACTTAGCTCTTCTGTTGCCAGCGCCCCCCTCTAGCCTCGCCCCATCTTTTTTAAACCTTCTTTTAACATGATCACTTGAATCTATAAAATAGAGAAGAGCGTGCCTATCACAATTTGTATACTCGTGTGAATTTCCTTTGCAGCTTTTTGTTTTATTCAGCTATGCGCGTAATTGCTGTTTCACTTATATAATTAGCGCCAAAAAGTAAACGGCTGCCGTAGCCCAGTCTCTCCCCTTTGCCCCTCCCTTTGCATCTACTGAGGAAACAAATTATGGAGAACAATAGGTACAAATGGCTCCTGCACCAAACCCCATGATGGATGCAGCCCCGCATCTCATCCCTTTCTCACTTACTCTCCCTCCCTTCTTCATTATGTTCAGCGTTATATGGCTCTGCTTGGAAATAGTGGCCCGATCAAGCACTTTCCTGCCCAACTATTTTTTCATTGTATGCTTTGTCTCCTGTTTCGGGAAACGGCCCCGTGTTCGCATTGACATCGTCGTATTAAGCGGCTCTGCCTTTTTCCAGCCATTTCATCCCTCCGCTGTTGTCTCTACTGGCATTCCCTTCTTTTCTATCCTCCAGTGCATTCACAGAACACGCCTGGGACTTTCTAAAGCAAACATCATGTACCGTAGCCCATCTGTGGATAGTCTGAGCAGGGAACAATCAGTCCCTCTCCTCTGCTTCGTTCCTCCTTCAACCCCCTGGGATCCGCGCAGAAGTGGGATGCCTCAGTCAGACGGGTGCAATGTGCCGGAACAATGGTTTGGGCCGCTTCATTCTTACCAGGGGTGTTAAGTTCACCTCAGCCAGCTTGGCAAGCGCTTATCCGACAGTTACTGGCCTCCTTACCACACTTTCCCGGGAATGTGGCAGAAGAAGCCTCCCACGATACGCATCTACATCGCTACCCACACGCACACGGCCGCCCCGCACATGTCCAAGTAGACACCTGAGAGCTAATGTTTGGCCCGCAGGTGCTTGAATATCAACTTTCCATAAATCCCCTTCGGTGCATGCGGTGTTGTTTTCTTTCACCCCTGCCACGCCAAAAAGAAAGAAAAGCAGCAGGTTTGTTTTACACCAATTCAAGCATATCCATTACCTGAAATGTTCAGCTCCTGGCAGTAAATCCCTTTGACCCCTTCCCATTCTTTCTGTCTGCCTCTCTCCCGCCCCTTATTCCCATGCTGAGCCCATGGCGGTTTGCACATTGCTTTTTGAGGCCAAAACGACAGCAGGGGAGAGAGAGCCAGAGAACACCTTTCTTTACTCCCGCCTCAACAGCCACCCACATACGCCGTTCCTTGTGTTTCTACAACGCTCAATAACATTAACATGTTTCGCCATTGGGGGAAGTCGCGGTTAAAAGCCGGATCGATACGCTATGACTGACATCCTTCAGTTGATAGCAAATTGGCTGCCGTCTTTCTCGGACCTCCCGGGGCGCGAAAAAATATCAGTAGCGCGGGATAGAATTATAAATAAAAGACGACTCATGCAGCCGTTTGTCTGCAACACAAGACAGACAAAACGACTACAAGTGGTACTGATGTGCGGCCAAGGTTCACGTTTGAGTCACCAAGACAATATTGGCCCTGGCAAGCCGAGCTCTTTAAACAACAAGATGATAAGATTGCTGTGGCTGAACCTACAATTAGGCTGTTTTTCACTGCAACTTGAGAAATATCTCAGATTCCAATGTTATTTGCAAAGTGCTAGGGTCTACAGTATTCCTTTTCCTTCGGCCAAAAGCAGTCACATTTATTTGTTTCTTCTTAACACACTTCCTTAAATCCGATGTGATGCTTCTCTTTTTAATTTCAACTAAATTACTGGGCAGCCGTGCATGGATCATTATTTATTTATTTTTTTATAAGGAAGCAATTTTGGTTTGACTTGCTATTTTCTTTAAATCAAGCTTCATGCCAAACAATAAAGAAGACAAAACCATCCCAATATTGAGACATTATTATGTACATCGCAAAACTTTGTACACTTTGGTGTAAAATAGTACAAATACCATGGCTAATATTGAATATTTTTTTGACTTCAACGTTTTAATCTTGGATGATGGTCAGCATTGCGCTGTTCTGATGTTTTTGCCTTCACTAAATTGCATTTGTAGCCATTGTCGTATTTTATGTCTAGATACATTATAATTGTGATACTATTTGCTGCTCCGTAGGTCTGCCTCTCTGCCTGAACACGAAAAGTCTACTGTACACCTAAGCTCTTATTTTGGATCAGCATACTTAAAGACTCCTTGTTTGCCTTGGTGAAAATGGTTGGTAGGGTTGTTTATTTGTCACCGTGAAGGAAAGCATCACTCATGATAGGTGGGCTTGGGGGATAACCGCCATTGAGAAAAAACAAAACAAAAGAAACCACATTTTTCATAACCTCAAAATGACATTCTCTGAGATCACGATTTGGGCCACAAATTGATACACTGCTTCACCCTTTCCTAAAAAAACCAATGACACATGGAGCACTTTTCCCCCTACGTAGAGTTTCGAAAGTTATGTCCTGTCCTTGGCGCATGATTAATTAGACAATTGGACTTTGACTAATCATTGCAGAAAGGGCACAAAGCCCTGAAGATGCCGCACACTCATGTCAACTTATCATCACAATGCGTGCCCTTGACCCCGGTGACTACTTATGAACATGCGTCGGTGAGTTCATGGTGACTCATTTATGAAGAATGAGCGTATGTCATCAGCCCAGAGCATCCTGCAGAACACTTCAGACGTTCTACTGTTTAAAGATGGCAGTCAAATGTCCTCCTTTTTTTGCAGGAAAAAAGAGGCAAAGGTAGAAATCTACCGAAACGTGTTTTCCCTCATAATCCTCCTTCAGCTGAGCTATGTTTGATCCAACAGTAAGGAACACAAGATAACGCATATTGCTGTGCCGCGCTAGACACATTTCAATTTTCAATGCATGGGTGTGCGCATGGACACCAGTTATGAAATTTCTCTCTTGCCTGATTGAAGGATAAAAAGTAATCTGTTACTTTATTATTGTTGTGTGCCGACGGTATATATATCTTGAGCAAGAAGTGACGTTGGGTGTGTGAGGCAGTGTGTATGTGTGTGAATGCGGAAGAAGGGGATATACATGGAAGCCAACTTCTCAAAATATCTTCCACTGTATAAACGTGACTTCATCCCTTGAGGTGCTGTTTTAATGACGTGCGCAGAATTAATTCTCAGTCTCCCCCTTTTTTCCATTACGTTGTTTGCGAAGCAGAATGAAAGAGTAAACAAGTTTGTGTCGCACGCTGACGATCCAGCCTGAGGTGGAGTCGCCCGGGAAGATGTCTCCAGGCGAAGGCAGGAAGCTGACACGGCCTCCTTCTATTGTCCCCCTTTTTCTTTGTCATTTCCTCCTCGGATGCGCTGACTGGCCCAGAGGGAGACAAGGTGAGGATGTGCACAAGGAAAACGCAAAGGCAAAAGAGGATGGGCGGGCTGAAGAGGACAAGTGCCATCAACAGTTAGCTACCTGGCTTCCCGTGCTGGGTCAGACTAGAGAACACGACCGGCTAATTTGCTAACAGCTGATAACAATGCATAGGGACATACTGCCAAGTTCTTTATCTGTGTTTACCCAAATGGCAAAGCTGATTAGAGGCAGGCGACATTATGAAGTGCCATTGTTTCCTTTCTCCTTTGCACACGTGTAGGGCCTGCTTATGAAGGATCACAAAGCAATGTGTGCAACGTGTCTACAGGATGAGGAGAAAGCAGCAGGCCATTGTTTAACAGCTCGGTCATTCATTACTGTTTGTTTGCGCGTGCCTACTGCATAAAATGAGTGTTTAGAGGGAATAGGAGCAAATTACAGTGCTTTGAAGAAACCCCAATGCCTCAAATAGTGGATTTTATTCACATAGACCGCATAGACAGCACTGATGCGCTTGAATGTAAAAAGTTGCAATGGGCTTTGCGGCACGCAAGACATGGTGGCGTACTGAGAAGGTTCCATTTGATGCCCCCGCTATACAGAACAGTTTAGGGGCTGAAATTTGACTAACCTTTACGTTTGGCACATCTTAGTATTGGCACAGGATGTGCAATGTGATTTTGGTAAATATGATCAAAAGATTTTAAGTGCTGCATGTCATCATATTTTATTCACAAATACAATGACAACATGTATGTAGCCATGGAGGGTCAAACTGATACGAACGCTCCAAGCAGGCGATCCATGTGCGTGCTTGAGGACCATAATTTGTGATCGCCCGGGCCATGTTAATATCAATCAACAAAAATAGAGCCCCACAAATTGGCCTGCTTTTGTTCAGCTTTGTTTGCATTTTATAGATAGATAGATAGATAGATAGATAGATAGATAGATAGATAGATAGATAGATAGATAGATAGATAGATAGATAGATAGATAGATAGATAGATAGATAGATAGATAGATAGATAGATAGATAGATAGATAGATAGATGTGGAGAATCTAAATACGTTAAATACAACATTGCAACAACAAAAACCAATACACAGATAGACAGGAAGTCAAAGTAAGCTAAAATGCATCTTAGCCATGAGTATGTCTTTTAAATAATGCAAGACACTCCTCTCCAGGAGTCAGCTGTATCCAGATTCTGCTGGATCGGCACTATGCAACCCGTGTCAAACGCCGGCTGGCTGGAACTCCTGCCAACAAACTTTCTACCACTAAGCTAAGGAAATAAAACAAGGATGAGTGGCGGGCGGTGACGGCGGGGGAAGCTAAGAGGAAGGATGGCCGCGCGTGTTCGACAAGGGGCGGAAAAGGTTAACGACGCGCTGCCGCTTGTCCCCTGTGTTTTCCCGCCGAGTGCAATCATTAAGACACTGGTGACACATCTAAGCCTTATGCCTGCAACAAGACTCTCTACCCTCTTCCTCCACAAGAATTCAAAGACCCTTGGCTCATGAAATATGCACACTTTCTTAAAGTCGCCCTATTGGGGGCCAGACTATCAGTGGGACCACAAACACGTCTGCATCTCAAAAAGATGAGACAAATCTCTAGTAATGGGCAAGTGGGGAGATGACGGTTGGTAACAGCTTCTATGTAGGTGTGTGAGTGTGTCGGCTCATTAAAAAGATGCGCTCGCATGTCCCCGTGACCCGTTGTCATACGTTCACCAAAAAGCCAGGGAAAGAGGGAAAAAGACTTCTCGGAAGGAATAAGGTACTTTTTTCCATGGCGTTGCACCATGGAGTGGCGACAACTTAAAGAGGAAGCAGGAGAAAATCTCAGCACTCAGCCTTTGAACTCCGCCCAATGAGAAACAAGCTCCCCAAAGCAAAAAAAAAAAAAGGTTTCTAAAGAAGCGCTCGCAGAAGATTACTCAGAATACTGATGCAGTGTGGAATCAAATTCCTCAGGGCGCAAAAAGGGGACTTTCTGGGAAAGTGAATTGCAAGTGGGGAACAAGACTGTATACACCCTGCGTGCAACCATGGGATATGGACACATTGTGATGTAACAAAAAATGGTGACAAAAATGAGCAATTGAAATTCAATCAGCACCAAATTACACTTTCTATTTCACTTTTCCATTACTTGCCTTGGATTGGGACTTACACCTTCTCCGTCACTTATCCTCTACTTGCCTCGGATTGAGCGATCTGTTTTCTGCTACAAAATAGCGCTGAGAGAAACTGTAAATCAATGCATCCGTTAGACAATGAGGGTCTTTTACTTTCAAATCTCACCATGTGATGACATTTGGTGGTATAAAATACCTAATGGCGTCAACAAAAAAAAAAAAAAAAATCAATAGCAAGTATAGTTTTCGAGCCGGGATCATAGCTAAAAGACCAGGGCAACACAATGCATTTGTGGTTAGTGTATGTGCCTCACAGTTCTGAGGTTCTGGGTTTAATGCAGCTCTGGCCTATGGATTTGGCATCTTATCTTACATTTGTTTTCTTCCTCCCATATGCCAAACATATGAATGTTAAATTCAGTGAAAATGAAATTGGCCAACAAATAATGGGATTTTTTTTTTAAATCCAACATATAGATTGTTCTTTATTCATGCTAATTCTGGATTTATTTTTAGTGCGGAAACAGTTCTTGAGTAAGTTGGAAGTTGTAATGATCATGTGTAAACTTTATCAAAATAATAATAAGTTCTCCAAGGTGTCTTACACCCTAATTAGGGCAGCTGCTACCATTTTTTATGATTTGTGTGTGCGTGAGTGTGACTGTGTAGAATGTGCGCTGCATTTAGGAGGAGGAGGGGTGAAGTGCCACTGTCTGGCTACCGGCTCTTCCCTCCTTCTCATCCAGCTGTTGCTCGTCTGTCAGAGACCAAAAGGTCTGCTGGCATCCCATCAGACCATCCCTCCCCCCTCAGCCCCCACTAATGACGGAATCATGGGGAGTGAAGGGGGGGCTAATGGTGCAGGGGTATGCCCAACAAATGGCTTTTAAGCAAACATACCATTTGTTAATTAACCTGAAATTCTGGCATGATATTCTGTCACCCCCCCCCCCCCCCCCCCCCCCCTCCTCCACACACACTTTCAACACACACACTTTCAAGGTGTTCAATTATTACACTTGTACACTCTATATGTGTGTGAGAGAGTGTTTTTCTTTAACAGCGCTGGAACAATGCTGATAAGTCACAGTCTCTCAGTGTTAATTACTTCAAGTTATTTTTTGCATCAGGACATATTGTTAGCAGTCAGTCGGCAGCCAAGTCAGGCGTTGAAAGAGAAAAAAGTTTTGGATGAAGCACTAATAGAAGGTGAAGTGTCTTTTACGTCATTAATCTGTTCAACACGATGAGATGTTTTCAGGAGTATTTTGTCATAATGAATAGCTAGTGTGTGTGTGTGTGTGTGTGTGGGGGGGGGGGTACCTTATTCAATTTCTTATTAGATTTACGCACACGGAAAATGGCAGGCCAAATCAAAATCATTTGGATCGCTTAAAATCCAAATTTCTTGTGTCTTTGTTCCTTTTTTTTTTTTTGCTTGTCTCCCTTACACAGAGCATTTAGTTTGTCACACATTTTTTTTTCTCAACTTTCCCTTCCGTGTCATCTCCACGCGCTACCTCGCGAACCCCTGCCAAGAATCCAAGCAAAGTGCGCATAATCCACTCACTGCCACTCCGCTCGCAACACAATGTGGATCCCACAGATGCAATCACGCTGCCCGCGAACTAATTGCATGCGTAATTCCACAGATAACGCGGTGCATCGCCTAACAGTGTGGATGATGAGTTGTCCTGCATGGAACGGCGCGCCGCACGGGCAGCCTTGGCGCAGCCCGCCCCAGGACCCACTAAAATGTCGTTGTAATATAAGCGCGAACAGATAAAGAGTATGCTTACCTGAGGCCATAAGGCAAAAGATGAGGTAAAGCACGACCATTGTAGTTGTTGATAAACGCTTGCTCCGTCTGTTTCGTGCGCGGCTCCTTGTGGTCCACTCAGTCGCTCGCACGCACTCCCGTGATATTATCCACTCGAGTGCAATCGCTGAGAATATGTCCCAACACTTGGTGGAAATCTAGTCACAGATGCATGTTTCCTCACTCCTGATAACTTTCCACTCTGCGGAATCAAAGCCTCGGGCTGCAAGCGCGGTCCACTTGCTCACTGCTGCGCGCTCTCCTCTTGGACTGTGGGCGCTTGTGATGATGGAGCCGGCTGAAGTTGCTTCTCTCCTCCTCCTCTTTTTCCTCCGTGTGAGTGACTCTTTCGCTGTGATGTATGGAACGCACGCACCTCTCATGCACACGCACACTCCTCTCTTCTTCTTGCCAATGGGAGACGCGCACTGACACTCTCTGTTGGGGTCTTACACCACATTTGGCACCAAGCTGAGTGTGTGGAGCCCCTCTGCCTCACGCACGCCGGTGGAGCGGTGGGAAGGATGGGCTAATCTCCCACCCCCACCCTCTCCCCCGCCTTTTGGGGCCCCCTATTGGCTAAGATGGCGTCAAGGGGAGGGCTTCGTTTGAAACTGTTATCCGGAGTTAACCGTGTGCTTGAATAAACATTTTGCTGAGGGCATGCCGTCGTCATAATCGGGTGGCAAATACACCATTGGCGTTTCTGGGCCATTTTTCTGCCAGTTTTATTGTATGTATATTTTAAAACAAGCTAGAAAAGTGGATATACTTGGTCGAATATTACTTTTCAACCTGCAGAAATTCTGCATTCTGTTGCGATTTCCTCCGTCTAATAACTTCGCTCCCACTTCAATGATGATATGCTACAAAAAGAAATGACTTCACACAGCCCATTTCACTGCATATCCAACAATCAATCTATTGATCAACCAGTCAGTGAATAGATCAATTGCCATTGCATTACCCATATTTCTTACATCATCGTCTTAAAGATTTTAAAATATTAATGAGTAAACTACGGTAGAGCGTAGAAGTCTTTAAAAATTATATCCTCAGGCAAAGTATAACACTTGAAAAATATTCAAGGAAAACTACAAAGTAGTTGCTACTTCTCACAACTAATCTTTAAAGAAGACCACTATGTCATTCGTCCTTGAATTCCCCAAAATTTGCAACTTCAAACAGATCAAAATGTTATCATTCTTCATTCAGTCAATCAATGAATTGAATCCTTTTCCACAAATCCATTTTTAATAGATTTCTTCCACACTAGGAATCGTGTAGTCATACCCTAAAACTAAAATCCACTAAATAAACCATCAGCTTTAGAACTTTATGGTGTGTTTGTCAAACGATCGTCCACCGTAATGTCAGCGTTAGTTCAGTCATAGGGTAATAAAATGCATCTATCCTTCGAGATTGAATTTATCTCTGATCACAACAACCCTAATGAGATCAAGACTGGAATCTCCGATTGCTGCCTTTATAAACATAATAATGCTCTGTAACCGAACTGAATTTATAGTACTAATCCTTCAATCTGCAAATTAAATTTGTGGTGTTAGTAGTTTGCAGAAGCGCCAAACAACACTGGATCATGCTGAGAACTGTTTTTTTATCGTGCCCTGCTCATGTACTTTGTAGTTCAATAAGCTGACCAACAATAATAGAAACACACAGTAAAAACGTTTTTTTCTGTCTTGCAGTACTCACAAAACCAGGCAAGACAAACAAAGTCAGACTGAAACATGAAGGCGAGCCCCCGAGCAGTTGACTGAGTTATACTACAAGCCTCCTCCCCTGACATCCTCAAACCCGAGAGTGCTCAGATCCATACACAGAGCAGTTGTGGACACATACAATTAAAATTGGGTCGCCGTGGTTGTTTTCATGAGCATTCTCACTAAGTTATAAAGTGTCACGAAAAGCAACAAAATGCTCTGTTTGACTTGCACTATTTTTTCTTTGAAAGGGTCTCTTTTGAAAGTTCTTCTTCCGACTGCTCTTGAGGAATACACATTGCGTTACACGCGGCACAAATCCAAAGAAAAAGCAGAAAATTCTTTGATGGGGAGGTCTTGTGCAATGGCTTGCATATGGTTTGAACTCCAAAGTTTTCTGACTTGAGAAGGGTATTCACTATGCTTGATACCAACCTTATCCTGGATGGCAAATTAACTCATTCATTTGACAAGCCAGTAAAAAAAAGGATGGCATCTATACTTGTCACTGGCAGTGAATGAGTTAAACGTTCTTCCGCAAAATGTCACCTTAGTTCGTGGCAGAATCATTTATTTGCTGACAGTAAGGCATGTTCATTCTTTATTACATGTCAGTGATAGTAGTATAATTAACCCAAAAGGGATCTTCAACATCTATAGCCGTCAATGGCAGTGAACGAGTTAAAAGGCACGGGCACAGATTCCAGTCACATTTTGGTACACCCCATTTTTTATTTATTCAAACAATGAAAAAAATGGATTATTAACCTCTTCATATGGATATAACTACACCGACATCTAAATTCAGATTTCATACCCCTAACTGGTGAATATGATTTTTACTTGAGAAGAATTGAACCAGTTAAACTCAAAATTGTTTCTTTCACTGCCAAGCATTTGAATCAAAGTAAATTGCCAGAGTAAAATGGTGCCTTTTAAAAAAAAAAAAAACTATTTTGTTTCATGTGGAAAGAAAACGGACTTTATTCCAGGAGCTGTTTGATCTCAAGTGAGTCGATGTCGTGTGGCGATTGCACACAAAGAGAAGAAGAATCGTTATCATATTTCAACGAACACGAAGGCCTTTTATTGAGAGATGAAAACAATGCAGTGTATCACTCGCCTGTGGCTGCTAATAGATGCACCCTTTCACCTGCTTCATTAGTTATTCAAGGATCTATTGATTAACCCAAAAATAATAGGCCTGGCACTCATCCACTTAAATAATTTTTCACGTGTGTGTTTTGTACCGGGCAAGCAACCTTTATTTAGCATCCACACATCCCCTAAATTCACACACACAGACAGCACACATGCACCCAGTAAACACGGCCAGGTGGTGAGAGCTCCAGAAGAGTGTGAAAAATTCATCAAAGTGGACACACTCAGGATGGGTGTAGCATTTGTGGACTTGGGGGGGGGGGGGGGGGGGGGGGATTTTGTCACCCAGCTCTCCAAGAAAAAAAGCAAAAAACAAAACCGTAGGTCTTTAGACCCCAGGGCAGGTCTTTTCTGTTTATTGCCTCTCACTAATGCAAACATAAGGGTCCCCTGCTAGTAAACACATGTTGATGGGAGAAACAGCTTGCACAGCCGGGAAGCCGACTGAGGTTAGTGCGAAGGAACACATGGATGAGCGCTGCGTGTGTATAAATGTGTGTTTGCCCTGGAATCCACACTATTGTGCTATTTTTACAAACATCACAGAAGCATCCAGCTCGCATGTTGGTGCTCGGAGCTAGGAGATTGAAACAAATCGCGTGTGTGTGTGTGAGGACCTCGTGTTTGCGTGTGAATCCGTCGCTGATTGACTGGAGGTAGGATGACGGGTGCGGGGATGCTGGGTTAGCTGTGAAAAGCAGCGGGGCGCCTCAACCAGTTGTGCCGTGCTAATAAAATCGACATCCATTGTGTAGATACTGTCAGCATTCGACTCGACGCTTGCGTTGACATGTGTGATGTCACACAGATGGAAGGTGGATGAGGGCAAATGATACCATCCAATGTGAGTCTTAATTACGCTGGCCACCGCGGCATCGAATGGAGGGCGCCCATACTCCCCAAGCTTTTGACTGTGTGAATAATTGATGAATAAAAAGGGGATTTTCAGCAGTGGGTTTATTAATAATAGATAGGGTTTGATATTTACTAAACTGTTCAGCGGGAGAAAGGGGTGACAGTTTGGATGTCGTCTGCATGGTAATCGTAAGGAGGTAATAAATAAGGCATGAAGCGGCAATATATGGAAATGGGATTCATAAGGAAATGAGAATAATTTAACAAAATATTATGATGACCTCGGGTCAATTAAAAAAGATGATGTCCGTCATGCTGGGCTTTAAACTCAAACTTCTTGCTCCCTCTTTGGTGTTATTAGGTGGAGGGTAGCCGTGTGTTTAGCTTAAGCGAACAGGAGACTGAATAAATCAATCCTGCTATCTTGCCGAGGTAAAGAAGACATTTTTCTTTCATAAGTAAACAGAATGAGCCACGGGTTGAAGAATGTTTTTGTTTAGTTTGAAAACCTTGAGCTGGGTGGGAACATTTGGCATGACTTTCCATCATAACGCACACATTCTTTACATTCTGAATCATGAACTGTTCTTTTGTTGAGAAAAGTTGCTACTGTACATTATTCCTGCCGACTGGAGTGGTGATCCAGTAGTGCAAGGACTTCCTCTGATGGTGGCAAAAGAATAACCGCCTTTGAATAGTTCGGTTGTATTTAACTATTTCGCACTTGGCGTTTTTATCATTGGAAGTGTTTGTTTTGAAACTTTTAATTAGGCAGCATTTTCATTCAAAGAGGAAGTCAGCGCAAACTTTTTCGTTACAATAAATATGAGTCCTATGCATCTCCGCTAGTCCACATATGACAATCTGGTTACTATTACACTTGTGGAATATGAATCAAGCAGCAAAATCTACTCATTTTATCCATTTCAGTGTGTGACAATTCAAAAGAATGAAATCGCAATCGCTCAGAGCTCAGCCGATCAACCACCAGTTTTCTCAATTAGGTCATGTGACGTTTGCAAGCCGAACCATGATTGGTTATATCTTGATCTCTGAGCATTTGTCATGTCATTTTTGGGCACTTTCAAAAATTCACTCTCGCTTCTGCACTAGTCTGAGAGTGGTATGTTTGGTGAGGCAGCGTGCTCAACCCCTTTGTAAATTTCTGAAAGCAGCTTTTGTTCTAAACCAATCAGCAGCCGTGCTTATACTGTTTCCAGCTGTACTACCCACCTCAGACTGGGTTCCCAGTCTGAGCGCCGAGTGCACGCATGTTTTTGAAATTCCAAACGGCACAGTTGAGCAAGGTACACTGACTTTTCAAATATTTGGAATGAACCAGTCCGATCGGGTGTGTCTTGACCTCCACAGCGGAGGCTCTGTTGAAGTCAAGAGCAACTCACCGAACCCTGAGGGTTCGATCAAAACCCGAGTTAATAACCACTGGTTTTAACTTACTTAACTATTTACTTAATGAAGTTAACTGGTTTTAACTTACTTTACTCTGACAGGCATCGGATGGACACATCCATACTCAGGTGCTCCATATATGGCAGCAGCCAAAACATTGCGAAATATATAAAACCCACACACATTGTTATTTTTTTGTTGAAAAAGATCATGTTAGATACTCATCTCAGTGTTTTTTGAGACAAAACGCTGTCTGAAAGCTAGCGAGGCAATGTTGGCTTAGCAATTGGGGACTTAGGAGAATTATTGCATACCCTCTTGTATTGATTCAACTCACACGCATCGCACAGAAAAGAAAAAAAAGATCCCACACATTTAGTATCAAATCGAATCAAATCAAATAGAATAGAATGTCTTTATTCTCGTTGTGCACAGGTATACAATGAAATTGGAAATTTAGGCATTCAAGATGAAAAGGAGCATGAAAAGGTTTCTGAAAAGCGTTGCACATTTTTCCAGGTGACGATCTTATAAGCCATACATAAAGCGACTTGAAAACATCTCAGCAAGTTTAGCGCGACGGCATAACGTACGCTCATTTATGTATCAGACGGTTAAATTAGAGCTTCAAACTGCTAGATTGATGAACATATGCACCCCGTGTCCACTTTGGGTCCCGGAGGGTTGCAAGGTTTATGCTGCTCGCCATATGAGAAACATTACACTAGCTTTTACTGTAATTGTGATATTGAATGTTGAGTGGATCAGTGTCAACCATAACTCCAACCGCTGCGCCACGCTCGTAACTCACGCAGACATATACACCTTTCTCAAGGAGGTGCTATCCCCTCGCAATTCAAAACCACTCACTCTTTCCCTCCGTTCCACTACTATGACGTCAACCTAATGCCCTGCCATGAAATCTGCAATTGTGCATTTTCTCCGTGTGTGATTGACGAGCAGAAGAGGGCCATTAAAGCTCAACCTGGACCCGCGGTTCACTCTGCAGTCTATAGGAATATTTTCAGCCTCATATCAAATCCATGTCCTCTGCCCTAATATCAGGATATGACTCTGCCCACCCATGGATTCTGTTTTCGTCTGTAATGAAAGTCTCCCGGGGGATCGAGTGGAGGGATTCTTTTCCTCGAGGGTCAAGGAGAGGTTGAGGCTTTTGGTTCAAACGCCGTGTGGATTACAGGAATGTAGCTGTTAAAGTCCTCTGGAGATAGGGAGCAGACCAGGAGGCCAACTTCACAGTCGAGCCTACTGTGCCAATTGTGTATTTATACTATTCTGCTCCTTGAGTGATCTCGTCTCATATTACTGTAGCATTTGCATGTCGAAGGAAGCACTTCAACAGTCAAAATTATTTACTTGGCATTTGAGAACGTAGACTTATTGCCACTGAATTTTTACCTCTGAATTATTTCTAAACGCATTCCTCCTATTTATTACAGAGTATATATTAGTTATACTTTAGAGCACGCTGGGGTGCGCAGTGTGCAATCTTATTTACTGTGGAAATAAAGCATGCAGCCCATTTTAAATGTACTGGTGCTGTCAAAATTCACTGTTTGCCATTATCGCAGTTTGCCGCAAGCCAGATTGTTTACCTATTATGGGGGTTGTGGGATCTAATAGGTCAACCGGAAAAAGTCCAATAGGCTGATAAAAGCCTAACCCTTAGAGGTTGAAAGCACCATTTATTGTAGAGAAGGCACACACACTTTGGTCCAGGAAAATTACCCTACAAATTTAAAATTGAAAAATTTTAAACCTCAAAATCCTTACTTTTTTGGAGACCCCCAAAATGACAAGTCCCTTCAAACAATAGCACTGCAGCATGGAAGAGAGCAAATAATTTTCATCATTTTGAATAGTCAATACTTTGTGTAAAAAAATCAAACTTGATTTGAGGAAATGTTTAAATTAAATGAAGGGTAAAGAAATTAGTTGGTTCGTTCTCTAAAATGAAGTTATAATTGACCCTTTAATCTGTGATTGGAACAAATACAATGCAATACAACACACCTTATTATGAAGAAACAACAGTGTGTTTGCCACCAAATTGTAAGCGTTAAAGAAAACATTGATATCAAAAAGAACCTTTTTTTTTCTATTCATCGATTTTACTGAAGTAAACCTAGCTATGAATGTTCCCACCCAAATATTTGGGTGACTTGATTTAGAATTAAAATGACAAACTTTGACATGGCAAGTTTGTTGAAAATGAAATATGAAATAAATTATCACCAGAAACTATTTACTATAGAACAAATTTAGTCAATGGGCAATCTGGTGACTGGTGGTTGTGTTAATACTGAAGTTATTACAAAATGCAATATTGGATGACACTTTAATTGCTCTAAACAGGTCAGTGCATTCACTAACCCAACAATCCATTCCGTTGTTGGACCAATGTTGTAGTATCCCCTGGCCCTGCGACTTGAGTTGAAATGCAGCTGTTCCTATTAGGCGCTGTCATATAAATAAAATTTTTCCACATACCCCCTTCAATGTGCTCATGGACAAGTATTTTTTTCTTTGATTTATCGAAATAGTAATTCTATTGATGTTGGAGATTAACTAATGTAAGTGGTCACTGACCACAGTACATCTCCAGTCAACTGTGAGTGAGTACACATTTACTTTTACCTATTTATGTAGTTATGGATAATTAGAATGCAAGCACTTTTCTATTTATTTAAATCTGAAAATCAGTTAGTACCACATACCTTGGTGTCCTATATTAGGAAGGTGCCACCAGAAAGCTCAGCTTGCTATGGTCTGGTGTCATTTCCCATGATTCTTTGACATGGAAGCAGGGTGTAGATTTAGTGACAGTATGATGCGAATATGACAGTAAACTGTATACATTCGTTTTTAAATTGGTTTATTATATTAATTGCTCCGACAATGATGTGACTGACATGAACATGACCCAAATAATTGGTCACAGCATCAAAAAAAACAAGTTGCAGAAAATCTGCAATCACGCAAAAGCTATTAGGAGTCCAGACGAAAGCCTGAAAATTACTCAAATAAACTTACTAAAATTACTAGCAAATAAAGTTTGACCGTCACTGATCTGCTGATTGTGTAAGCATTAGAAGTGGCTTTTCCTTGTCAAACACGTTGAAGCAGTGATACAAATTTTTGCCTTCTTCCTACTTAATAGATTAACAACGACAGGAATAGTGTTCAGTCATGTCTTTATTTTTCATCCTTCCCTCACAAGCGACTCTTTTTGTGCTAATGTTTTTATATATCCGGCGCGCGCACGTGAATGAAATGCGCTAACAACAGGAAGTAATAGAGAGTAATAAAAGTAATAAAAGAACAGAAAGAAAAAATGGCCCATAATCAACACAATACAAAACTTCTACACAAAATAAAACAGGATAAAATTGAAAACAATGTATACAAACTCCAAAGTAATTCACAAGCACATTATTCCCAGGAAATTAATGAAAATATTGTTCCGACTAAATAGTATGTTACAACTGTGACTGATAACCCTCCAGATATTCTCGCAGTTGCACATGTTTCATGCTTTGCCCATGTTCTCAATTTAGCTGCTCAATTGAAAAAGTCTATTTTCTTACATTGTTGGTCATGCATTTACTGAAAAATATTCATATTTTTCAAGTGGGCAACAGTTTTTCAGATAATATCGTGGTACTGCAATTTCCTATGGCATAATGTATCTTGTGCTACCTCTTTTCTGTTTATCTTAATTTATACTCCAAAAGCTATACAAATTATAGCTAGCTACAAAGAGTATAACAGTTGTCTGCATAGTATTTGGTAGGAAAAGGCATTTTACAAATCAAAGCTTAAAAATAATACTTTATCTCCCTGCAGTCTAAACTACTATGATCATTTATGGCACATCTATAGATTGAGGCAGAATTCATTTTTGATTGAATCAAATTGTATATATTGAATTAAATCAGAGATCCCAACATCGGAATCAGTTTGACTCGTGAGACAGTCAAAGATTCACATTACTACTAATTATGATGGCAAAAAAACACACACAAAAAAAAAACATTTATCGGCAAAAAAAAAAGTAGTTTTTTTTTTTTTTTTAATCATATTTGGATTCTGGATGTACTACTACTTTTATTTCTGCCTGCTTTTCTACAATATTCTCATGAGAACACTTTGGTCTTTGCGTCACTCATTCAAGTAGTAATTAGAGCTCTACCCAGAATGTAAACTCAGATTGCCTGGGTCCACGGCAAGCCGAGCTGTGTCTTTGCTGATAAGTACAGCAGTAAGCTGTCTAAAATATTCATGCGCTGATGCAGAGTTGTTGTCCCTTGATGGGCCTCACCATGTGCAACATCTGTTCCTGATGTCATGCACGTTCCAGTGTGCCAGAAATGCCCTGATGGACTCCGTCATGTCTCTGCCATACCTTGCAAACACACACAAATACACACACTCACGCTGCAAAGATAAATATCTGTGGCAATGAAGGCGATCCAGTTGACTGAACAGAACTATTGAACACCTCCGCTAATCCATACATATAGATTGGCCACTGCAGATCAGCGCTTCCGCCACTCACTGATGAATGTCTCAGTTGAGGGTTGGCCTAAAGGCTCCTGCAGATATATATATATATATATATATATATATATATATATATATATATATATATATATATATATATATATATATATATATATATATATATATATATATATATATATATATATATGACTGTATATAAGAAAATATTCTGATGAAGCCATGGCTCAAAATTGACCTCACATGCCAGGGACGCGGTGACTGTCAGCAGCAGCGCAGGGGAATCCAGTCCCAGGTGCAGAGTCCAAATGAGGCGCCATCCTTTTTCACATCTTCCTCCCATCACTCAGCTCGCTCAATCACAACTGGCCACAACTGGCTGGCTGCTTGTTTTGTGCTGTGATCTGGTGCAGCTCCGCATTGATATAAATAATGAATGACTCGTCCACTGTCTCTTTTCATAGCATGTCAAGCCATGGCCCGGCCATTATTAGGGTACGTCTTTCCCTCCCCCTCTTTTTCTCTGACTCCAGTTTTGTTTTTGTTCTGCTTGACTTGCCTGCACACCTCCGCATTGGGTCAGCTGTCAGTACAGCTGATGGTTGCCACAGAGAAGAAAGAGTTGCTTCGGGTGATACAGTAAGAAAAAAAAAAAAAACCCTCTGCACCAGAAGTGACAGTGGGAAATCTTTCCCAATCCGGCTCATGTAGCAAAGCAATCCAAGCTAACATGTTTTGTGTCCACTTGTGTTGAGCGGTGTCAGAGCTGTTATTCAATCAAATTCACATTTTGTTGTGCATTGATTTAAATGAAACAATGTGTATATCGTTTTTCTAGCATGCTTAACCTATACTGTTTGTATGTGGTGCAGGGACACAAAAATATCCACCGCCACCCTTCAGCAAGCAACTATATGCTCCTTTTCAAAGGCTAACAATGTTAGCTAACATTATTGTGAAAAAGGAAAAGGAAAAACCCCAATGCAGCTCTGCTGACTTTGTTTTGCTCATATATTAAAAGAATCATACTTGTTGGCAAGTCGAATGTTTTCATATGATAGCGCTTGAAAGTGGCTTTAAATCATAACCAAGCTATGCTTATCTTGCCATGAGTTAAAAAATGTGTCGAGTTTGATATTGTGCAAATTAACCCAAATTTTATGTAACAGCAGTGGAAGTGCAGACTCACGGGCACATTTTAAGAAAAATATAAATATTTACAATATTTTTGTTTAAATGTATGCTTTCCAGTTGGACAGTCACTCCAGAGAGACACCTCTTTGTATATAAGCAATTAAAATAGGCAATATGTTGCCTTTAAAGTTCAAAAGAAGCCAAATGGATAAGAAATCTGCTGTCTTGAGAGTCACCCACCCAGAAGGAGAAATCATGGATTATTTACATCCACATCTGTGTGTGAGAAATATGAATGAAGAACATCTGGCTGTTGGGAGGAGAGCCCCTGCAACGCAAACACAGAGTGTGATAAAGAATCAGGGATGAATATTGATTTTTTTGTTTTTTTTGGGGGGGTAGGGAGGCGCTGAACAACAAACAAATTGATTTCAGCTCTCTGTTTGTTCAAAAAATGTTTTTGGTGCCACCAGGCCAGGCCTGAGGCGAGTGTCCACCAGCAGCTCTGATCTCCGACACCCTGAGCCCATCTCTCCATCTATGCGGTAATAGCATCAAATCATGACCCGCGGCAAACAAACCCTGACAGATCCTCTCATTTGGGATTCACTTTGGGACAGCTGTGGTGCCATCCAAAAGCAGAGGCATGGTAAGGGGTGGGGCACGCAGGGCAAGCAGTCAGTAATGTATGCAGCGTGTGTGCGCGCTTCCTGGATGACAGCAACACGAGCACTTGTCACAGGAGGCATCAGTTCTACTTAGTCACAGAACTGGGGGGGCCATCCAAATGACCGCACTGCTCTGCAAACTCTATTAATAGTTATCTCCCTTTTGGGGGTTCTTACGCTGACTATGGGATGACAATGGAGGAAATCCCAAATGAGAGGTAGAAACAGGAGAACGTTGTCTGGCGCGACGTAAGATGTCCTCCTTCACTCTTGCACTGTTCATGTCATGTGACTGGGCAGTAGAGTGCCAGACCGGCAGTTTATGTGAGAGGCATAAGGATTAGTTATGGGCCAAGAAGGGGGATTGGGGGAGGGGAGGGGGGTGTTAAAGATCAGCAGAGCAAGCCAAAGAGATGGATGGTAGAGGGAGGATGACGGAGGGTGGTAACGACGGGACTTCTTTTTTAAAATATAAATCAAGGTTTTGAGTTGTGATTAATATTTCATCCCACTTTTAAATTAAAAATGTGAACGGTCATCACTTATTTGTCAAATTGTCTGAGCTCAAAAGGTGCACGTCACATTGGGTTTACGAAAGGTCAGCGAGGGGGGAGGCAACAGCCCGACGAGGAAGGGGGCAGATCAAAGTATGCCGATGCTGCCAAATATCCTTCCAAATAACCACCTTGTTTGAGGGGCATTACATCCAAATGGACTTGCTATTCAACTTGACTAAGTGGAGATGACATGATGTCAAATGCAACATCTGGAATGGCTTTGGCACGCTTAGTCAACATACCTTCATGGTCCTACACAAGTGCAGCAAAGTTACACGCAGAATATACCACGGCTCCCTTATATCCTCTACTTAAAGCTAAAAAGCCTGCAAGTTAATACCCGCATGCTCTAAATCAATACCACATTCCTTTCAGTGTAACCATTAATATGTATCATACTTTTCTCCTGATTATCATAAGCACTCACATTTGCGGTCATCATTTCGTGCTGCTTTTCCGAAATTGGAGCTGAACCATAAAGTGAAACGAATCCATTAGACTACCTCATTTTAGTTGATGCCTGCTGCCCATCTTCCCTCTCCATCTCGTCTTGCCGGTTCTCTTTGGGAAGAAAATGCATTTGAAGTGAAGAGTGGAAAAAAAAAACCCGTGTAAACACCAAGCTCGAATAATCAACCTCCCCCGGCGGTGCCTAGTGGACCTCATTTACAAGATTAGAAGAGTTTACTTGTTGTACTTGTTCAAAATGGCAAACGTGTACATCGATGTGTGCATGCTTCACTCACCCAGCTGCCAACGAAAGGACACAGAGATACAATGCGCCCTTCTGTTCAAGCTAAAGACTGGCCAAGACAGAAGGATAAAGATCTACTGGTGTATCTCAGCTGTCTTTGGTATCAACATATCCATTTACACCCATCAAAATGAGCCTACAGCATTCTCTGTTCTGCTTTAAAACAGTATTATTAGCACTGGCACCACTGTGTTTTTATTTCTATTTTTTTTGGGTGGGGGGTGAACCACTCCATGTTATTCCATCATAAGTCACATATTGAAGCAATTTTACGTTCCCATATTTTCATACTTTTTTCGAGCCTAATCATTCATTCCCTTGTACTTATTAGACTGTGTATTTGAACAATTTTTAATGAATTTTAAGTGAGTGTAAAGGATCATCTGAAAATGGCGGACACTGAAAGAATGGCTGCTGAGTATAGAGCAGTGATTCTCCCAACAAAAGGCAAATTGTGAAATAGGTGGACATGGTGGGAACGGGAGCGGACCCAAAAATGCACGGAGGCAGACAGGAGGAGTACACTTAAAAAATAATAATTTTATATGGGCAGGAATGGCAAAAATAAACAGTCATCAGCCATCCGACCAAAGTAACAACTCAAAAAAACTGGAAGCAAAACTCTGAAAAAGGACTTGGAAAACCGGGTGAGGAAACAACCAAATATACGTGGCTGATACAGACCAAAAACACAGACACATCAACATCGGCAATGACCCTGCAAGAAGTGATGGAAAGCAGGAAATTAAATCCACTCAAAACTTATGAGACAACAAGGATCACCTGGACAATAAACAATTGGAACAGAGATCTGACTGGCAAACACAAGAGAATCAAAAACAATCAAACAAATAAGACATTGACACAAGGGGAACAGAAACATGAATTTAAAAACAAGAACAAAACTCCACCAATTAACCCAGAATTGAAAAGAACAGAAAACTCCAATAGCAACCAAAACACAACAAACAGCACCAAGAACATAAAAAAAGTGTGCCTTTTCAATCTGATTAACTACACATCAAACAAAAGCATCATCTTAGATTTGAAGACTGACTAACCCATATAATAATCATCTACCAAAAATTATGCTATCTTAATGGTAACATATAACGCGTGATGCCATTGACAGGCGACTGGAAATTGGCAAGAATGTTTTATATTTATAAACCTTCAAACAGTTGTTACTTTAATACACAGAGCACACAAACATTCTAAGAATCAATGAAATAATGTTTGCCCTTGAAATTGCAGAACTTGACGGAATAAGATTGTTAAATTTAATTCTCAAATGTATCATTTAGTTATTCTCTTTTTGGCAAGCAATAGAATCACACAACAACAAATTCCAATTACATTATTTACTATTTGTAGAATCTTTTATCCTTTAACCAGTTTTATCCATTACCAAGCACTATACAACAAGGACATGTTAATTATTCATGTGCAGTGACTGAAAAGCTGACAATTCAACATTGTACAGGTACGGTGGGACTCGCAAGAATAAAAACTTAAGCTAAACAGACCAATACCTGCCAACAGAATTCAAAAAAGGGGAAAAAGATGTTGGGTGTCTTACACCAATACAAAATTGCTCGTACATGTTAAAATAACAAGTGTGTGGACTACCACAATATCAGGAGCTAAAAAAATAACTGCTTGGATTTTCAAAATATGAATTGGAAACATCAGCAAGGAAAAAAAAATGTTCAGAGCAAACAGGAGTTTGTTTAGTCACATCTGGCAGAGTGGCTCCCGTAGCCTCATTCCCTCATCTCTCGTCAAGAGGCTCAGGAAAAGCATCTGTTACTTGGGACATCTTGGGAGACGGGGCAGCCTAACAGCTTGTGTTTGAGGATGAGGAAAAGGAAAAGGTTGTTTTGATTTGCACACTTCCTGTAAGTCTCCTGACCTCAACTTGTGATACAAACGGAAAATCGTGTGATATACAGTGTACTGTATATACATTTTTAATTTGCAGCAGAATGGACAAACTGGAAAACATCTTGGCACTGTATGCAGAAAATGGCAAACTCTCTTTTTTTAATTGCCGAGTCAGATCAAGCTTTGGAATTAATGATCACTTAATGGTCACTTATCAAGTTGTAAATGTCATGTCAAGCTTCTATTATACAGCAAAAATGCATACAAAGTTCTCTATCTGCACATTCCATTGCAGAGTTCTACAAATATTTAACTCATTTCCCCATACCACCTGATTTCATGCAGTTAGATTGCAAAATGTTTGGTCTACATAACCTTCCGATATCTATTATTAGTTGGGCACTCGCTCACTTCCTTTCACTACATCCTGAATGTATTTCATCCCTGCTTTTGTCACGTCCTCATGTGCTGTGTACTTTCCCTGTTTCTTCCGCTGGAAGGTCAAATCGTCACAATGACTCCAAGTGGTTTTTGGAGGGCAGTTCTTGAGAGCTAGTTCGTTGTGTCCTTGCCACACTCACCTCTGCAATAATGCTGCCCAATTACCCCAGCCACTTAATTATCTTTTACACTCACTATTGTAAAGCCACGCTGTGTTTTCTAAAGAGCACGGCTTACCTGAATGAGGACATTATCATACAAGGTACAACAGTGGTTCTCAAATGGTGGTATGAGTACCACTGGGGGTACATGAAGGCACTTGAGGCCGGATAAAAGATTTTCAAAGGGTATCTGCAGGTATCAGCAAAACTCATTTAAATGAAGGAACATATTGCTAAATTGTGCTATAGTGATGCATTTTAGTCTTAGATGGATGTACTTTGTCATTCGTGATGCAATCATTAGACATACAAGTCAGAAATTAAACAGGTAATCCTACATAATTTATCTTTTGGACAAGTGTATTATTGTTGTTGTTTTTTTAGTGAAACTGTTTATGGAACAGAAAACTACGACCCATATTTACTAAATCACATTAACTAATGGCAAAACATGATTTAAATTGAGCTTATTTATAAAGAACAACAGTCACAGTTTTATTTCAAGAAACTAAACAGTGTATATTAACAATGTGTTTGCACAGACAATACATATTAGCCAGCAGCAGTGGTTCTCAAATGGGACTATGAGCGCTCCTAGGGGTATGTAAAGGCACTTAGGAAGATATTAGAGGTTTTAACAAGGTAAATGTACAGGACATGCCAAAAGTTAGGACACACCTTCTCATTCAATTTCTTAAAGTTGGTACTAATTTCAACAATTGTCCATAATGTTAATTTTAATAGTTGTCTAATAGGGCTGTCGCTTGTGTATTCATCTGACTTCTGAACAAAACAGCTGATGGTCCCAGCCCCAATGATAAAGCACAAACCTCTACTACTAATCCCAACAAGACAAACTGGTGAAGTGAAAAATATTTCAGGTGACCACCAATTGAAGCTCATCGGAAGAAAGAGTGTGTAAAGCATTAACAAGAGCAAAAGGTGACTGTTTTAAAGAAACTAGCTCATGAAATGTGAAATATTTTCAGTTATTTCACCTCTGTTATTGTTAATTAAATAACTCCACACGTGGTCATTCATAGTTTTTTTTTCCTTCATAATCTACAATGTAAATAGTCCATTGACCCATCCATTTTCTAGAACCGCTTAACCTCACTTGCTGCCGCCTATCCCAGCTGGCTTCGGGCAGTATAGCGAGGGACACCCTGAACTGGTTGCCAGCCAATCGCAAGGCACAGAGAGACAAACAATCTTTCACGCACCCAATCACACCTAAGGACAATTTAGAATGCCCAGTACTCCAGCCATGTGTGTTTTTGGAGTGTGGGAGGAAGGCGGACTGCCCGACGAGAACCCACGCGGGCTTGAAGAGAACATGCAAACTCCACACAGGAAGGCTGGAGCCAGGTGGATTTGAACCCGCATCCCTTTAACTGTGAGGCAGACGTGCTATTCACTGCGCCATAGCCATAAAAAAAAATAAAAAAATAACGTAGAATAACAATTACATACTCTTTCTTTGCATGTTGCTGAATAAATACGCCAAGAGATACCACTACACCTGTAGTTCCAAAGTTTAATAAATTAGATACGATTGGGATAAAACTCTGTTTTCAGCCATTTCGTTAGGGTTGTTTAGGGGGCACTTGGCTGAAAATATATTTCACAGGGGGTGCATTATTAAAGGTTGAAAACGACTGTATTAGTTAAAGGTAAATGGGAAGGGAAGGAGACCTTATGTAAATATTAGTGTTATTATTTCATGCTTTTGCTCAGACGTTCATCCCTAGTGACTTACAAATCTGGAGCCCATTTGCAAAGTGGAGACATACAGGTAAAGGAACGTTGCTGAAGGGTACAACCGTTCCACATAATACGTGTCGTATTGAAGCGGGTCTTGGTCAAATTAAGCAGACGCATGATTTAAATTGAAAAAGGGGCCCTTTCAAAGAGTGAAATAGATTAGTTCCGCTGATAGACAATCACTTGAAATCTCCATGAGTTCGACCAGTCGCAGTTGCTGGTTGATATCAGTAATGTTGCCCTAAGGGCTCCTGCATAGGGGATGTGACTATTCATTTTGAAGAGATGAAAGACAGAACATGCCATTGTTTGCATTGTTTAATTTCATTTAGCTAGTATCCCGAACGTTCCGAGCAGAGCAAGACCTCTAAGCGTCACGTCATTGATAAAACAAAGCATGCATCTGTGGATGTAGCTCTAAACATGCAACTCTTGAGCGGTGTTGACCTTTTAATCACGGTATATTTAACACACATCCCTGCGGTACTATTCATTATTGTAACCCAAGTGCCTTAATGGAAACTAGAAATTGTGGTTCCCTCTCAACCGAAACCTGCTCATTATTCTCCATGTGAACAGCCTGTTGGCTTCATTAAGGTTCTGCCGCACTTTGTGCTCAGGAGACAAACACAACACCAAGGCGGAGGAGGAAGTGTAAAGTGGAAGGGAAGATAATGGTAGGCTGCGGTTGAGCCTATGCATGCTTGAAGTAAAATATGATTGATTAGTGCGCTCTTGGGTTGACATGCCCCCACTGCAGCTGAAACCTGTTAACTCAATGCACGCAGACCTGGGCCAAGCAAATGTGTTCTGACTGCCACATGGCAAATATTATGGTTGGCTGCCCAGGCTGCGGCTCAAGTAGGATACGAGGGATATAAACAAACGGTCTGGTACGGGACGCTGGGTGTGCGTGACGTGTCCATGTTTGGTAGCGTGTGTTTGTGTACATGCGGATGCATGGGATGATTGGTAGTGTTTTTCCGCGGATGACGCGAAACATAACACTACGTGACAGTAACAGAGCGTGGCTGAACATCTGTTTGCACATTTTAAAACACACTTGGCATACATATTGTATATCCTATGGATTACATCGCAAAGTACACGGGAATATATCACATAAAGTACATGCTATCAGTTTGACCAAACATTCACCTGCCATCCATTCTACTCTCCTCATTAATCCTGTATGAGTTCATTTGGACTGAGCAAAACTCAGACAAAGGTCAGATTAAATCAGTCTTGGGTAAAGGCAGAGCCTGGTCCTGTTGGGGAAAACAATAAGACACGGCGTGGTGAGCAGGGTGTGAGCGTGTCTGTCAGCAACCATTAGCACTTCTATTAAAGCCTCAATGAAATCATGGCTCGCCGAGAGCTATTGAGCGCCTGAGTTGCGTTCCCCTCGACGCCTCACTGCCTATGTTTACATGGATGACAACGGTCCAATATTAAGTCGATTAAAGCAACACCTGCTACCATGTAAACAGCGTTTTACCTTAATCTAAATGACTTCACATTCCAAAGGAAATTCATAACAATAATCATATTACCGCTTTGGTTGTGTGGCTTTTCTCCAGATACTGCAGTTTTTCTTCTACACCTATAAAACGTGCATGTTAGGTTAATTAAAGACTATAAATTGCTCATGTGAGCGTATATGCACTGTTTTAATTTATTTTTTTGTACAGGAGGCCTACTCTATGAACCATGCAATTGATGGGACGCTAGAGCATCCCTCGCAAAATCAGCTGGGATAGGCTCCAGCTCACCTATAACCCCAAAAAGAAAACAAGGTAGAAAATGATTGGATGAAAAATCACATTATGCCAGATATGCAGTTTAGAGTATTATACCTTGGCCAAGATGCTTATGTTTTATTTCAATGCGTGAAGGTGAAGAGGTATTGTTCACACCCATTAGTTGGTTGGATTTTGTTTTAGTCAGCAGGATTAGGCAAGAATTGTACCCTGACTTCTATGACACTTTGTGGATAGTTGCACAGCAAGTAGACATTCATTTGGTCATGCAGGTAGAGGATTTATTTTTAGAAGGGTATTGCAACACCCTAAAAATTGAGCTATAAGCTGCAATCTAATTGCAAATACTGTAGTTTATTTCATGTCAAATGGAATCCCTTTCTGCGTGCTCTAACCAGTGCACACAGCTCTATACCTTGCCACTCTTAATTGAATCAGCTGAAGACATCATAACTTTTACATGCCTCTCTCTGTTTTAGTAATATTCCTGTGTGAACAAGGATTTCTGCTCGCTTCTTTTATTGAAATGGGCAATATAAAAATGTGCATCTGTGCGTCAAAAATCGGCTTATGTGGCTGACAAAACACTTTCCCACGAATTGTGTCAAATTAAAAAAAGAAATCAAATGTTTAAGTTACCGTTTATTGGCCTTAATTTTGGGGGAAAAAAAGTGCATGTTATATTTAGGGAATTACAGTACTTTCCTTACTGTCATGAGAGTGTGAGGTGTCTGTTTATGAATGTGTACAATGTGATGCCAGTCAAAAGCGTTATTGTCCAACCATCGCTTGCTGTGTTTCATATGATGAGAAATTGACCACTTGGAAGGAGAGTGGTGTCAGTCGTGCTCTCCATGTAGCGGTGCATTTGCCTGACTTAGGCACTTGTCAATAATCACACTTGGTTCAGGACAGCAGATGGATTTTTCTGCTGTTGCTGTTTTCACTACTTCAATTTTTATTTCACTGGTTTAAATGTTTACAATGAACAGTTAAGTGAGAATGAGAGGCATTAAATTTCTAAAGGATACAAAGGTCATGAAAAGGTTTCGTCGAAACAATTTTGAGGACCAAGAATGCAATTAGTGAACCAAACTTTGTGGACTATATACCTCAGTCTAAAATCACAACAAACCTCAGAGGTCAAACGACATGCATGAATAGACTAGCAGATAAATATTGCTAAAACAACCATAAATAATGACCGAAGAATAACAGCATGTTATAAGGTGAGCTATGTCTAGTCTTTACTATTATATCCATCACAGATGTATCCATCAATCTTGAGATTCTTATATAAATTGATTTTTGTCACATTTCGAATCGTCAATGTCAAGCTCTTTGCGTACCTAAGTTACAGAAACGTTAAAAAAAGTGAAAGACCACTAAGTCCAGCGTCAACCTACAACCTGGAACATTATACTGATTCTGTCAAGGCATTTCTTATTAGTGGAGGTGAACCACTTAAAGCACTATATGGTCGAATGGGCTTGAGAGGTTCATTCATGGGAAGTTCATTATTCTTCAAATTAAAATTCCACTGTCATATCAATTCAACCATACCTGCTCATTGAATTCCAAGGCTAGGTTGACACTGCTGCCTGAAGTGACACGATTCATATTATTTTGCCCCTATCCGACCCTCTATCTGAACTAACTTGCAAGCAGGTTGGAAAAACCAAAACCTCCATACAAGTTGAAGACAACTCAATGAAGGGAGACCTAGATATATTTTGTCTCTCTTTCACTTTTGCTCAGTGAGCACTCAGAGCGAGTGAGCCGCTCACTCGGAGCAAGTGAGAGAGACGTTGCTGGCACTGCACAAATTGCCATGGCATAAAACCTCACTCACCCAATGACAAAAAACCTCACCCACTTAATTTACTCCTTAAATTTAACAGATCGAAAATATTCTGGCTCTGCTATAATTGTTATTTTAACATTGCCAGGGACTTCCGTAAACATTGTGTGCACACCCGCTGTCTGTGACGTCACAATGTACTCAGTGGGACAGTTTTGGGCTGATAAGCGCAAAAACACAGGTCACATACAGGTCACATTTATGTGGAAATGTGAACTTCCTCACAAAAACATCAGATTTTGCCAAAAAATTGGAATTGAGCATTAAACACTGCAGTGTGAACCTAGACTAAGATCACAGCTTTTTGGATCACTTTCAATGAAGAAGACAATTTTCAGAGGTGGGCAGTCCATCAGCACCAAATGACTGTCAACAACTGTATCTGTTTTGCTGACGAACAAACGAGTGGCAGAAACACACACACATGCACGCACACGCACACACACACACACACACACACACACACACACAAAAAGGCAAAATAAGGAAGCTATAGCGAGTGTGTTTGTCTGTTAGATGTCCGTTGGTCCAAAAGAAATTCGAGCCAACTGGTTAGTTCGTTTGTGGGGTTTCTTGCTTCCATTGAATATAATATGGAATCACCAAGTGTCGGACTGTGCAGTTAAATGTGTCAATTGACTCGTCATAATTCAGTAATTTCACAGGATAAGAAGCCTACTGGTCTCCCACGGTGTAAAATTCAATCAATACATTGACACAACTGAATGCCTTACAGTTGCTGATTGGAATAAGACGAGGGATTGATCTTACCTCCCTGTCCAATTAATTGCCCTTACATTATGTGTTCTATATACACTGATAGAACACTGAAATTCTAGATTTGAGTAACGCCAAATGTTTTCACTCAACTCACCTATACAGCCTCCTAAGTTTCCTAAATGTCAAAAGCCATTAATAATGGTCCAATGACATTGACCAATGTCCAGTTAAAGTATTCACAGTAAAATAGTTAGTCCATACAAAGCCTGACATTCATTAACCCGTTATTTGCTGCTGAAAAAGTTTAAAAATCCCATCTGATATGTGCTCATCCACACATTTTTGATTGCTGCTCGTAGGCATGCTATCATTAGCCATTCAAGGATGCGGAAGAAGACAATTAATAAAAAGTGTTTAGAAACACATTTTTGATTGTAGCACGTTAGCATCCAAGCTTTGGTTGACTTGTATACTATAGTAACACTGATGAGATGGACCTGTCGTTGCAGGGAGAAAACGCCCGTAAGTTCTAATATGTTTTTAATGGCAACGTCATTCCAACGGATCCTGAAAGCAAATAAGCTACACTTCCATCAATTTCATTCAATGTGGAGTTTGGCACCGTATCAATGGATTATTCTCAGATTTTTTGGGAGTGAAAACAGTGCCCTTACTATGTCAGTAGAAAACTTCAAACAGTTCTCAAAAGTATAGCCGTACAGGAACAATAACAGCTTCCTCTGTGACCTCTGTTTGCTGCCCATTTGAGGAGGATGCCATGTGTTTGATGGCACTGGCCACTGCCTCTTTCTCCACAGATTCAAAGGCCCACAGCCTGACGGCGTTGGAGTTGGGGGCAGCGTAGGTTGGCTCTGACACGTTTATACTGCTCAGCGTCTTCAAAAGACATTGACTACATAGTAGCCAGTGTTATTTATTCATTTTTGCTTTGCATCTTTGTTTGTCGCTCCTAATTAGCTCGGCAGTCTAGCAGTGTTGAACGTGGGCCCTGCAAGCCACCGCAGCTAATCAAGACAGGCTGAGACCAAGCCGGAGATGAGGAGCCGAGTGACGCTGACCTGAAAATGTCAGCTGGTGTTGCCTTTCTTATTGTTCACTGATGCTCTCGATCGCGCTCCAGGCTCTTTGCATATTTGGTCCGTAGTTATTTTTGTTTTGATTGCTCAGATGACGGTGAGATTAAAGAAAAAAAAAAGCTGAAAAAAATCCTTGTTGCTTTTTGTTAAAAGGATGGAAGGTCATTATTGGGAAAGCTTAGCTGCCCAAGATATTTCTGTTGCATGCATTGAGGCTCATTATCCTACCAGAAGGACTACAGGTCAACACGCTGCCACCTGCGCTTAGTCAGAGGTGACATTCGACAGCACATTTCAGTCTTTGGCTCTCATCATGTTTGCTATTCGGCAAAAGAGGAGACAATGAAGACTGACAGCCGCCAGTCACTCCGAGGCAGGGTGACTGATGGCGGGAATGGAATCTGATTAGCCATATTTGCATCAGGGGGGTTATTGTTCAAAATGTCTCAGACTGGTGAACTTTGGTTATTCGTGGATAGAGCTAGAGCGAAGGATGATGACCATTCCATATAATGTTGTCTTCGACCAAAGGCAACACAGGGTGTGTTTAGCTTTTCTGGCCCTGAAAAATCAATATCACCATGCCTGATATTTTTGCAGGGGGTATATTGGGCACAAAGGACAAAATGTGCTATCGCTTTTATGCCACAAAGAATCTGTTGTATATGACAAGAAGATCCATCACACCAAAACATCAACTTAATGTAAATACGAGAGGTTTACATTAAGTCATTAGTTGAAACAAAAAATCAGCCCTGTAAAATTGTTGTAATGTGACTTTTAAGGAAATAAACAATTTTTATAATGACATATTTTTACACTGCTTGCAACTACCATCTTCTATGTATGTTTTGGGCCAGGGGCGGAACAATATGGTAGCCAAGGATGGCCATGGTCGTCCTTGTCAGTCTTTGTCCAATCCCTCAATTATAAGCGAAAATCTGTGATTTTTCTGCCATTTTTATATGCATAATATATTGTTCGACCCTTGATACTCTGCCACAAATTATTTGTTAAAAGAATATTCAAATTAACATAATAAAATAAGTGTATGATTTATTTCTTGAAACACTGACTGTACGTGGCATGATAAACAAGGCTGCATGGACGCATACAAACACGGACACCCTTGGCCACCCCTCGGTCACCCCCCACTGAGGTGTTGTATCACCCTGGCTACCCCACAGAAAAATGTCCAGCTATGCATACGCTGTAATGTTCTAATTGACTTTGTTTTTTCAAATTGACACTGCAAAAAATGCACTAATATTTTTTTTAATGATTTGGTTGCTGCTTCGGTCGTCTCATTAAATGAGCAAAAATGCTGATCGTTGTTTTCCTAATTAAAAACAGATATTACTTATGTCTTGTTCACCATCATGTTTGGAGTTTGACTTTTCACAAAAGCCTGCAGAAATCTACAAATCTTTTTGGTCAAGAAGCTGCAATTTCGAGCATTTTCATGGTTTTAGGTCTCTGAGCGACTAATCAATTATATAAAAATAAATATCGATTAATTTGATAATTTGTCCATTAATCTTTTTTTTTTTTATCTCTTTCTTAGTAGACACTTTGCTGAATGCACACCTTCACCTTACAAATCCTGCACAGTGCAGGTAAGCTGCTCAAGACATAATATTTTGCACTATCATTCTCATATGTATACAATTTCTTCCACTCATCTACTCTATAATATGCTCACAATACAAGTAAGAATTTAAGAATGTGAGTCTATTCATTTATTAGTGATTCATTTTTACTTCCCTTACTAATCTCTTACTTTTTTGTTTTTGTTTTATTGCCTACTTTATTATATACTCAATTATGGAGTGTAGTCTGCTCAGGTAAATGAACAGAATAGGAATTTTATTGTGTAGTATTACTATTTAAATGACATTAATCATACTACCGCTTGTTTTTTTGTTGCTACTTTTTACCAAGTCCCCCCCTAGGAAAAACAAAACTTTTTGCCCCCTCACTCCCTCCACCACTTGAGGCGCTGACTATAAATATAAATAGTATCTATAAAAATGGTATACGTATACATAAACTTGTATCATTTTTAACAATAACAAATAGAAAAAGCAATATAAATCAATATTCAACTATTTACATATATTAGTTGCATTTATACGGGTTACAGCTTAGTCTAAAACTGAAAAAAACACAAGTGCATCAAAGGGTGTGAAACTAAAAAAAAAGATGAACATTTTCTTTTTGTTACAATTGTCGTTCACAAGACAAAAGCAAAGCCTTTCCCCTGGGGTCAGGGTCACCCCCCCCCCCCCCCCTGGGGTCAGGCTCACCCCCCCCCCCCCCCCCCCACACACACACACACGGAAGGTATCACCTACACTGAGTAAGGTTTATGATTGCATGTCACTAGATTGAGCAGATGGTTGTGGTTAGACAAAAAAAAGTACAATTTCAAAATCAAGATTTAGATTTTCATTTTCATAAATCTTAAATAGCGACTTATTTTTTCTATCATCCATTCAACTCATAACTCCAAAGTTTTCCAGTCAAAGGCATATAATTCCGTGCATTTATGTTCACAAGCATTTTGAGCTTCTGAAAAATCACACCTTAGCAATTAATTAACAGACCCTCAAAAATACGTTTCATACAACAACAGTACCACAACCTTCTTGGCAGCATTCATAATTGAATTAAATCAATTAACTAACATCAAAGGATGGTTGAATAGAATATATAATTAAAACAATTGTAAACTAGTATTATTCTTTACTTTCATTATCGCATGCTCTAATTACAGCTGTGCATAGATATTGTAAATAACAAATGGGCTGCCTTCATTTCCATTACAGCTGAAAATAATGCGTATAGCACCTGTATACAATACCGCAGTTTGTGTTTATTACAAATAAATTGTTGAGGTAATTAAATTCTTAGCAAAGAATTGTGATGATATAGAATACTTTCAGCGCTTCTTAAATAGTGGGGCAGGCCCCCTGGGAGGGTACGAGCTGATGATGGGGGGGGATGATACCAGGGAAAAGGCTTTGCTTTTGTCATGTCAAGTGTAATTGCAATATAATTTTGCAAGAAATGTCGTCAGTTTTTTTATTTTCAGGCACTTTGATGCACTTGTTTTTTTTTTCAGTTTTAGACTAAGCTGTAACCCATTTAAGCTCTATAAAAATAATGACGTTGTTGAATGCTTATTTATATTGCTTTTTTAATTTGTAAATGTGAAAAATGCAAGTTTAAGTATACTCATACCATTCAGTCACTACTTTGAGTTGGGGGCAGCGTTAAAAGTTCTGTCTTTCCTGGTGGTGGGGCTTTGGCACAATATAAGTGAGAAGCACTGCTTTAATTGACGAAATGCACGTATATTAAACTGGTATATCATTATTTTTAATCAAATAAGTAATTAAACTAAGAATTTATAGCCTTTCATATGATACTAGGGTGCTAATTGAGGAATTTGCTGCTACAACATATTTATTACAATTTCTTAAAATGAGACATCACCATACAGTTTATTAAAATGAAACATAACCATGCAGTATACTGTATATGTTGGGAGTTTTTTGATATGGACATTAAAATAATATTGGAAAAACCAAACGCATGGTTTAGCAAGAGCGGAACTATGCTGAGCTATAAACTACATTTCAACGCATTTTGGTGTGTAGCAAAACTAAAATTGTTCAAATTAAAGAAATGGTTCAAATTAAAACAAAAATTGCTCCGTGATTGGCTGGCATTCAGTTCAGGGTGTTCCCCGCCTATTGCCCGATGATGACTGGCAAAGGCACCAGCTCGCTGGCAACCCTTGTGAGGATAAATAGTTAAAGAAAATGGAGGGATGGTTGGATTTAAAAAAAAAAAAATGCATTCAACACAATCGCCAACACAAATTAACTTAAACCACAGCTTACATTTATAAAACTGTCTCCAACTGCGAACTGAAAGTATAGCAAAAAAAAATGTTTTTTTCATTTCGTCAATGATTATCTCACGTGTTCCCTGCGTTTGGTGCACTTGGGGTATTTTGTATTGCTGTATGTCTAATCATTGACGAATAAATTAAGTGGCTAATTGAAGAAAATACTTATTTGAGAATTAATACAAACTAAACTAAAATGAATAATTTAAACATAAAAATACTACTGCCCATAAAATCTTACGATATTGTTCATTCTATTTTCACCTTAGTATGGACTTCAGTGTTCACCACAAAATATCAGACTTTTGTCTTTTATTGTTTTCCAATGTGGTTATTGTGGAGAGAAAAGAGCAACAAACATATGGACGTATTTACCTGCTCATAGGCCCCAGGATCAAAGATTAGCGAGGCCAACCAAAAGAAGCTTGAGGGGGGACAAGCTGCCGTGCTACCGGCAATGAGTGGCTCTGCATGCACATTTCTGTCAGTTTTCCGTCATACGTGATACTCTCTGTACCTAAAATGGAATTGAAATTAAGTGTGGACATTTTAAAATCTGAATGATTCCATGAGAACAGGACTGATAGTTTTGATTCCATTTGATTCCGATTTTCTATACCCTACCCTGTCTGTTTTATCATAAAGCAGTCACTGTATTGAAAGGCCCCCTAGGCGGGCTTCATGAACTGTTGCAGCGGAAAAATAATTGACAAAGTTCAACAAGTGGCAGAATAATATGAAACTATTAAGAATTCTGACAGGCCCTTGCTTGGCACACATCCTAATTACATGGTGCTGCACAGATTTGCCTGTGGGAAGGTCAACTTATGCCAACAATGTATAGTGATTGACAGAAAAATCACTAAATTTGGATTTTTTTATTTTTCAAATTATGAGAGACTTTTGAATACATTTGGCCCCTGGATCCAGCCCAGACAAATCAGTTGGTAAAGGCAGGCATGACACCAGTACCTCAATCAGCCATATTTTCCCTAAAGCATTTATTGGCTGTACTTTTGACACAACTTTTGCAAAGTGCACATGTCTCTATCTTGTGTCATTGTAAAATGCAGCCATGTGCCAGATCCCATTACCAAACAGCATATTTTTTGTGTAATTGTCAGGGCATGCTGCTCTGGTGGAAGTTGTACACTTATTAGTCATAATGAAGATGCAGCAGAGCTTGTGCGTTCCCTCTCATGCCCGACCATCTCCATGTGGAAGCTGACAGCTGAATGTTGCCAACTTTGCTTGTTACTCACTCTCGTGTATGTGCCCCGCAGCACCGCGCTGCCGCTACTCAAACAAGTATGCTAATGAACAGGGGAAAAAAACAACAACAGAAACATTGCAAATAAATATGTGCTTTGCTCAACAGTGAGATGTTCTTTTACCCAGCAATTAACACAACATTGCTAGGGAGATGGACAAGAAAACACATTTTTACCTCTTTCAGTGCATTTTTAACATGAATTAAATCTTACCTGTTCTCCTGTTCACCAATTTAATAGGAGAGCCTTGCCAGGGGCATCCGCTGTTTTGATCGGCTCGTTGCTATTGGAAATGATGGCACTTAAATTTGCGGGCCTGTTCTTAACCTTGATAAAGCCTGCTATCTATTCTGAGCCTCTGTGGCCCTGCAAACTGTATGGCAACAAACTACCCTGATCACCAGCCGTGCCTTGGTGCCCGCTAGTCACACTCCTTTGGGAAATAGACGGAGATAAACGATTGTTTCCAAGCACCCAAACTCCCATCCCCTGAATCTCTTAGCCTCCTTTACTGACTGATCACAGAACCGAGCCGCAGTGGAATCATTTGTATTTTGTGTCACATGTCCCGCTTGCGGCCTCCCCCTTCCCCTTCACCTCGGTTATGTTGAATCATCTGCGACTGAGTAAGTGGAGCACATGGTCACCCAGCCCGCCGGCGGTGAGGGGCCACTGCCAGTCCCGAGTGCCCAAGGAGCAGGCAAGAAACGCGAGGCAAGTCTTTGCTGAGATCACCCCTCCCTCGCGGCCCGCAGCCCTGAGAGCTCAAGCCTAACATGGGTGGCCCTCTCTGATGCGGTTCCCTCTTAATTGAGTTGCTCACTCAGCCACTTGCCCTGGAGGGACACCTCTGTGTCACTTCCTATGATTAACCTCAATTTCATCCAACGGACAAGACATTGTTGTGTTGTGCCGCGGACGCCAATATGCATTGAGGCATGTACAATAAAAGAGCAAGGAGAGGAAAATAAAGGCAAGTGCCAAGGTAAGTTGTGATGATGGCGGCAGAATATATATCATAGGAGCAGTTAATGCCCACATCTGCACATAAAACTGGGAAATGAGGCTGAAAATAATTAGGATATCAGGTAAAAGGGCCCACTTTCCTGCCTCAGCAAAAAGCTACACAGCTCTGATGTCACCCAGTGCGTATCGAGCTGGTCAAGTGGATTTAAAAATGACTTCTTGTCATAGCCTGTTCCATTTAACAGCGTCGGTGCGGACCAAATTGGGCTTTTAGCTCTGGCCAGACTCCAAGGGCCGGGCTGTTTATGTATGGGCTTTTCCAGGAGTTAGTATTAGGATTGGTTGCTCATTTCCCCCCCAGTCACAGGTAGCAAGACCGCCAAGACTAAACCAATCAGACCTTCCATTTATTGGCACCTCAAGAAGTGGAATAAATCACGTCAACAAGCATCGACCAGCACCTTTGTCACAAACAGTATCTCAGAACTACTCATGGATTTGCTGCGTTTTGATCAATGTGAGGCCTTGATGGGCGAAAAACATTGTTTTTTTTGCCTTTCACAGCTTTTTTCCTCACGTTTGCTTGCGCTTGATTTCGTTCTCACTTGCCTCCTTTTTTTCATGCCTGGTTTGTTTTCCAAACACTTGTGTGCGTCGGCAGCCATCTCCCTGCCAAGGCACTCATGGAGAAGTGATGGGCATGGGGAGTCTGTGGGCCAGCAACCATGAAATAAATATGGATGGTCATGAGTGAGATGAGCGGGGATCATCTGTTTCGCCATCTGCTTGTGCGAAAGCGTGGATGTAATGACTGTACTAGTGCCTAGCCCAGTGAGTCCTCCATTGCGGGGAAGCTTGACGCCAATTGCACACTTGCCGGGATACACAAACACAGCCCTTGCATCGCTATACAGTACATGCATCCCAGAATGCGCGCATACAGTACAGTTTTACATCCCTACCAACTCCTACATTACTAATGCAAACATTCAGCTCCCTCCCCAAAAGGATGGAAGGCACATGCATTTCACATGGATTGGCTTCCTGCCAGCACACAGGTACACAACTTTGCTGCATGTGTCACTTTATGGCCCGGTGTGGCCATTAGAAATGACAGGATGACAATCGCCAGGCACGATAGTTGTTGGGGATTGTTCAACTGCCAGTGTCCTACCATATGACAATCTGTCTCTCCATGGACAACTATGTGAGACTTGTATTGGGCCTTGCGGGCAATAAAATGCTGCACTGGCACTAGCAGGCTGCAATTCCACAACTCATATCATCCGGTACAGTTAACCTTTTTTCCATGTGACTAATTGTCGATAATGTGTAGAGATGCATTTGCAGACATAAAAAATACATTTACATGTAAAAATAATTAGCTGTTATAGCACATATCCCACGATCGGTTGTGATCGGAAAACCAAAAACGACAACAACAAAACTAAATCACATACAGAAGTCCAACAGTTTAACAGGAAACCTTTCTCTGCATACTGTTGCGGAGAACTTAAGGACATCATCATCATCGAGTCATGATATTAAAACAATCGAGACAGTCCGCAGAAATATATGCACCAAAGTAGCAAAGCTTAAAACCAACATTGAATACCCATGACCTTGGAGCCCTGGCTTCATTAAAACACGACATCTTTGCCTCTTAGTTTCAGAAACATTTCAGGAAACCATTATCAGTTCACAGTTCGTCACCACATCTCCAAATGCAAGTAAAAACTCTACCATTCAAATGAAAGACACTTCATCAAAAAAATGCAGTAACACTGCTGTCTTCTATGGACCCAAGCACATTTGAGATATACTGAGATATACTGACACAAAGTGGAAACTTGTGCTGTGATGACTCCACATTTCAAATTGTATGCTGAAATCATGGACATCATATCCTTCAGGCCAAAGAGTGCAATATCCATACTGTCAACGGAGCAAAGTCCTCACCAAGCAAGAATGAGAAAGAATTCCGCCTACAAATTACTGATAGTAATACAGACTTTTCTTGGACGTGTTGCAGGAATCAAATTCAAATAAATAAATGAATAATTGCACAAAAATGTAGTTTAGCCATTTGAACATGAATAGATCTTGTCTTTTTCTCTGTTTACTTTTTACAAGTCATTGCATTCTATTTTTGCTTGTTTTACACAGATTCTCAATTTAACTTTGTTTGTATATTAATTTTTTTAATTTTTTTTAACCTAAACAAAAACCTACTCAATAACTCTTGTAATGACAGGCTGCTGATGTCCCTAAAGTACTTTGCTAAAATTAATTGCAACCCAGTTTTACATGACATATTAGCATGGGTCACCTGGTTGTCCTTTTTCCCGTGGATTACAAATTTAACAGAGACTTTTTGTCATACCTGTATGAATCTTTCGGATTGAAGAGCAGACTTTGTCTTGTTTCTGCTCAGTGAATCCTTGTTTTGAAAGAAGAACAACAAAAAGACACAAGCTCCTGCATAATATGTACTGTAGTTCTAATGGTAAGGCGGGGTATTTGTGGTCGGGTTGCAGGTGGGGAGGAGAAAGGCACAGCAGGAGCTCCAAGAATCAATCTTGATGCTTGGATGGAATCATAGAGCGCAAAGAAAATGGCAAACATTTCTGTGGCTCAATGGGCTGATGCTTCCATAAATATGTTTTTATGGCACTGAATGAGTTGGGGCTGAGATGTTTGCTGCTCATAAAGGTGCGTGTGTGTGTATGTGTTTGACTATAGAGCTTAATGCTTCATGCTGGAGCGCATAAAACATTTCTAATTTAATTAGCACATACAAAGGGAGAGTCAATACCATGTCAGTCACAGTGTTGAATAATGTTGTGAATCAGGAGTTAAGTGTTAGAAAGGAGCTTAATTGCTGACACTATCTTGTTCTACAGTATATCTCGCAGGCGAGCCCATTATACACAATGTTGTACTGACCATTTGCACGAGTTACGAATGATGCAAGGCTTGCAAATCAAATTCTGTCTCATTTAGTGGATCCTCGGCAGAGAGACGGAACATCGTGCTGTCCCTGACTTTTCATCCATCTTTTGCTGCGTAAGTGTTGTCTTGGGAACTCGGACAAAAGCTTGCAGCTGGGGGTGGAGTGGGGTGAGGGACACTGTTAAGAGGCTCTTGAACTATAGTCTACTGTCAGTGGAGAACGCTGAAAGAGAAAAGCATCCACGAGGAGAAATGAGAAGAGAAAGAAGCAAGGCTTGGGATGATTTGTTTTTCTTGACTGCACCCCCTGAAGCTAGCAGCCGCACTGTCACTGGAACACACTGCTGTGAAACCGAGTGTCATGTAAAGATTCATGGCATCACAGTTGCAGTCAAAGCTCAGGTTGAAAACAATCTTTTTGGTGATGCTAGCTTAGTTCTGCATTGTTCTCGTTACAAAACAACTTATTTTCAATAATGGAACAATGTAAAGTAAATCCATTTCAGCTATTATCAGACATGTGTTACATTTACAGCCAGGTTTATGAAATACCCTTTTCGAGAAGAGTATATAATCACAGCATAGTAACACCAAATTGAACTAAAAGGTAACCCAAATGAAGATGTTTTTCTGTTTGTTGGTAAGTGTCTTTTTTCATTTATCTCGTAGCAATTTGTTAGCATCCGGTAGCTCAAATTAGGATGTTGCCAAGCAGCACAAGAAATAAGGGTGTTATTGCCAAACTTTTTAATTTTTCTTCACCATTTTTGTTTATTCATGGCCTGAAAGTGTTTTTAATTACAAAAAAAACACAACTTTACCCCGCATTAGCCTTAGTGCATTTGAGACAAGCACATTTAGCTTCAACCATCAGGAAGAATGGTTTCATTTTCTTTTATCAATTGCCAAATAATTAAAAGTTATTATTAAAATCAAACATCAGCCATTGTGTTTGTCACAAGCTTGCTGAAACGCGAGGTGTCCTTGAGTTTAGCATAGAGCTTTGCTATTGCTCGATACATTCGCGTCTTCATTATTATCATTAGTTGTGGCTGCAGCTAGGTGCTTTGCATTTTTGTGGTAGGCTGATCTTGAGTTGCTTCTGTGCTAAGCAAAATACTTCTTACAAAGAATGCCTTTCAACCTTTATCAAAATTGCCGTCATTGCATTTTTCAAAGTTAAATTGATCATTCACCAGACCAACAACTTTTACATGCTCACCCATTTTCATATAGTTCTGAGCCCATAGGTTATGCTAAACACAATGACAACCAATCAGTGTCCACATCAGGGTGAGACTGACCTTTGTTTTCCAAACCCCATGAAGTCAGACGCATAAATTCAAATCTTAACATGATTAGAAAACATAATGCTTTACCTACAGTATGACTGTAATGAACTCTTGACAAATAATCTTTTAATCTGACACCTCAAATTAGCCTCGATAAGTGATCGAGAGTAATGGTTTCCCACGTGCGTTATGATGCCACGATGCATGGACTGAACACTATTGTGAACAGAGAAACCCGTGCAGTTTTATTGTGTCATTTTTTGCTCAATGGTTCTCTTGTCATCACAGGTGTGACTTTTGTGTGATTTGACTTCATCCACAAATGAATTTAGCTCAGTCTTTTGTTTGGTTCTTAAGTGTCTGTGGCTGTTTTTTTCTGGTGTAATTAGGATATACTGGATGTTTTCTTTGATGGAGATACGATTAAGCAGGTATATAGCTGTAATGTTTGAAGGCCCGCCATCTGGCACAGTCTTGTTATGTTTTGAATTCTTGCCCTGGCTTTTACAGCCAAAGCACAACCCCAAACAGGTAGATTCATTCCCACCGGATGCTTCCAGGGTGTAATTCCAAATTGCATCATTACAATACAAATTTGGTAATGAATGCTGACCCCAGTCGACTAATCCTATTCTCAGTTTTATATTTTTCCTCTGCCCTCAACCCTTCGTCACCTGCCGATAATAAACTTCTTCTACGACTTATAGGGCATGATAACAATTCATGGTTATTTAAAAAAAAAAAGAAAAGAAAAAAACATGGTATCTGCTCCAGCCCTCATTCCTTGCAACTCTGGAAATAGCCGAGATTTGGCCCAAAACGTCACAGGGAAATTGGGATTAAATTTGGCTCGATGTCGACTGTTTTACCACTGGCCAGCTTTCCATTTCCTTTTCCCAGCAGCAGTCTCACATCTTTGTGGGTCACATCGCTGAATTCCTGTCATCAAGGGCAGCGGGTTTTAACGTCAGGGACTGTGATATCTCCTCTCCAAAGCTCTTCTCCCTTCCACTGATAACAGTTAATCCTTGCCTCACATTAAACTGTGACCAAGATCAATTAAAACCCAGCTTCACCCTGATAATAATCTCCCTCACATCAGCCTCTGAATATGTGCATGTGTGTGCGCGTGTGTGAATGTGTGTGTAGGTGCATGTGTGTTTCACATGTGAGAGTACATGTGTATGTTTGTGTGCGTGTATGTGTGTTTGCATGATGAAGGCCATCATCACTGTCATTCGGCTGCCAAGCTGCTGGGAGAGCCTGCCATTGATTTTCATCGCCTCTTAACAGAGATGAAAGACAATGAAGAACAATAACTGGGATGATCACAACAGTGTTGGCCATGTATGCGCATCATTATTATCCCTCTCCTAATTAGCATTCTTGTCTTTGCTGTAATTATTTTTATTTTGGCTCAAGCCTTGTTGTTATTAGGAATTCAGTAATGGAAAAGAATTATGTTTATGTGTGTGTGTGTGTGTGTTGCAGCTGTGCCGATACAATGATCCTCAGTTGTGTATTTGAACATGTTTGTGTGTGGGTATACGGGCGTGTGCGTGTGTGTGTGTGTGTGTTTGATTTGTTTTTCCAACTTCCAGATAGGAACCGTCCTTTGGAAATCTCTCAAGCACATAAAAAGACTGAATATGATTCTTTGAGAGTAAAGAAAAAAAAGACAGAATCATTCGGGTTAAAAAGAGTCAACAAGCTGTGAGAAAAATGTTTATATGCTAAGAGAAAAAAGATTAATCATTTAATTAAAATTAATTAAATTAATTAAGAGTGAAATGTTATATATATATATATATATATATATATATATATATATATATATATATATATATATATATATATATATATATATATATATATATATATATATATGTTTATATATATATATATATATATATATATTTATATGTTTAACTTTTTAGAATAAAGTCAAACTTTCACAAATGGCATTGAGAAAAATGACGATAATCAGAATTTTAGGTAAATAAACTCTCACAGTTACTACGAATTGTTAATATGACAGTAAAGTCAAAATCCAAGAAGACTAAAATCATATGTTCACACTAAGATTGTTAGAACAAGAATAAAGCACACTTTTATTTAAGTAATAATAATAAGAATAAAATATTATCTGAATCAAGAAAAATCACAACATAAAACACATCGTAATAAAGGTATTAAGAGTTCTGTGCAAGATTAAAAATAATGAAGACATTTTATGGAGACAATAAAGTTATAATGTTGGCAGAGTAAATCACAGAACCATAAAACAAAAGTTGCAAATAGTCAATAAATGAATGAAGCCATAATTTCACAAGTATAATAGGATAAAACAAGTTGTATTTTAAGAGATTAAAATCATAAAATTGTGAAAATAACATTGCAAAATTAAAAGAAAAAATTGAAAACATGAGAATAAATTCAACCTTATAAAACGTTCACAATTGTATGACAATAGTCTTACATCCTTAGAACTACCAGGCTGAAGTAGTTTTTTGTGATTTTAAAGTCGTGATGAGCATATTAGATTAAACCTTCACTGAGATATTGCCTGATGATTTTTTAAACAATTCCTCATTAAATGTGTCATCTTTTTTTCAACAGCTTTATTGTACGAATACTGTACTGCTTTTCTTGTCTAATTATCATAGCATGACAATATTATTGAAGCATTACTTTTTTTTTTCATGATGAATAGCAGTGTTTTTTTTTTTTTTTAGTAGGGCCCTATTACACACAAGAGAAATTTTGTTTTTGAAATAAGTTGAATTTAAGTGAGCAATATTGTGCATCAAATAGTATGCCAATTTCATGGTGTTGTTTCCAAAACCATTGGCATCACACGGAGACTACTTGGCACAAATGAGAGGATCCGTCCTGGGGTACCAACTGTGTTTTGGCATGTGTGATGGCAGGTTGTGTTGTGAGAAGCCATGGAGGTAGGGGATAGGGAAGGGATGAACGCGGCAGGACAGGGAGGGAACGGGGGCGGAGCGGAGGCCCAAGCGTGCGCTGCGGCTGCCAAGCCGACTGTCATGTTGGCCACTGGGACGGGCTGCTGTGGGCTTGCGCATGTTTTGGTGTGTACATCAAAAGGACAGGCTGAAAACATGAAAACCGATCTCATTTTCTCCTCATCTGTCTCTGCTCTCCTGTGCTACTGTATTTCTTTATTTTTTTTAAGTCCTAGGCTCTCTCGCTGGGTCCTTCCCCCAAGGGAGGCACATCAAGGTGCTACTGGTTCTTTGGAAAGACGCAGCGTGCCTGCAAGGTTGCCACGACAAAGTGCAACTAAACCCTCAGGAGAGGACGGGAAGATGCCAGTGCCGACATGGCTCTTAGACTAACCTGTCCATTTGCAGCGATAGTATTAATGACAGTGCATTTCAAAACATTATTTAAGGTGAAACTGTTGTTTATTAGAACGATCAAGCCTGGAGTGTTTCTACTGTAAGTACTGCTACCAGTTCCTGCAACACTGCATTACATTAGCATGTGCGTTATGTTGTAGTCTCACTCACTGGTAGACATATAGTTGATTTAATTACGTTTAGTAATGCAAGCAACCCATTACATGTAGTAGTAGTACAACATATCATTGTTGGTTTAAAAAAAAAAAAACAACAAAAACAGAACAAGCTTGGATGCATTGCTGGTTCATGATGGGTTGCGAACCAATGTGAGCTTACTTAACTTTTCTCATGAGCAGGTTAGTTTGATAGCCAAAAGTTAACTTGGTGAGATGGCATATAGCATTTAAGTCAAGTTTGTTTTTAGTAAGATACCAGCGCCTAAATGACATCCTCAAATTTGCTAATATTTGATAGTATCTAATATAAACTAATATTTGATAGTATCATTGTACCAGCAGATCGAAAGGATGTAATATGTAAAATATCATTTTATTTCTGAGTGTCTGGATATTTCTAGAGTGTCTGTACACTCGTGTGAAATTAAAAAGCATAACCGTATTTATTCTTTTTTAGATTTTCCCTTTTCTTATATATTATCTGCATTCTGCTTTTACACCTTACCATTATATAACTATTGAGCTAGCGAAAATAATAATGACCCTCACACAGAGTTTGATTGGTGTGGAAAGAATAAAGCGGGTCTTGTTGAGATTATGATATAAATGAATTATATAAATGAATATCAAGGAGACAAACGTTGCTGTGTTCGGTATGACATAGAAGAATTACAGCCAGGGGTGCACAATAATCTTGGTTCAGGATATGAAAGGAAAGTGCCAACAATGGTTGTCATGTTTGCAACATTAACATTTTAACGTGTTATTTATTCATAATTTTGATGGTCTTATTATGATGCTCTTTTGACATTATTCCCCACAATTCCATGGGATATGCGCATACGCAAGGTAGTACTCAGTGATCTTATGGTAAAAATGCTCTTTTAGAGCATTTAACCTATGATCAAATTTGGAAGTGCATTGAAACAAGCGGGCCAGTCAAAAATCTTGACATTAGTAGCTCCACGTTTCTGTACTCAGATGTGCATTGACAGACAAGTGGGCACACTTCTCAATTTTCAGACTGCAAGTAGACCTGCACACCACTTACTGTATATGCACCCCTCACTACAGCATCATCTGTTGACACCTCCATGCCCCTGTAAGAGTGTTTCATCTTCTCTACTGTCAGCAGTGCATCTTCCTTCTATGGTGGCTGCTTGTCTTGTGTGCCACTCCTTTGTGTTTGTAGGGCAGAGCTACAGTGCATCTTGTCCTTTGTCGGCACAGCTGTTTTGCAACAGAACGGTGAAAAAAATACAAAACAAAATGATTCCTTTGTCCATTTTTTGGGGTCGGGAAATTTCTACCCTTTCAATGCTACAATTTTATTTTTAACTTGGTGTTTTCTTTCTTCACATTTCCTACATTGGCTGTACTTAGTTGTGACCTAGTTTATTAAAAGGGGGAAGTATGGCCAAGCCATGGGAATCAGGGACAGATTAACTTTCTGTTAGTTCCCCCCTTGAACAGCTCCATATGTCACAGTTGAATGCTTAAAAATGTACTAAAAGATGATATCACTATACACAAAAATAGAGAGATGGAAACTACTTTTCTAGAAATACACTTCTTTTTTATCTGTTTTATAACCAATCCAAAGTGATTAATGGTTACTGCTGATTATTTTGTAGATAACAAGGATGATATTGTGTGCCTTTGCCCTATATGCTTATACTATACTGTGTTTGTGCCTTACTGATCGTACACAGTTGTTATCCACACCCGTGCTCGTAATTAAGCATATTCTGGAGCAATGACCTGACTGAGTGTCCAAGCATTTACAGGGTTATCCAGCTGGAGTCGGCTTAGCAAAGAAATCGGGGATGAGAGGTAAATGACAAGAGGATAACGCGTTAGGGATAGCAAAGCAGTGATTCTGCCTCACTGTATTTAGCCTGTGACTTTTTCTTTTTTTTCCACAGTCAAGATGCTGATTGTGCTGATGTCCACGGCACGGAACATTTGAGACAATCTTTGGCAAGTGTGTAATCTGCATTGCACCATTGCCACCACTTGCACCATATCCAAAATTGCTGCAAACAAACATGGCAGATCACACGGCATGGTTACTAGGTAGAACCTGACCCTCATATCTGACCTCCTGACCCCTAAAGATTACCAGATTGTTTTGAGGGTGAAGCTCAGGATCTGCTTTTGAAGTAGTATTGCAATGATAATGTGATGCCAACAACAACAACTGTTACCCTGGAGGTAATGATGTTATTTTCCTGGCATTTGTTTTCCATCCTTCAGAAGTATTACATTAAGGGACCATTAACACACAGTTTACTGAAGACACAAACGTTTAAAAACATCTCAAAGGCTGAATTTACATGATATGATTCAAGCGACACAATTCCCATTCTTTGTTCCCAAGTGGCACAATTTGGAGGATATGTGTGATTGCAGTGTTTAAAAAAATTAATTGAAATCATAAGGATCAGACCTCTTCCAAATGTGGATAAAAATGACACACATAAGCCTTTGTGACTTCAGCATAAATTTGATTTATACACAGTCAATGAGAACCTGCAAAAAATGGCAACTGATGGCGTATACTCATGCATGTGTGCACCAGCAACTGTAATTATTGTGATACCAATTGCTACTTGTCTGCAATTCCTACAGTAATGGTAAAATGTTTGTAATTTATATGTATTTTTTAATGTTGTCATATTGGGTCCTGTATTTACAGTAGTTACTGTTTTGTTCCTTGGTGTGTCAGTTGCCATGTAGTTGCTAGGGTCCTTTTCAATTCACATACATGTGTGCACCAGCAACCGTAATTATTGTGATATCAATTGCTACTTGTCTGCAATTCCTACAGTAATGGTAAAATGTTTGTAATTTATATGTATTTATTACTGTTGTCATATTGGGTCCTGTATTTACAGTAGTTACTGTTTTGTTCCTTGGTGTGTCAGTTGCCATGTAGTTGCCAGGGTCCTTTCGCTCACATACATGATTGAGGTCTGACAGTATTTAGTATCTGTGTTTTAAAATAAACATTAGCTCTCAATCTGCCATGTGGAGTTGTATTGCCAGTATTCTTTCAGGGCTAGTTTCTGTTGCTTGCTGTTGCATCGTTGGATTTTTGCAAATAACATTTTTCTACTTTTCTATTTTCATGTTCTGTCTGCCTCTGGGTTCAAATTCCACTCCTCAATTGAAAGTAAGGCATTTAAATTACTTTGAAATCATAAATGTTTTGATATGCTACAGTAGAGCTGTGTAGACCATTTGTAATTTGAACCAATGAAGGGAAAAGGAACATAACAACCATGTTTATGTGTAGTCAATAACTTTTTTCAAACCTGATTATTGGCAATGTTCAGGTTTTGAAGTGTCATGTAAAACTAGAATAAGCTATTTGATGTGACGTTTAGCTGTTTGAAGGGTCAAAGAGTAAAATAAATTAAAAATAAACACTTACCATCATAAGGTGCTAAAATGACGCCCTTAGCAGGTCACGCTCTAAAGAGGTGAGTGATGGGTGAGGGTGGAGGGATGAACAGTGGGAGGTGGGTTGAACAGCTCCTTACAAAGACTTGAATCCCATCATTCACTTTGAAGAACCGTTCAGAACACTCGGTTCATGCGTTAACGTCACGTCACTAGAATAAGCGCATATTCGGGTCCTGAAAACCTGGTAAGAAGGTGACGGGCGGGGGGGATCAACGCTTGACAGTTTTATTGTCAACTGGGACAATAATGAAAATAAAGTGCAGATAAAATATGAACTCACCATTATCGACAAACCATTGGGAGCCCCCAGCTTGTTTCTCTCTTCACGCAGATGGGATGTCTCCAACATGCTTTTGAGGATGTCGCCATTTGCAAGCTCATCTTTTTTGGTAACTGTTATGTTCAAGCCACCAAGAACATTTAATAAGCAACAAGGAAGAAGGAAGGAAGAATGGATGAAGAAAGAAGACAACTAGTATTTTTCTCGCGAGGAAAGTGGACAGAAACTTTCACCTTCTCAGATCTTCTTCCGGTTTATCTGCGCATCTCGTCCGCACCTCACTCATTCATTTGAGTTGGCCCTAGTTACAAAGCCATTGTTGCCCTTTAGGCTTCGGGGAGACATATCACAACAATGCAAAGAATCAGTTTGTGATCCTAGGGGATGTAGGCACAAGTCCATGTCGCGATTGTCTTCCCCAGAAACATCAAAACTAACCTGCTGTGTTGCAGGTGACGTGTCTTCTCATACCTACTTCAAAAACAACTCCAACAAAAAACATCCATCCTTGCAAGCTTGCGTTATCCACATGCTCTATTCTTAAGTGTCTTTTTGCCTTAGAATTTCTCGTAATATAAATTACTATGCTGTTTAAACCTTACCGTAGCGAGCAACGGAGAAAAAAAAACAAAAAACATTTGCTACAGGGAGAAATAAAAGCCCCTCTCCCTTCACAGTGCAACTTGGTGGGTCTCTCTTGAATTTGTTGATTTTTCCAAGAGGTAAAGACACAGGGAGAAACCAAACGCAGCATAAAGCCACCGTTTTGGAGCAAGGAGGGGTACAATTACTTGATTAGTTATTATGGTTAGTGTGATGAATATGATGCATTTTGTTTACGGTAGAAAGTAAGAAAACATTGCCAATTTAGGTCATGACTTTATCTGTACAGTTTGGCTTCAATCAGTGTAACACAATTAAATAGCCCCCTATCCTAAAGCATGTAAACAGAGATGTTCCGAATGTTTCAGAAACACAAATTTTGACATTAATCCAAGTATGTCTGCATGTAAATGTAGTCAATATTTCATTGTGATTGTTTCATGTATACAAATGTGAATGTAGCCATGATCGGGACGGACTTGTGGTTTCACTTGTGCACAAAAATAATGTCAATCTGTATGTCAAATATTCTGACTAAGCTCTTGTAATGTTAACATTAACTAGAAATGCTTTAAAACAGCATTTTGATATTGAATTGATGATGCACAAACTAGATGTTAACCAAGCGTAATACCCTGATGTAAGTATTTACATGCACTAATCAATAGTTACAAATCATACACTTCATGAGCCACTTAACTGCATATTCACCAACAACAACATTACGACCAATTTTATAATCTAATGAAATCCAATACAAGGGTTCATATATTAACATTGTGAGATCCGGTCATTTTCCTTAATTTCTCAGTGAATAATACATAACAGCTAATGATGAAAATCAGGCATATGCAGCAACTCTGTGAAGATCTACAATTTGGTAGCGTTTTAAAACAAGGATAAAATTAATTGTCTCGTGTAAGTAAATCTTTGGGTAATGATGATAAAAGTCATACATGGTGTAATGATTCACGCGCCTGCCGTCAGCGTAGGTCGGCGTGGGTTCATTTTCTATTCAGTGATGGCGTGAATGCTTTGAATGACTGGCCGTGACCCTGAAGAGGATTATAGAAAATGGATGGATGATCGTAAAGGGAAAACTGAGCCTTAACTATGGAACTCTCGCAAGTGTTATACATGTAGCGATAAAGAGTAAACAAGGTTTATTGGTTTTATTCCATTTGCTGTTAAAGGAGATAAAAGTGCCGCTTGATGCACACTGTGAAGTTGTATGTGGTCACTGAGTAACTATTAAGTAGCTCACTTTGAGCAGCATGAATGTAATTTAGATGTTAAGGATCTAATGACAATGAAATTAAGTCGCACTCGTGGAACAAACAGGTGGGTTGGATCCGTTTCTGCCTTTCATTACTTGGCCTGAAACCCCCTCCCTCCATCGCCAATCCCAGTCCTATGAGGGTCTCTACGCCCCTGCCACTGAAGGGCTACCTGCGGTTACTTTTAAACCTGCTTGGGCTGATTAGACTTGGGTTTCGTTTTAGAACGTGACGCAAACCCAGCATGGATTCGGCAGCCGATGCAAATTTCCTCCCGCTTCACACTGAGCCAGCCATTCCCAGTCGTGCAACAACAGACGTTTCAAGATGTTCACTGAAGAGCAAAATAAGACTCGAGTGCTCGCGAACAAAAAAAAAAAAAAAACGAAAAAAGGATGCTGACCTTTTCGTAGATGTCTCCAGATGAGGTTGCAGGTTTGTAAGCTTTAAAGTTTATTCTCATTTTTAGATGAAGAAGCACAGGAAGGCTTCACATAGGTATATTTTATTTTCCTTTTCTTTTTTGGGGGGATTTTGAGGGGAATGAAGCTCGCCTTTCCATTTCCTGGTTTATTTCATTGGCTTTCTTCTTTGTCCCTCACCTTCCATAAAGAGATGCTGAAGAATGAATTTTTCTATTCTCTCTTCCAAACCTATCCACATCTTAATTAAACATTTTATGACTTCCCTTGGTTTCATTCTGAATCCCCCCCACTCAGTTATCTTATCAAAATGCTATAATGAAGGGGAAAATGCATTTTTATTCCAGTACAACAGCATGTTATGAAGACAGTTGTGTGCTTTTCCGAGTGCCAAATGAGCGGATTGGAGTCTCTCTCCTCCATCTCTAATCAACGCCGAACATGTGGGAAACTAATGGTGTTTTTCTCTTTGCACAAACAGCACCCGCCTCACCCCTGAGTGGGACAATGTACCGGATTGAACAGATTATAGACTTGGCTGTGCATAACAAGGGTCAGATATACAAAATGTGCATCTTTTATTTTTAATGGCTCATGAATATGTAACACTTTGGGTCAGTGTAAAAAATTGTGCAGTGGAAATCAATTAAATGTTTTTCCTGCCCCCCCTCTCCCGCCAATTTGGAAAGCAGGGTGAAGCATTCAGTTTTGTTAGAAATAGTCTAAATTACCAAGACCATAATCTCCTGAGCACTCTGCTAGGCCGGGAAATAAAAATACAGACATCACTGACAATAATTGAGTTTGTGTGAGAGCTTTGTATGCACGCACATGCACAGCAGCATATTGTTAATTTTTGTATAGGAAGCACTTTGTGGGGCTTTTTGTGCATTAGACAGTCTTTCTAGTTTGCTTACATATGCACAGGATGGCTTGATTCAAGTCAGATTTAGGGTTTTTGATTGTGTTTTTTTTTTTTTTTTTGCATTTGACTTTGAAAGTGAAAGCTAGAAAAATTTAACACATAAAATGGCTTAGCTGCATGAGCTTTTGCCTCTAAGCTGCTTGAGCTTTTGCCTCTAAGTTACTACATTAGGGGCCAGAATATGTTATTCAAAGTTGACAGTCTGGTCATTAGAATTTTTCCCAACATTGTTGTGCTTTGTAATTTGCCTCCCTGAGCTACTAAAAAAACAACGTCTCAAAATACTGTATGTCTGTACATTGCTTGGGTCTGAAAGGATTTATTTATTTTTTTATTTTATTAAAATGAATTCTCTTGAATAAATAAGGTGAAACTCATTTGCTCCTGGAAACATTTCGTGCGACTCAGGTCCTTCTGTGTGGAGACTATACTCTGTAATCTAGGTATTAGAAACTCCAAATTGCCCTTTGTTGCATTTGTGGGTTTGAATGGATGTTTGTCTATGTGTGTGTTGCAATTGGAAACGAGCTCTTGGTGTACCTCGCCCGCACCGCCATGGGATAGGCTCTAGAGCCCTTACCGTCGTCGTAAGGACAAGCGATCCAGAGATAATGGATGGATGGACAAAAGTGGAGGGAGAGTCGACTTCACCACATGAACTAAGGCTAAACAATGAGACTGTACAAGCAGAAATAAGCATCGAGCTAGTCTTCATTTTCCATTTGGGTAGGGTCTATTAGCATATTGCTAATTTATTATTAGCATTGCCTAGTTTTTTAATTAGTTTGTGTCTTCATTTAATGTCAATTAATTCTAATGTTCATATTCTACTGATCTACCAGGACTGATATGTGTGTGGCTTTCTTCTGTAATAAGAAACTCAAGTTTGTAGCCATTCTAAAAGCAGATGAAAAAACTAAAATGTTGTCCTAATGTGATATCATGCGTGCACCAAAAAGATTTTTGGTCAAACTCCAAATTTGTTGGCATGAAAAGTGTTCCACTGACATGTTTTTTTTTTCTTTTCTTTTTTTTTTACCCACCATCAAAGCATCATGCATTCCGTCCAGCCAACCGTTATCTAATTGCTCGTTCTCATTTGGGTTGCAGGTGAGCTGGAGTCTATCCCAGTTGACTTTAGTTGAAAGGCAGGGTACATGCAATGCTGGTCATCAGCCAATAGCAGGGCAGATACTGACAACCATTTACTTACACATTCACAGACATGCACAATTTAAAGACTGCAATTAACTTTTTCACAAACACTGGTTCTTAGCTATCGAAAGTATGCAAGTAAGAGGTCACTAAACTGCTGCCTAATTTCTGCCATGGATGTAGATAATTTCAGCCAGCGCAAAACTTGAATAAAAAAATACAAAAGACAGACATTCACTGTAACTGCTTGAACGCCAGTGTCCTTTCTGCCAATTTTTTCTCCTTGGCTTTATCAGACAGTAAAACATTTTAACTGTGGAGACCTATATTCGCTAAGCTTATTTTTCCAATTTATTTATTTATTTTACAAGGGCCACATTGTTACCATGGCGCTCTCGATTCTCTGTCTGTGTCATGAACAGGAGCCAGAGATTCCCTATTGGGATGATTTTGCATGCAGGTTGGAAAGAGAAAAGCTGCTGGCCCCCTAAATACATTCCATCACCATCACCCCAAGGATCCACTGCTGGAGCCTTATTTTCAAACAGACGGAGGATGGACGGAGGGGTCTGAAGGCATAGAAAGTGATGGGAGTCGAAAAGAAGGGCAGGCTCAGGCGAGAGAAATGAGTATATGGTAACAGCAGTGTGGGATTAAATGCTTTGAAAAGCTGTTTGAATTTACATGCTCACAGAATTTTACTCATGATAGCCTGGGGAGGGGGTTGGGATGGTGGTGAGAGACGACTATCAGCAGCAAAACCTATTATCAGTAGTTTCTCTGGGAAAATGCTATCTTTAAGCATGCTCGGCGGTCTCAGTGAGCCCAGGGTGATCGAGGCCATGCTGATGAGCGCTGCTGATACGCTGTGAAGTTGAAACTCAGACCCTGGCTCCGGCGTGGTTTGGGCTTTTTTCTTTTAAAGTATCTATCTATCTATCTATCTATCTATCTATCTATCTATCTATCTATCTATCTATCTATCTATCTATCTATCTATCTATCTATCTATCTATCTATCTATATATATATATATATATATATATATATATATATATATATATATATATATATATAAATATAAATTCACTTTGTGTTATCCCAATCCTTTTATCTGTGATTGAACCTGCAATGACGAGATAAAGCCGTGCCAACTTTTCCATAAATGCACTTATCGGAGTTAGTGGTACAAGCGCCGCAATACCAATGAGATGGTCAAGTTTAACATTCCGCATGCATCACTTCACCTGTGCTACCCCGTTACTCACACAAACAGCTCATGCGCGCTTACAATATACATTAGGTAGAAATGCAACCACGCTACACACACACACACACAATTTTTGTTTCTAAAGGCTATTCACGGTAATAGCTTCAACTTTCAACCCTAAGTATAAATGTGTGTGTATGTGTGTGTTTCTTTTCTTCCAGTCACACAATACTGCCTGCTGAGCTAGCAAGTAAGCATATCAAACAGCAAATGAAATTTCTGAGTGGCGGCCTACGCCAGCGCCAACTTGTACCATGAATTTTTCATCATTTGTGGTGTGGTAATCTTACCTCATTAAAGCGGTCACTCTTCCTGCCTTCACAAACTGAATCGACGCACTCCCCCGGCACACACGTTTGTAGTGCTACACGCATTACAGGACTGTGAAGACGATTTAGTTTCATGTTTTTGTTTCACATTTCATTTATTCTCTGGGCCAACTTTGCTCTCGCACCGACAGTGAGGGCCAAACCAGTGTTGTTGTTTTGTTTTTTTTTCCACATAAAAAAATACAAAACACTGCTACAACCAATTTCATCCATTTCTATTCTCTCATATCTACTAGACTGTTTCAATTTCCAATGGAAATTCATGTGCTACAGGCTAGTGTGTTCATTTATACCATACACATGAAAACATTATATTTATGCTGCTCAGTCATTGATTGAGTACATTTACCACATATTTGTAACATCTGAAGCTATGTGAATGTTATTTTTGTCATTTATTTAATCATGAAGACTTGTATTCAGATGAATATTTTTATTCAAATGAAAATAAAACAAGAGCTAAAAATAGAACTATGCATTGAGGTAATAGCGCTAGCTAAATTTGCTGAAAATCGCCTCAAAAATTAAAAGATGAAGCAATAATTCACAATGACGAAATCCAATGCGAAGAAGGAAGCATATGTGGCTATCAATATAGAAGAAAACAGAACAGATGGGGCCAAACTGAAAGCAAACCAATCAGAAATTTCTTGAGAATTTCCCAGACGCCAGCTACCATCTTAAAGTTACCTGGAAGAAAGATGTTGGCAAAAGAGAAAATCATCACTAAAACTCCAAGATAATGTCCACCGCTGGAAGAAAGAGACTAGAAGATATGTGAGCTCCTAAAGAAAAAAAGACAAAGGTTGTGGAATGGTCATTTGTGGGAAGAACACAACTAATGAAAAGAGACATCTGCATATTGTACATCGCGAGTTGGTCTCTAAGGTATTTTGCCACCATCGCTTATGTTGGTTGGAGCATTAAACTGTGGCAGAATGAAAGGAATTGTGTGCGTAATTTAAACGAGAAACGTACAACATGAATCCATGTAAACATACGGTAATTTACTCGTACTGTACTTGACTGTACTGTACTGACTAGAATTGGACTAAAACTAAAATAGGATCAGATGAATCTCATATTGCTTAACCAATTGAAAAAAGAGAATATCTTGTCAAACACTGATTTTAAGAGATGTGGCAAGGAAATAAACACATTCTCAAGTTGGCTTTCCCTGTAACTATCTCACAACCACCAATTTGCTGCAGTGGCCCATTTTCTTGCTGCAATCATTCTCCTCTCGAATAAAATTCATATCCTAAATGAGAGAGTTACCATGCTAAGTGAAGACTACAGGGGAATGTCGCATGATGAAGTGAGGAAAACCAATCGCTCCAAACCAAGGCACACTGGAAACACTTGAGTCAAAATTAAACTGACACAACAGACACATTTTGTAGTTGGGGGTTGGGTTATTATTGGGTTAACTTTGACTTAACATTTTGAGGTAAGTGGGATTTGTCCCTTTTTGACCCATTTTGCTTTATTATTATACCCAACAGTTTTGGCAGGGAAAGTCAGATATATTGTGAAGTGCAAAAGTAGTCATAGTCAAACACTAATAAAAAGTTTTCTTCTAACCACAATGATAATCATCACACTTCACAAACACATTTAGACTGGTCGTAAACTTATTAACAATAATTTAGCTATGTAGCATCAGATTTGCACAGCTGCTTGTTGCTAAGGAACGTTGACGGGCTCTTGCAAAAATGCCCCATAGCCTAATGAAAAAATTGGCCAAATCAATCATGCCTACTGGATTGTGTGAATACCAGACAAGTGGCAAACAGTAATTTATTCATGAGTTAGTTGGTTATTATTGGTTATGTAAGGGATACACAACATTACTTTGTTGTTTACTTGGCTTACTTTACTCTAAGTTTATATTAATAAACAGCAGTAACTGCATGAACTAATGTTGAGTTCCCGCTGCTTTAACATATCCAAAAATTAGTCTCTTCAAGAATATAAGAATTTGCATTGACACTGCTCATAAATTGTCAGGCTGACTTGGCAATGGGTCAATGCAAATAACCCACATGAGTGGGTGAATTATGCAAGGACACAATTATTTTACATGTCAAGTTATTATTTTTCTCTGGAAAATATTTACACATCTTTGCTTCTGTGTGTGTGTGTGTGTGTGTGTGTGTGTGTGTGTGTGTGTGTGTGTGTGTGTTGTTGTTTTCGTCTCTCAGTGTTTTTTTTTAAGTGTGATTTTCCTTAGTAAGGGGTTGGACTATAATTGGATACCGTTATGGTTAAGAAAAAGAAAGAAAGATGGCAGGGTGACAGTCAAGAAAGTACTTTTACAAAGTTTAGGTTTGAAAGAATAATTAATATACACTGTAGAAGCATGAACAAGTGAAATAGTGCTGTGGCCGTTTTAAAGCGACACTCAGTAGTGCATCTTGCATGGATCTTTTTATGGAGATAAACAAAAAATGAATGTTGGCATGTTTGCAGAATAATCTTGCCTTTATGGACATTACAGGCTGCGCAAAAGAGAAATAATTCAATGTGTGTCTGTGTATGTACTTATCTGGCCAATTTTCACTTCCCTCGGCAATCTGTTATCTAGATAAAGTTTGGGTGATACTAATGTTGCCGTAAGTACACATTTTTCAACCCTAAATTTTGCTTTTTATCATAAATTGGTTGAGATTTTTCACAAGGTTACAAACAAACAAGGCAGAATATGACTTAATCTTGCAAGTTTCTTGGATGAAGCCCAAAAAGGAACATAGTTCTGAAGAGTTTGAGTTAAAATGCCCCAATTCAAACCTGAAATATCAACAAAAATACACAGTGGACCCCCATGTTACAATGTCCCTGATTTACTTTATTTTCATGTTGCGACCTGGAGTTTTTTCATCCCCTCGCTATGACGTTTTCCTGGATTTGCGACAAAAACAACTGTTGGCTGCATTTTTGTTGTTTTGCCTTCATCTGCTGGCGTTTTTAGGTAATTGCACTTATTTCGTATTGCCGTCTAACTGCTTCCATGCAACACGTGACTACAATGCTGTTCTGCTATTGGTAGGCGTCTCCTCACAGAGATGGTGGTCTACTATTCGTCAGCCTCACTCATTTAATTCATTCACTCATTCATTCAAAATGGCGGAATACAATACTATTTTGGTACCAATTTTTAATATGTAGGTACAATTTTGATGTTTTTACCTTGGGTTCTAAACGCAATAGCTATTTAACATAGGTTTGGATTGCCCGTCATACAACGAATTCGCCTTACGACCCCGACCGCGAAACGGATCAATCTCGTAACACGGGCGCCCACTGTATAATATTTCATTATGTTTATACTTGGTTTAAACCAAAAAGTGTCTCAAATTTTCTACAAGATTATATTTGATGGCACAATATCATTCATTGTAAAACAACCTTATGACCCATCCGTTCATCCTTTTACACCTTTCAGTGCAAAAAATCAAGGATTTAGCACAATCTGTTCTGTGTTGTAGCTATATGTTTTTTGGAGAGGTCTTAGTCCACACTGCATGGATTTAACATCAAATACACAAGGATTTGAGGAGCTCAAGGTTTGTTAAGAGAGAAATAAAATCTGTTTACCCCTCCTCCTCTAACAGTTCTGTGTGCGCAGGGCACTTCCACAGTACTAATCTTTTATTTTTTCTTTCATGTTTATGTCCCTTACATTTTGTTAACAAGTCCCAAAATATTTCCGCTCATAAGCCTAAAATCTATCATCATTTTTAGACAGTGATCTATTACTTGTTCCTAACTTCCCAGTTTGAAAACAGGAAGTTGTCATTTTATCACAATGTGACTTAAAATCGGCATTAAAAAATGAATACAGCAATAGGGCTCACAATCGAACACTCACTCTGACAAACACACCTACGGGCACTTTGGATTGCATGATACTTACCATGTAGTCTTTATTTTGTGGATCGTAGGATGAAATTTGAGTACCCAAGAAAACTAATGTGGGCACATGGACAAGATGCAAGCCCCCACACAGGAAGGCCAGAGCTGGAAGAGAACCTTGGACCTCAGAACTGTGAACATGCTAACCACTTTTCCACCGTATATATATATATATATATATATATATATATATATATATATATATATATATATATATATATATATATATATATATATATATATATATATATATATATATATATATATATATGTTTATATATATATATATATATATATATATTTATATGTTTAACTTTTTAGAATAAAGTCAAACTTTCACAAATGGCATTGAGAAAAATGACGATAATCAGAATTTTAGGTAAATAAACTCTCACAGTTATATATATAGATATATAGATATATATAAAACCAATGGTTAGACCAGCATTGTTTCTGTTTTCACTCTCATGTAAACATTCTATCAGATCCAAATCAATCACATGGTTCCCCAAGACCAACAACAAGAGCTTCACAAATGTATTCTCTGAGCTAAGCAGAAGGGCTGTAATCTCAATAAATAAAGATACGCTATGGCTCTCCTCTGCAGTTTATCTTCACAGAAGCCCACTCAAACTGATGAGAACATCTACAAGTACAGCGACTGCTCAGTTACAAGAAACAATTTCTTTTTTTCATTTTTACCAATGGCAATCTTAAGAGCTCTATGTCAGTCACGTTTTATGTTACTGTGTATGAAGCAGCACTGAACAGTGAGGAAATAATCGTCTCTAATAACGGGTTTTTACCAACCCAGTGGTGATGAGTATTATCTGATACAATATACCATTCATGTCCACGGAGATTAATGGTTTTGCCGAGGGTGGATGTGAAACCTCACTGTTTCGACAGCCCCGGAGAAGAAGAGAAAAAATCCAGTGAGTCTAAAAATGAAATAAAAAGATTTGTTTGAGAGCGTAATTGTGTTCAGCCCCATGGCTGCCACTGTCTTGGCCTCTATAAAGCTCTCTACTTTTGGTCCAGCCGCCAAGCCACTCTCCCTGCTCCAATATAGGAAGATTTACTTGCATGTCCGAATGGTTAATCTTATTTATTCCATGTAGCTGCTTGGATCAGCCAGGCTCAGCAAAAAAATTGAAGCGTAGTCCTTTATCATCTGGAGACATGTCCGTGTTAATTACTATGATGTTAAAATGTGAAGTGCATCTTGCACTTGTTAATAACCATTCCTGATTCATGCATGTGTTTTTGTCAGAATTTATCAGTGCTACGAAGATGCTTCGTGTTGCCTCTGTTTCTAATGGCCCGGTTCGATATATTTCAGATGGAGCGCTGACTGTTGGGATCCATACAATTGATCGACAACATCTAACCGGTCTAAATTGCCACTAAGTTATTTGATTGATCATTTGAAATCCAGCAGTATTTGGAGGCAAGGCAGTTAACAGCTCATGGGTTTAGGCGAGCCTGAGGTGGCGGCGCTTCTGTGTGCGTGTGTGGGTGTGTGTGTGTGTGTGTGTGTGTGTGTGTGTAGGGGCGGCTCTCACATGCTTTCTCGCTGAAAGAGATCTTCAATTATAAGAGGCTTGTACTGCTTACGCATCCCCCTCACCCCCATCAATCTTTCACCTCTATTCAGATAAGCCCAGGCCTCTACTGCTTGGTCTCATGAGGCAAATCTGCAGAAACAGAGTTGATCTGATGGTTTTCACCACAAATCCTCTTTGCATGACTTTCTTTTACAGACGTTAGACACGCTGTATTACGATCCAAGTTACTTTACTCGTGCGTGCCCTCTTTCTTTCACACCATGACAGACTACATGGTTAAAAGATGAAACACCTTGTTGGCAAAATTGTCTTTCATGTTTTGTTGTGATGCCACCACTTGAGGGAAAGTAAGTGAAAATAATCACTGAAGTGGAAATGGAACGTGCCTAAATATGAAGCACAGCAATTACAGTAATACAATATCAATTACATATACAAATTCATTTCAGGAAGCAGTTTCTTACATTAGTAGTTTGGCCTCAAGCATAACAACTATTGATGATGGGAAAAATAAAGAATGAGAACAATTTTTTTAATGCACAAAAAAATCCAACCAAACAAACAAAAAGACAGAGTCAAATCAATCAAATCCATCTTACACTTTTAAAAAGCGAACTTTTGAAAAAATTGCTTTTGGTTGCCTCTAAATTACAGCCAGTCTTTAAAGGATGAGTAATTCCATGTCATTTTGTTTCGTTTGTTATACAGTGAATAAACATACTCAAAATAATACTCAAAAATAATAAAAAAAATATATTTGAAAATAAACTACATCTATTAAAACATGCATTACTGAGAAACTGCCAATGTGTAATATAGTGTATCGCTATCTCTGCTGATATCAATGGATCTGTATTGGTATCTACTGATCTGCTATATCCGGCTCGGCTTCTGTTGAAATGCCATAAGATTCTTCATCTAATGGCGTAGAAACTTTTAAACTTTGGTGCATGCCCCGTCACAGACTTCAGCATGAGTGAATTGTGTGACCCCAAACATGCCGCAGCTGGCAATGCCTTTCGATGACGCGTTTGTCACGTATTCACAACCACAGAATCCATCGTCCCTCATCTTGGCCTAGCTTTCTTACCCAATGTGAGCAACACATTGACTTGATATTGAGAGGAGTGCTTGTCAGTTACCTATTTAAAAAAAAAAAAAAAAAACGCACTGGATGAGAATTCTTGTCTTTGGCTCAATTGTATTTTCAAAGATGAGAATTCTCGTGTGTGGTTAAAATGTGACCTTTGTAAGATATTCATTGTTGGATTTGATAAAAAAAGATCTATTTCAAGAAAATGTCTTCTTTATTTTTAAAGCACACATACTATATAGTCATCTTAGAAAAAGGCCAACAGTTTGTCTGCTGGAAAAACAAAACAAACAGAGGCTTTCTGTGGTTGTCACGTTACATCCATTTGGGGCACTTGGAGGTCAGACAATTGTAAGCTCCAGTGGAAAATCTTTAACTTCCCAGCAGCCGTAAATGCAGTAACTGTCTGTGCTACAATTTCTGCATCCATCCACAAAAGCAACATGAAAACAATCCCAGCTGAGTAGATGTAATCTCGGGATTCCAGATAGCGCCACAGTGGCACAGCGCGGCCCTGGCATAGCAGCGTCCTCATCACGCTGCAAAGCAAGCGGGCTTTCTGGCCTTTCGGGAGCGACAATCTCTCCATCAGCCGGGCGGCACACTCGCCAAATCAATCTGGCCGCAAAGAAGAAACAAGCCTCATGGACAAGATGTCTTGGGTGACAGATTTGTTCTGTTTCTCACTCTCACATCCTAATAGATAAGACATCAAGATACCCGTGCGGGTTTATTTGTGCTGGTGGTGGTGAGCACCTAAGGGAGGAGCCGGGGGTTGTGAGGAGTATGGGGTTGCATCAGCTATTGTGTTGAATGCTGATATTCTGGATTTCTCTCACGTAGAAAGGAGCCCTGGAAAGGAAACAGGTGGCAGAGTACAGTGAGGGGGAGTGAGCGAGGGGCGGGGGTGTTATTGTAATTAAAGCTGCAGATGCTGCTTCATGCACTGCATCTGGGCAGTGCTCTCAATTCCAGAAATCTCCTCTAAATTCCCAACAAATCCCTGCTAGGTTCAGAATGTTTAGAAAAGGCTCCCTTCAACATTGTCCATTTTCACTTTTTTTTCTGAAGCATCACCTTATTCTGAACCCTCTGCATTTTTTTTCAACTTTGTCTTTTTACTAAAAGGCTCTTTTAACTCCTCTGACCCTGACCTCCCCCACAACCCTCCAAGGCAGCTCCTCAACCTACCAGCAGCACACCTTCACAGAGTTCAGCATCCATTCACAATAACAGGAAGCCACGTCTCCTTTCATTACCAGTGTGCCCACTCGTAGAGCAAATGTGCTCAAGCCTATTCAGTCAGTATTATGCTGAGCTCTCCTGACGCTGACTCGGAGAAGCAACGCCACACTGTAAACCATATGCAGAACCCCAGGTGGAACATGACGTCCACGTTTGCAAAGTAGACATAAAGCCGGGTGGGGGATTTCGATTTTAGGCAAAGGAAGGAAAAGAAAACATGGATGAAATGCTGAAATTTGTATCTACCGGATGTAAAAATCATACACAACCAGCAATATTGAAATTTCTTTGTCATACAGTGGAACCACTCGTTGAACAATCTGTTCTGCGTGGCTGGTTGACATCCAATATGCTCACACAGGGGCAGCTGGTAGAGTTACATATGTAGCTATTTATGGTGATGATTATGATGATGGCGATGATAATGTACTTACTGAGAAACTGCCAATGTGTAATATAGTGTATTACTAGTTTATCATGTGACTTCCTTATGCCACAACAATGACATTCAGCAAACAAACTAGAATAGAATGTTGTTATTGTCATTGTATCACTGGTATACAGCTAAATTGGGAGCGCTGCTCTGATTGGTGCATATTGAATAAGTGTGAGCAGTAAATGATATACTTTTTCATCTGTAATGCTTGATGAACTGGCACTTCTTTCTTCAGACACAGTGAATAAATTAAGAGCACATGCTATGAGTTTTTGTAGGGTTGGAGTAAAGATGAACTTGGTCGGAATGTATTCTGAATACACCCACAATTAGAGATAAAGAGTTTGTTGCCCCTGTCCCAATGAATCTTCTAACCTCTTCATGTCGAAGTGGCATCCCTCAGCGAGAGAGTGCAATGTTTTTTTTTCTTGCTAACTGTATGTTACTTTGGTAAATGGTTTGTCAAATTTCTGGTCCTATTTCAAGAACTGGACAGCCTTTCAGCTGCTGCGCACAAAGTCCACCTAACGTTTATATTTTTCTTGTCTTCATCAATGATAAACTGGGAACATATCCATTTTGTGTACAAATTGTCCGTATTGAAACTGCTGTTTCGTCTTAACTGTAATAGATCGGCTAGTAAACATTTTGCCCTGGACCTTGTAATGCATTGTGTTAATCTCATCTTCTCAATGTAATGAGCACAATATTACTGTTTTTTGTTGTGTAACATATTACACTAACATGTTACAACAAAAAGTAATGCATTACAGTCGTAATTACAATACTTTTGTAATGCATTGCTCCCAACACTAACTGAGACGACGTTGAGGAGGACTTTATGAAAGAAAGAGTATAGATGGATGGATGGATGGATGGATGGATGGATGGATGGATGGATGGATGGATGGATAGATAGATAGATAGATAGATAGATAGATAGATAGATAGATAGATAGATAGATAGATAGATAGATAGATAGATAGATAGATAGATAGATAGATAGATAGATAGATAGATAGATAGATAGATAGATAGAAATCTGATGCAGTTCTTGTATATTGTGTCCACTTAAGACAGAACACATAATGAATCCCAGTGATTGATTGCAATCATATGATGAATGGAGTGCCAAGCAAAGCCATATTTGTTTCTATTTTGACTTCAAATATCATTTTGTAAAATTGTCACTTGTGATACTTTCAGGAATGAAAAAAATACATATTTGATTTGCTTCATGCACACATCAAGGACACATTAGAGTGAGGGGGTTAGGAGAAGAATTTAATAATCTAAATTTTCTCCCATCTTGTCTCCCTTGGCGTGCATACTGCTGTGCCAACATAAGCGCCTGCAAAATAAAAGAAAATGGCTTTGCATAAAATCGCAAGTGAGTAAAATCTAAAACAGTTGGCAATGAACTCTAAATAATCATGGTGCTTTTGGAAATGAATGCATTAGCATAACTTAGTGCCAGAGAAGTAATCACTCATCTCAGGGTGAGAAGATCCCCTCCAGGCTCATCTCGCTGGTGTAGCTTCTCTCCCTGAGTTCATTTACGACAGAGTTAGTGACCCCCCGAGACTGCCACTCCCCTACATGGGACTCACAGCAGTGACAGAGCACGTTTGAAACTGTGCTGGTTTGGAGGGAAAGCCTCCAGCGGCTGATCAGATTAGAAACTAAGAAGGGTGACACTTCTGCTGAACATTATTTGATCTCACGTCACCCTGAGAGGGAAAAGACGCATCATTTGACCATGCCTGCTTGACAATTAATGACATGTATGATAAAAGTCATTGTAATGTTGTATTGCATCACGCTTCAAAAATTATGTTAATCTTTTATCAGGAATCAATATTAAACAAGAAAAATACTGCATAAATTTGCTCTGATCAGGCCTAAAACATTTTGGGGTTTCTTTTTTCATATGTAAATGCTTTTCTGAGCATAAATTCTTAATAATGAATACATGTTATTAACACCATGGCACATGAATCAGATATGAACAGCAACAAAAAATGAATAATTGAATTAAACTGTAAGCATTCAGATGATGTAATCAAATCCAGAATTTGTTTTAATTGGATCGCTTCAAAACACAGAGACATTCACAGTGAATATAACACCACCATCATTTGATTGCCACAGAATGTATACTCGTGGTCCACTTCATCAGGTGCATCTGAATCAATACACAACATTCAGCATTGACACCGCGAATCACAATTTCTCCCATTGTATATTGAATTACAACGGGGGGTTTGAGTGCTAAGTTACTTTGACTCAGAAGTTGAATGAATTACTTGGCTAGACTCGTAACTCAATTTACTGATGATATACTGTATTACAAACATTTTCCCAAAGAATTGAAATGCGATCCCATTCATCCGTTCCAGCCAGAATAAAAGACGGGTTCAGAGCTTCGTAGTAACACACTCAGTTGTGCTTTTACCTCTCTTGGGAGGAATGGTGAGGGTTTATCTAAGGCTAAAAGCAGATACTTCAAATATTTCATGCATGGTGTGGGCATTGTTTGTGTGAATGGCCAGACTGTTAAGTGAAGCAAGGGTCACGAACCATTATAAGCAATAAACTGATTCACTCATGAACAGGGAATTTCTAAATAAAAGTTTGACTGTGCTCTTTTCCCACCATTTTTTTTCACTTCACTTGTGGCATATCTGAAGCTTGCACAAACGTAAACTGTTGACCTCACATTCCAAAACAACAAACATTCCAAGTCACAGCTTATTGAGTGCTTTAAATCCAGGTAACGTAGATCAAGGGTCCTTCCGGATTTAGAGGACATTTAGAGACACCCAACCAATATGAAATATCCTATCCTATCCTATCCTATCCTATCCTATCCTATCCTATCCTATCCTATCCTATCCTATCCTGTCCTATCCTATCCTACTCTAGTGTGCTATAAAGGGAAGAAATATGATGACATGTATTTCTTCTTTTCTTCTTCTTCATTTTGGTTTAAATATACGATATAACCAGGAAGTTGAGTCGATCCATTATGACCTAATTTCAGTCAGGAAGTGTGGTTGTAGCCTTTAATAGTATGAAGTGTGATGATTGTTGTTTCAAGCGTGACAAAATACTTTTCATAATTACTGCAGTGATGCCCACGAAGTCGTATTTTAAAACTTATGACGCTGATGTACTGTAGTAGGGTCCAATTCTATGTACAATCTAAAAACAGTTGATGCAAACACACAAAGAACAAGCATAACTCCAATAATGACTGCAGAGGTTCCCCCTTCATCATGTTGGATCTCCTTAGACGTTGCAACCCTCAGTTTGAAAACCACGGGATTAACCGTTGCCAGTGAATTTTGCAGGAGAAAAGATTTATTTGGTCATTTGTTTAAGTCAACTTTGTGCAATCAATAATCCAAAAAGTTGGGTCAAATGAATATCAGAAAAGGTGGGTTCTTTATTTGACCCACATTTTTGGGATAGTCATTCCAATCAGAATAATGAACAAAAAAAGTTCATTTTTTATTAAGTTAAGTTATTTTTGAGTGTGTATTTTTTAAATACCTGGTGACTCCCCTGAGGGTGCATAAAGCTGGATAAACCTTGACTTTGAATTGTAATGAGAAGTTCTTTTTGTTCCAGACCCACTTTCTCATTTTCCAAAAGTTTCTGATGAATTGCCAATGAGCATATGTAGTTTGTCTTTCAAGCAGTTGATTGTGGATCCGATGTAAATTCACTTTTCAACCTTTGCAGGTTGTTGCTTTTTAGGCTATGTTAGGAAATCAATGCTTGTTGGACCAAAACAACCGTCTCTTTTTGGCGCCAGCCAAATTCCTCACAGGCTGATTTCAAGACTGAGCAGAAGCCTTGTATTTCAGCTTGTGAGTGAGAGACAAAGGCAGCGCCGTCGCCCGCATGCAGTCGTTTCCCAAATAAGAATACCTTACACTTTTGTTTGTCTTGAGTCTTGAAAGATTCAATAAGTTGGTTGCCTGTGCTGCGACTGTGTAACAGAACGCCTGCGGCATATGGAAAAGCATGATGCAGAAGAGCAGAATGGAATACTCCAAAATCTGTATGCGCAAGAACAGCTTTTTGGTTTACCCCACAGAGAACTGCTAAGTCTTGTGTTTGAGGACCGAAAGTTGTTATAGAATTAATTTTTCAGTAACACGGGAGGATGGCAAAGTATCTGGAATATCATAAAAAGACTAGACAAACTGAAATACTCAAACATTTTGTGAGCTCTGCAAAGACAGTCTTTTTTTTTTTCTTTTTTGCTTGCAACTGATGAAAACTGAAGAGCGTGTTACCAGAACAAAAGCTCCATTGTGATTCGAACACGATGCCATCAGAAGTAGAATGACCCAAGTTATTATTTCTATAAAGGAGCATCAAAGTTGTCTCCAATTTTGTGCATCAACTGACCTTCCAAATCTGTGTGAATAAATACATCTGCTGAACATAAAGGTCAAGTCTTCTTTAGAAGTACACATACTGTAGCTTCCCTGAGATTTGAGTGTTTCCATTGTTCTTCATATTTGGCCCCGGTGCATTTGAGACATGCAATTCAGTTGCACCATAAACAGTTCAAATGTTTCCCTTAATGTGATAGGTTTCCATTATGGTCATGTATAAATAACATCATGAATCAATAATAATTAATTTCAAACTACATTTTGTTGAATTTACACTGTCACTTGATGAGTAGAGCTTGGATCCAGAAGCACCCAAGAAATGGATGTGGACAAGTATAGTCCTTGAACAAATAAATAAATAAATCCAATGTAACCATATTTGGCAGAAGAAGAGTAAACTAGACCCTGAAACTGGACTGGGAAACGACATTCTGAGGCTACACTAAACTCAGAAAACAGCTAACCGTAATAGCTGGGGAGTTTGATTTGAGGTTCTGATATTGTGACCCAAGCTTTAACGCTGTCAAACATCAATCCTAAATGACTTAATTAAGCAAACTAAAGAACCATAGCAACTGCATGACAACTGATACATTAATAAACAAACTAACCATAACAGTAAATACAGTGGCAAAGATGATGAATACATAAAAATGACAAAATGTAACAAAAACATGACCATAGCAAATGAGACAGCACACAAATCATGTAAATTGCAATTAAAAGACATGATGATAGCTCTACTTCTATTTCATTTGAAGACTCCTGCGGTCAAAGCCATATTTTCTATTGCAAATACCACACATTTTTAGTCTCTCAAAATAAAGGACCCTGCCACTGTTTGAATACTTTTGAAGGAAGTGTATCGCTGTAAATTGTTCATACTCATATCGATGCCCTTATAGCATATTTTGTTCATTAAAGAAGCCTTTATTTGAAGTCTTAAAGAGAAGTAGGCTAAAAGTGAACTTTTCAACTGGAGCCCTAGGCTGAAACAATACAAAGCCTATTCATGAGTGACAGAGAGCCCCCTGTTTTTCAATGCGCTCATTAGCATTCTCATGAGATTGCCCATAGTAAATAGCACATATGGGTGCATTTTATCAAATGTTTTTACTGCAGCTGCATCACATGCACTGTATTTTGACTCTTATCTCATGATCCAGTTTCCTGTTTGCTTTTCGATGCTAGCTTGAAATGGTTCTTATGGAGATCCTGTGTGCTTGCTGACTCAGTTTGAAGCTGCAAGAAATCCATTCATTGGCAAAATGCTACCGCAAGCGCAAGCATCCATGCTTGCACCAGCAGATAAGAGTTTGCTGAAACGTTCTGTTGTTTTGCCGTTTCCCGTCACGAAAAATGAAACAAAAGCCATGTTTCACAACAATCTCTTGCCAGGTTTCCCACTTTTGGACGGCAGAACTTCCTGGCATGCTTGCAGCTTGGCTTCTCAGTAGAGCGACCATAGCTTGGAGCACCATGTGTTTGTTTGTTCGTGCATTTTGTGTCTGCGACAACGCCTGCTTGTGTACATGAGTTTGGCAGTGATTTTGATCAGGATGGAAATATGTGCTGGCTTACTGGCGAGATGAAAATGAGAGCACATGAATTGGGAGGCCCGAAATGCCGTGAAAGTCCATTTTGAATGTGCGACTGAGTCCCGCCACGATACAGGTGTTTGTCATTTACTCCGTGCCAGCTGCTTCTCTCGCCACTCGGTGTGTGTTTAAGCATTTTTCTCCACCATGGTGTCTGTTCCCTTGCTCCTAAGTAAATGTCACAGCAAGCTGCTGCTCTTCCCACACCACACTGTGGGAGACGGACCAACCTCATCGCCGTGGCAACCCTCTGTTCGGCTTCAAAGAAAAGAGGCAAGGGCAGAGAAGAAAAGAACTTTTATGCCTCCGAGCCCCCTCTGGCTTCCTCATTCCCTCTTGTCCTTATGCATTGTAACACGGACCGGAACCATGTGCGCCAACTCCCAGGCTTCAATGGGCCTAGAGGAGAAGTTAATTCTTAAGGATGGAAATATATATATACATAAAAACAAAAAATGAAGATCAATAGACCATTTCGATCTCAACTGCTATGTTTATATAGTCAGTAGAACGACAATAAAACAGGCATTGTGGTATTGACAAGGTGATAATAACCTGATTTATATATTAACGTGTTTTCTTCCATCACTGTCATCTTCAAGTTTATGAGTGTATATAAAATATTGCATTCATCACACTGTTAACATCCGTCAAGGCGAAGTGTACACTGAAGTCCACATTGTACCGCATCCTCCAAAACTAGCATGCCTCAAATGCTTGTAACCATTTCGGCATTTCTTGAGACACATAAATTAATGTAATTAAATAGTTGAAGGGCTTTTATCATGAAAATTCCATTTTCTGGAGCTTTTGACCGGATTGCAATGTTAATTTATCACCCTGAATTCCCCTAAAAGTGTTATTTTCCTTCATTGATAGACTTCTAAGAATTCCTTGCTTAGTCTGCACTCACAGAACCGCCCCTGCCTGAGCAGATAAAAATGGCTTGCGAGACGCAGTAAGACGCTAACGGGCGATCGACCCGCCTCTACACCACCTGCAAGACTAAATACACGCCCACTGTATCTGAGGAGGTATTCATGATTTTTGCTTCCTTTTTAAAATTTTATTCCAAGTACAAATACACACTCTTGCAAAAACATTCAAGCATACTTGCAAATATGTTTACAATACTTGCAAATATGTTCAAACATACTTGTAAATATATTTGATGTAAAAAGAATAGTTTTTCATGTCGCATTATGACAGTTCATACTGACGATTATGCAACAAAAGATGTGTTTTCAAAAATAGAAATCCCTGAAGTGCAAAGGTACCACCATTGTACCAAGCAACATTAAAGTATGCCTTTATCTCCTACCGTTTATAAACTACTACCTTTTGAAATAGTGATACCAAAACAAATATTTTTGAACAAACTTAAGTCCCTAAAGAGTTAATCAGAAAATTTCAATACAAACTACTCCAGAAGAAAAAAAATGCATATCATATAAGATAACATGTCCTTGACATGGAATGTTTTTATTCTAATAGAAGTTGTTTTTGGTATTTAAAGGTTTGAATGTTAAAAGAGAAAAACAATACTGGTAGATATCACAGGAAAAATGTGCAACATGTCCATTATGGTAATGATACATTTAATTTGACCATTCAAGATAAAGCAGTCAAAAAGGTCTCTCAAAGAAAAGCTGTCAAGCATTCACTTAATTCCCCAGCAGGTAAAGAAAGTGACAATAATGTTTTAAGAAAACCATTTGTGCTTTTTGTTTTGTTATTTTTTTATTTCAAGCGGCGAGGAGGGGGGGCAAAGACATACCAGCAGGAGGCTGTCCGATTAACAGCTAGTCACCCTAATAGCTTTTCTGTCCAAAAATCTGATATATTTTTCTGAGTTTAATGGCCTTATGAGAACCATCGTACAAATAATTCTTACTCTTGACTGTGCATTATGAACAGGGGCACAACAACAGGCCCTGACAGGCAGACATTTTGTAGTACATTGTATTTAATGCAGAGCACAGATTGATGGAGGCAGGACACGGCTGCTTGCACTTACTCGCCCTTAATAGCTTTCTTTTTCAAATTTGTTGTGCTGATTTTGGAGTGCTTGTCTGACTTTCTGTTCCTGCTAACTCTCTGGCCAGAGGCACGATACCCCTTAGTTTGCCAAATATTTTATTACCCAATGGGGCACAAATAATAGTGTTCCACAAAATTTGCTAGATTGCAACGACACAATTATGCACATCTCCTGTGCTGTATCTGCAAGATAGTAAACATTTATTGTAATTATAAAGTTTTACAGTAAATCCCAAATTCTTTGTTGTGTGTCCCTTTGACAAAGTGTGTCGTGAATACAGTGGTTAATGGAGTCTGGCTAACATGCGCTTGGCGCTTTTGGTGTTGGGTCCAGTCTGCAGGTTTTATCAGCCCATGAACTTATGTTCAGAAAATGAGGTTAAGGGTTCGACTCTTGAGAGTTCCGTGACAAATGAAGTCAGAGGTGGAATGATGCGTGACAGATCACAAAGAGGGGTGGCACTTAAGATGTCTAGAATGGATCGCCTCTCGGCCAACAGCTTTCGGATGGTAGTATAACTGATTGTTCAGAGTGATGTGAGAGTCAAAATGGGCATTTTGTGCCTCAAATAAACAGCAAAGAGCAACGGCAAAGGCCGAAGCTAGTCATTTGGAAGCGAAAGCCCTATGAACTTTACTTTCATGTTGACAAAAGTTATGTAATTAAAGATATCTCGTCTTCTGCCCAAGTGAAATGCCATTTTGATAAGCCACTCTTGGTAATGAAATTTTGCCATGTATTTGGAGGGTATGCAGCTTTTGTATTTTCTCTTTCTCTTTTGTATACATAATAGCTCTTTAACCGAGCAAAACATGTTTTTAAATAATTGATTAATAATTGAGTTTTACAGTACCATACTCAAATCTTGGAATATTTCTTCGCTGCAGATCAACTCGACCTGAATCGGCATAACTACTTTTCTGACAGCCCTTTCTTCTCACCCACGCCAACTTCAGGTCACATTGCTAGAGTAAATCACAGTTATTGGCTCGGGAAATGGAAAACCTGAAGTCTTTCAGTTTCAACCTGACGGCTATATATTGTTACAGTGTTATTACTTGTATAACTGTGAACACTTTCAATGATAAGAGATATACAGTAGTTGCCAATAGCAACTCGCTTATTGCATGTTATTCATTTCTTGTATAACGGAGATATGTAATAATATGTGCATGCAGACGCATGTTCGCCTATTTGCGCTAATATGCCATGTGCATGGGGAACAGGATGGTGAGGCTCATCAAAAACACGGCTGCAGGTGTTCTGCCGTGTTCGGTTGATCTTAATTATATGTTGATATTTTTTTTTTCTTTTGATGATGTGTGCACATGCATACATTTTTGTGAGCATATGCACCACGAGTGGCTGTTTGGATTGTGAGTGTGCATAATAGTGTTTTCCGCTCGGATGGCTATGCCGGTGTGTGCCTGCGTTCAGGTTGCACATAAACCCTGCACCACAGGGAGGTGCATGTCTTTCATGTCCTGCTCCGTTCTGCCTTAAATCTGGGTCAAAGGATAAAGGAATAACCTCTGTCACACAAACTTACGCTCATGAACAGTGGCCTGTTTCGGAAATTACTTTCTTGTGGTTTTAGTAGTAGCAAGTGAACTTGTGGGGGTGGCGGATCCATAAAAAAATCCTGTGGCTTTGTGACATATTGATCATCATTTGATTGGTTTTGTTAGATTATAGGATTGCCAGGATTACACAAGAATTATGTAACCACTGAGCTACTGCGTAAGAGTAGAAAATGAGTCAAGGGAAACTGGTCAGTTGAGACAAAAGAAACCATGGCCCTAATAAATGACAATGTGGCTACTGATGCTAGCAGTTAACACTCGCAGCCTTTGCGCTCATCTCCGTCACCTCACAATCTTCACATTCATGTTTGGGCAACTTGGTTCAATGTTAAGTCGTTTTAACATTAACTCAGTTAATGTCAACTGAATTGCCTCAGGAAAAAAAAACAAGCTAACCCTGCAACCTACATTTATCATGGTCAGACATGGTGGGATAGGGTGCGGAGCCAGGATGCAGGGAAGCAGGGTGTCCTCAAAAAAATAATTTAATTTGGCTCAGAACGACAGCACGACAGAGCTGACATCAAATCGACAGGAAACTAAATACACTCAAAACTGATGAAACAATAAGGAACACCTGGACATGACACAATAGGTGCAGGGATCTGATTGGCACAGAAAAGGAAAGCAGGTTAACAACGACAGATGGACGCAATCAAACTAACAAGACACTGGCACATGCAATAAACAACAAACAGAGACAATGGTGCTAATGATGTAGTGCAGAATATCATACAGTGCAAAAAAAACAAAAAACAAATCAAGTCACAACAGCTTGAAAAAAACTTGCATAGCCTTTTACTTGGAGAACTATTCAAGTGAGAGTGAGAAAAATCAGTGAGGAATTCTGCAGGTGAGATTGGAACATTTCCAAAAAAATGTTGATTTTCATGTTGTCACAAATGATGACAGTTTGTCTTTATCATTACAAAGTATTTTAAGATTGATGAGACAAGGCATAAGCAAAAAATCCATTTAACTGAATCCAAAAGAATTTGGGTGATGGAACACATTTTGGATCAATTGTGATGAGAAGCAATTCAATGAAATTTCTTTAAAAAATGTATGTAGTCAGCCACCTATTTAAGACAGGCTGTTTTTAAAGCCCGCCCCCCACACACATTCACTGGAATACTTTGTTTGACTTCATCTCGCAGGTGACCTTGCATAGACTAGATGAAAGTAGCGGACTTGCAAGTCAGCAGCCAGCTGATTAGGAATGCGGGGTGCATCCCGCTCTTCCCATTTGGTAATCTGCTGTTCTTCCTCTTCGAGACTTTTCATCTTGCCTATGCAAAGCCTGTTCGACAATGCTGCTTCATCACTGAGCGGATGCCCAGGAAGTCATGCTGGTCTGTGTGCCATTGTGAATGTAGTCGCATTTTTGGTTTTTGTTTGTTTTTAGGGTGTGGTGTTGGAGGCATTTAGAGGAGATGGTTCTTAGTGAAGATGAACAGTGTGCATCCCCACTCGCATACGCATTTTCAAGTTGTGGGTGACGCTGAGGTCTTTTTTTTTCTGGTAGAGAAAAACACTAAAGGGAAGCAGGGAATTGTTCTGGGATGCCCTGCCTCTCTAAAAACCAGCACCAAGGGTCAGAAGCTCCGATCAGAGTGTGAAGCATGCGTTGTTGAGAGCCTGCCTTCACTGAAGGCCTCTGGAAAGATGTTGGGATGCTACCATCAGGGAGATATCCTTGAAGGGCTTTAGATTCATGGAAAGCCCTGCTTTGCATCCCCTTTGTCCCTCAGTTCCTGCAGGCGGGAAATGTATGCTGGGTAAGATCTAAAAAAAACAAAAAGGCTCAAACAACGATAAACACCCAACAACATATACAGATTAAAGATGCAGCCCATGGCCACAAGATAGTGTGCAGACCATTAAGCAATATAGATAAAAATGCAGAGACCTTGAGAGAGAAAAGTGGATACAGACAGTTGAATAGACTTCATCCATTTGCTTTCTCCCCTCTAATAGTTCAAGTACTGATCTCCCAGTACCTTGTGGAGTGAGATACAGCTCTATCATGGAAATTTTTTCTGTCAGCAGCCCTTTTTGAAAATTTATTAGCACAAACTCTTCATTTAGTGTTTCTCAATCCTGTTTCATCAGAGTGATCCTCAATGGTGGAGACAACAAAGTAGGGTTTCAAGGAAGATAAAGTGAGGACCGATTTTCATTAGGTTCAATTGGTAAAAAAAGCACATTTAGCCGACATTAGGCGGCACTATCCTTGTATCACCCCGAAAAATTAAAGTTTGGAACCATTGCATTGCATTGTGAAAGAGGGAAAGACATTTTTAGCCTTTCGTCAATAATGCATTTATCAAAGTAATATCTATGTGAAGACTCACCAATAGTTTAGATTAAAAAAAAAAACTGACCAAAATGTGATCTATGATGTTTTATTCCATCATAATATGTATTTGTTGTTTGTTATTATGTAGTCATGATTCTTTCTGATCATTTCTATTGTTGAAAGAAAAATGTACAAAACCGTTAACAAGTACGTCGTCCCAAGCTGCTGTCAGCCGCAATCACCTTACGCGCAATAACAACTGACTCAGTCCTAATCCACAGGCTTCCTCGCGCCTCGGACCAAACATAATAACAAGGAAGCAGTTTACACTCAAAATTCCAATTTATTACAAAAACTAACAGCATCCCGTAGCTTTCTTTCCTCCTCACTGCTCTCCCGCAGCTGCACTCACATGTGATCTTTACTGGGAAACATCTATTAAGACTGGCCAGGCAATCTGGCAATCAGCTCACAGGCACTCCTACAAGACATTGGATTGGCTCGCTGCGAACAATCACGGGAGTGGATTACACTCCAACTACATATGATATATATATATATATATATATATATATATATATATATATATATATATATATATATATATATATATATATATGTTATTCTCCACATTTGAGTTGACCCACCAAACATGAAATAAAACACCAGCAAGAAAATTGCAAAAAAATAACAATTTGCCTTGGAAAGAATGGCTTAAAGAGTAACTTTGGCTTTCTTATATCACGGACGGCCCGCTGCATGCACTGTGTTGTTACCGGTTGTTCATCTTCGTGTGCCTGGATCACTGTCGTGCATTCTACTTGAAGAGTTGTATTTAAAAAAGTGTGAAAAGTGTTTGCCATGGGGTCCGTATTTGCGGGGCTTGTGTCGGTCGTCATTTGACAGTACTGATGGATTTTCAACCTCTGGCTATGTTTATGTCCACCAAAGCCTGGGGTAGCTAACCAGTGTTGACATATTTGCCCAAGTTTTTCAGGCCTTGGTGTATGCTTTCAAAATATGGCCTCTTTGAAAGACCGTAGTGCTGCATTCATGTAAGACCAGTAAACGGAAACTCTAAATTCGACACAACGTGGTGTTAACAACGGCGAAGGGTTTAGATTCACTTTGTACCAGAGAGTTGATGCAAACATGCTTCCTTAGAGCTATATTTTGAAGGTAGCCAGTGCACATTTGGGCCGGCTGTTGGACAAATCAACATAAGTAAATTGAACTAATTGCACCCTAGCCTGTCCAATGGACCCATCTGGTTCTCAGGAGGAAAGAGGCTGGGAGAAGGAGAACATTTGTGAATCCTACTAATTGCTCACACACCTGTGCCTGTCCACTTGACTCAGCTGGGGATTCAAAGCACACGGGTGTGGCAACATTAGGTTCATGGTGTGGCACTGTCACTTTTAAAAATTATGTTGTTTACAAGCTGATCCAGCAGATAATGTGCCAGCCCCTGGCGACGGTGGAAATTGTGCTTCCAGAGGAATATTCATTGCTCTGTTTGGTCGTGAAAGCTGAAAAATTAAACTGGCTAGTTTTATTACCATTATGTCTGAATAAATAATGAGGTTCATATGTGAAATACAAAAAGAAAACAAATGAATCATGTATGGGAACCAAAAAGAACCCACATGGCCCTATTTCAGTAAACCAGGAATTGGGCACTTAACTGTACTTGTATTCCTTTACTGCATACCTGTATCTCACTTATAATTACAGTTTAATGAAAAAAAGTGTGACTTTGCCAGCCTGGTGCAGTATAAAAAGTCATAAGTCAGTTGGGAATTGAATTTTATCAATGATAGCAATCCACCCAGTTCCTGCGGCAGAAAAGCAGCCCCAAACCATCAAACTCCATCTATCATACTTTACAGTTGGGGTGTGGATTTGATGCTGGGTATTTTATGCACCACATAAAAGTTTCCTTCCAAACAATTTTACTTATACAAAACAATATTTCAATTTCTGCTCTCAGAATCTTTTTTTTTTCTAAATCACCTGAGGTACTAATGAAAAAATATATGAAATGATCAATATAGCTCTCAGGAGTTTTATACTCCAAAACATATGATTTTAACATGTGTGTAAACGTTTTATTTCCATTAGAATTGGTCATTGGCTATTAGTTCAAGCAGATTTGTTTGTCTGATGATGATGGTCAAATCACGCATATGCAGAATTCCATGCAATTCCAAAGCATCCACAGACCTTTTCCTGAAACAATATATGTTGGCATGGGAAGACTTTGGCATGGCTTTGTTGTGTTGTGGTTTACTCCATTGTGCAATTAATCTAATGCCTGTACAGCCCGCAATGGAAAATGACAGCTTACCCTTCCAAACCATATGGTGATGTACACTGGAGGATATATATATATATATATATATATATATATATATATATATATATATATATATATATATATATATATATATATATATATATATATATATATATATATATATATATGTATGAGCCAATTGGAATGATTGCAAAAAGATATGTGAAGCTATGCCACCTAAATAGAGGCTTTAGTTATACTGTACATAAGCAACGTTAGGTTATGTCCCACAGCAGAAATATCTCAGAGAATTCAACCTTACAAATAGCAATACGTGACAAAACCTTTCAAAACTGTGTCCAAATAGTTCCCATTAAGCAATAAGCAGAACTGCACTCTGTAGATTGCAGACGTTGGCCATGGTGGAGTTGTTATGAAAAGAGGAAAACATATCGTGAAGGGCCCTATTAATTTTTGTTTATCCAAGGACATTGTGGCGTGCGACTGTTTTTGCAATCGGGAGCGCGCAATAAAGGGCAACTAAATGCCCTTTATTGTAAAGTGACATCCAAAAAAGGCATTAAAGCATACACAGTAAAATTCCTAAACCGTCTTTTTATCCTAATATGCACCAAAATGGACACAGACTCACATGCCCACAATCATTTGTTTGAAATCCCCAATCAACGGTTGTCAACATTTGTGTATTCATCAGTGACTTAAATGGTCCTATTACACGTAAAAAGCTCCTGCAGATGGACAACATTTAGTGTGGAGATCCATCTGTTCAAGTTGACTTTGTTTTCAATTGTGGTTCTGACACAACCTTCATTGTTCTGCTGTGCTCAGGTGAGGTAAACACTCGCTTGGTAGGATGTACAAAGAAGAACAAAAAAAGCACCATCTGCATTTGTTTGGAATAAAAGGACGTTTGAGTGAGTAGTAAAGACCTCAAAGCCAAAAAAAGGCTAAAGGCTCTTGTACCCCTCCCTTGGAGTAGCGTCTGACTAAAATTTAACTAATGACACTAGTCTCCCCCCACCAAATGGCAACCTGAACCTTCCCTATGGTGAGCGTCACTGAAGTGTGGCTTTGTGAAATAGAATTTGGAGCAATGGGGCTCCGTGCAGTACCAGGGGAGAGGGGTTGAGAAAATAACTGTTGGAGAGCACATAAATGAGCTGTGGAGGGAGGGAGAGATGGATGTGCTGTGTTGTGTGGGAGGCCGATGAGTCCAGCAAGTCTTAGAATGCCATATGCTACCTTGAGGCAGGCGTACTCCAGCGAAGGCGAAGGAGTGGAAGAGTGAGGCGAGAGTGACCGGCGTCATCAGAGCTGGTACGATACAGTATGTGCCCGGCCTTCACAAGCCTCCGAGTGTGCCTAATGGACAAAGGGAGGGGGAAGGCTTGAACGGGCATCATTAGATAATGAGCTTGGTGTTCATCAAGGGGGAACGGCAGGAAGGAAAAATAAAACACAAATGTGAGTTTAAATATGGGGGAAGCCAGCAAGGCACAGAGAGAAACTAAAGACGCATGCATAGTTATGAAACATACAGCAAGACTGATTATTGTTATGGTGCCACAAATGAGGACAGAAGCCCTTAGCGCTCCCAGCCAAATGTAGTATTAGCCACTTCAATAATTAATCAGCCTAGAAGCATATCGTTGTAGCCATGCACTGACCTATTTTGTAGCATTTTACCCAAAGGCCTGTTTATTGTTTTGGGACCAAAATGGCAATCTTAGACCAGGTGATTTTGACATTGTCAAAGCTGTTTAAAAAAAAAAAAGGCACTAAGCAAGCTTGCTCTGCAGCAGTACAGACTTTCTATATTTCTACATTTCAACCAGTCCATCACAAAAATTGTACTGGTAGATTGCATGACATCAAACAACATAGAAAAAAAAAACAAGCATAAACAACAATGATATAAGCTAATTAACCAAAAGCTAACTGCATTATAAAGTAAACTTTATATAGAATGCTTTCATCAAAAGCACCTTTGTTATTGTTAGGACGTGCATGAGACTTTGTATTCTTCTTGACCCAATGTTGCCCAGGTAGGATACTTACTTTTCTCTCCCTCAGTTACTGTAGTTGGGTCATACTATTTTACATCAATGAATAAATAATTTATTTTGAAAAACATACAAATATAAACAACAATATATAGTTTGTATATTCCAAAAGAAAAGCCATACTCTGTAGAGAAGCAAAAAGATATATATTGTGTTAATGGGCTTGTAGTCAATGTGGTCGCCAAAGTGATGTTTGGTGATGTTTGGGAACCGTCGTTTATTGAAGGACTAAGTGAATGTTGCCAATCAGTGTGCATTCTACTTATACTTATGGGTCGGCCCTTATATTACCTCAACCGTAGCGTTTTGAGCTCCCAACCCAGAGACATCTTGGGGCAAAAAAACATTGAACATCCCAGATTTATGTAATTTGTCCATCCGTGGCAGCAGCCACAGCAGCAATATCTGCGGGTTACAAATTCTTAACTCCATGGAGACAGATAAGCTACCTTACTAACAAGTAGTGCTTTCACCAAAGGCGAGCTAGTTGTCACAAAGAATGCTAATCGCTGAAGTGTAATGGGTTGGAGAAAGACATAAAAAAAAAGGACTTGGTCATCTCATTGGTCCCCTGAAATGTTGGAAGTCAGGAAGACAGAAGAGGGGTCTTGCTGACTTGTCTTTCGAGTTGAAATATGGAGCCCACATGTTGAACGGCCATGTGAAAGTGGGAACCCAACAGGGTTCCTCTCCGCTTTGATGCTCATCACCACAAAAGCAGATGGCCCTGTTCTGGTCCTCAAACTTTTTGTGCCCCACATCTTTTATCCTATCCAATGCCGCCTATTAGCCCCCTGCCTGTCATGGTCTAGCAGCCTGTGCTCAGCCCTCAGGGGGGCTTCCACAGCTAAGGAATGAAGGCAGGCTTCCCTATTGACACAGGTCTCACTGCAAAGCTTTGAATAGAAGTCAACCGAGTGAAAAGGGATGTTTTAGAGGACAAAATAGAATAAGGTGCTCGCTCGATCAATACAGCTGGGCTATTTGGCCCTGAAATCCTTTGCTCTCCATGTGCTCACTCAAAGCGGTGCAAACCACAGGTGGCGAAGAATTTTCCTGACCATTGGTTCAAAAGTAACAAAAGTGTTAATGGTAGAAAAAGCTGCATGCATCTGTCTGCAAGATGAGATCAAAGCAAACAGTGTTTGTGCTCTATACTGTAGATTTTTGTGTCCTTGCTATAAAAGCAGACAGAACTTGTTACAAAGGGCCAATGACCAAACTGTTTGCCCTTCGCACCCAATCGAAAAAAAACCGTACACATCTCTGAATTGTTTATTCTTTATTTTCTGACTTACATTTATCTTCTGCTTCCTGTTCCATAAACAGCTTTGTTGCCAAGAGTAAACAAAGACGCTTGAATAAACCGACTGAGGTAGTCTTACTTGACAAATACAACCATGCACACACAAACCCACATTTGCATGTGTACAAACCACAACAAATAAATATTGTTTATCATAAGATATAAATATCGATATGGGAATGTTCTTTTTTACAGTAGGTGCACGCAAAAAGGTCAAATTTACATATGAAATAGCCCCACATACATACATAAACATGAAATATATATGTCCATGGTTAAGAAAAATCTAATACCCACGTACTGTATACCACTCATTGTATATGAGTCAATATAGAAAGACACACTCATGGGCAAAAAGCCATTTAATGTAGACAATAACAGCATTGTGAAGCCTGAAAATGCAAACTGGTCTCGGTGTCGGTTGAACCATTTCTCATGCAGTTGCAAAGGTAAGACAAGTTGACGTCTGTCAAAATATTTCAAGCTTTGGAAGTGGATACTTTATGTCAATTGTCATGCGCCTGCCAATGTGAAAGTGATCCCAATCATGATGTCTGCTATGTTAGCTTTTAATAATGAAAATAGTTACAAATGCTTAGTAAAATTATAAATGTTATCCAGAAATTTAGAAAGTTACCAAAACAATGACTGTGTTCCTCTCTTTTGTCACGCAGAATGACAGGCGTGTGCACCAAGTGTGAGGGGTGACCTGATGGAACGCAAGTTCCATGTCTAAAGTGAGGTAATGTCCTAAATTTACTTAAAAGAATAAATAACTTGACTAAGGTGAAATTCCTGGAAGTCAAACAAGCAACACAGTTTTACAAACTCAACGTTAATCCAGGTCTTGCTATTTTGCAATAATGACACATGTATCAAAGCTACATACTCAGTAACTGCAACACAGATATGGTCTTCTAATTACAATCTCTATGTTCATTATCTCTCACAAATATGTAACATTAAGTTAGACTTGTAATAATGTTAGGACTATTATTACATGTGAGGTTTAAGAATGTCAAAATAGTTTATGATTGAATTGTGAGTGAGGATGAAATTGTGGAAATTTTGATGTTAAGTCAATTTTAGGAGTGCTTCTCCCCAAACTATTCTGATTGCATTGCCAACAAAACAACAATAATGACTGATTCTCTTCCCTCACTTTTAAGCTGGATCTCTTTCCTGACAAACAACATTACATATGGTACAAGCATTGAACACTTTTAAGTGGTAAATATTCAATCATAATGTATGTCACCGAAACCTCTGCAATCACATGCTGATATTCACGTTTTAAAAAATAATGGCACGGATTGCTCATGTTCCTCTGAAAAAATGCAATGTATCTTTTTTTCAGGATATCTGAGAATGAAAAAAAAAAAAACAACAACAACAACAACAACGAGTGGCGTTTCAGCTTGGGATTCCCAGCAGCTAAAGAATATACTTAGCCTAGTTTGGGGTAGGTCAAAAAAGTAGTTTATTACATATTTCATTATTATGGATTATTAAAAATCAAAATGATGCCAAGTTCTAAACCACTTTAAGCTTCTGTCATGTTTCATTTTGCATATTGAAATGTGTGGCAGACAAGTATGTCAAAAATAAGCCATATGGCGATGGGATTGCCACTCAATTACTATGAATGAGTGTCATAGTCATAAGATTTTAATCAGTTGGATTTTCCAAGAGTGTCAGCGGGTGGCACGCCTTATATCTACTGTATGTGGTTCAAGGCCTTGTCTGCACATAACCAGAGCTATTTAAACCTGCAAATTCTCCCTCTTTGCATGTAAAAAACTTCCATCCACATGGCTTTGTTTACTGAAAAAGACTGCTGCTACACGATTTTGCATTATACAGTTTTATTCTTTTGCAAGGATGCCAAGCCGCTTGTGTCACCAAATTCTGTCCAATCAGAAAGAACGTCTGTCTCCTAACGTCACCGACCTCAGCGTCTTTGGCAGGAAATAGAATACAGTGATGATGTCCGGTTTATGCTTGCTACATGCAAATGCGAATCCAGAGGATTAGGAAAATCTCCACTTTGGCTGGAGTTTTTCAGACCTTCAGTTTTGATGAAAAAAAAAAGTCCCGGCACATATAGCAGATAGGGTAATTTGGAGTCATTTACCGATCGTTTGCAAGAACCACAGCAACATTCGTACTACGCCAAAATCTTTTAATATTTATTTTTTGTGCGTATGTCAAAATATGCATGCTTTCTTTTTACCCGGTTTTATGGAACTCCGTCCAATCGCAATGCTGTAGATAAACACACCACCCACTCAGCACACATCATCCGCACATTCCGAGAGCCTAAATGCATCGCCAAGTGAAAACAGTCCTTCTCCTCATCTCTTCATATTGTCTATATTTAAACTCACCTTGATTACTTTATTTCCATGTGAATGATAGACGAATGCGGCAATGTGTGGGGGACAGCAAGATTTGCTTTGGGGATATAATGTAATGTGTCCTTTAGTTCTGAGGTACTTTTTCTGTTGATTATGATGGTATATGCAGGCTGCCTCACTTGTTATTATATCATTAGGCTTGTGTTTATTTAAATAGGGGGTATAATGAATGGCGCCATTAGAAGGCTGTGCTCATGAATGTCAGACAGGAAGAGCAGCTCTGATTGCCCTTTCAGGTTTTCCACTTTGTTTTTCTTAAAAGCCCCACTGCAGGTAAATGGCAAAGGGGGCCCACAATTGGACTCATCATATTACAGAGACCTTTTATGTTGCATACATTACAGCATATATATATTACATAGATAGATAGATAGACAGACGGACGGGCAGACGGACGGATGACAGACAGACAGACAGACAGACAGACAGATAGATAGATAGATAGATAGATAGATAGATAGATAGATAGATAGATAGATAGATAGATAGATAGATAGATAGATAGATAGATAGATAGATAGATAGATAGATAGATAGATAGATAGAAGAAGTCAATACAGGCTTCACAACGTTAGCAATTTAAAGTATATACAAAATTACATGTAAAGTGGTTTCCAGCTTGTTACATTGTGGTCATGTCTCATACGCCTTAGCACAGAATATGGTTTTGAATAATATGGCTTCACCCAGCAGAAGTGGGGGTCATGGTCAGTTAGTGCTATATATTTATTATTTTTCATTTGCTTGTTTATTTATGACTTTCTGCTTTCTACAGTGAGTTTTGATTTTCCAGTTTCAGGTTTCAGTGGAGCCATGGGAACAGAACCTTCTCATAAATAAATGACTCCGGTATAGCAATTTTATTATGGATGAGGTTTTCTGTCAGTGTGATCTTAATACTCAATATGATACATGTGGAAATGATGCCAATGGTGGTTATTAAGAGGCAACAATCAATTAAATGTCAAGATAGTGTGTCTTTTTATGAGCAAATGTACCGTTCCTTTATTTGAGCCATGCATGGACAGCTAGCTAATTAATGTCAGCCTACAAAGAGATTAGTTATGCATCTGTTTGTGTAAGAAAAATATTAATGGAATCTCTTCTTTCCAACCACTGCACCTACTTGTTGATAAAATTGTTTAGTAATGTAATTTACAGACAATCTTTGTCCAGTCACATTTAAATTATGACCTCCAACATTTTTACAAATGAAATACCATGTCTTCAAGATGGCTCTTAGATGTCGAACGTCACATTATTTTCATTTTTTTCTAAGTTGGCCAATTCTTGTATAGTATGGTTCTATGTACGAATGTTTACAATGGAGCATAGTCAGTCACCGTGTATTGAGCCTGCTAAGCTAAGACCATTGCTATAGTACACAAACAAAGATTGTTTAATTAGCTGCATTGCATGTTATTAGTGCCGAACCCACACGCATGCCACAAATATCCCTTTGGATGCATACTGTACATGCATATTGTATATTCGGGCTCCTTGTTGGCAATGAGGTCTTTCTTTTGTGCGTATGTGGATGGATGCATTTGTGTCTTTATGTGTTCGTGTTTTTAGGAACTAATAAGGACTAAGATCTGTTTTAAAAAAAAAAAAAAAAAATCTGATTTTGAAAAACTTTTTACCCAAGTGCTTGTTTTTGCCAGGGTGAGGAAATAGGGGACTCAAGAAACAGTTAGCTTCTTATGTCTACTAATCTAAAAAACTTTGAAAATCTGTGGCTCAGCAGACTATCTTGGACGTTCAAGTAGCATGGAAATGGCAAGGGTCAAAGGACATCAAACCCTAAGAGTATTTGGGCAAACGGAGCACGCTCCATTGGGCCTTTTGACTTGGGGCGGTTCATTAAAACTGCAGGACGTGGCATTCCAGGAGACTCTATTAACCAAGCAGATTTTAACCATCTTGTGTTAACCTACCCTTACCCCCTCCTCAAGCCATGGACGCACAATGCATACATGCACAAACATGCACACTCTCTTTATAATCTCTCCTGCATGTCTTTTTGAGACACAATAGCCTCCATCTGTTGCCCCCTCAACTTTCCCTGATGATCCTCAGGGGGTGTGCAATTCAGGGGAAACAGAAAACCCCCCACTCACTAGTTGAGTGACGCCCTTAGATTAAAAATGTTAAAAAAAAAAAAAAAAAACTCAAAGTGTGTGTGATGGTGTATGTATAGAGGGTTTAAGTTGAAAGAAAGAAAATACATTTTGTGACAGATAAAGTGCTGTGAGTGAGACAGGGCACCCAGGGGGCAGCAAGTTGTACAGGTGGAAATTAAGTGATGAAAGCCACTGGGGAGCAATAAGAGAAGGGCAGTCGCACTTGCTTGATATTTAATCTTGTTCCAGATGGAGGAGGAGGAGGCGCTCATATGGCTGCATGTGGCTAAACTGCAGTTTGGAGCTGGAGCCACGTCATAAAAGTCTATCAAAACGCTTTTCGTTGGATGAAAACGCCATGCAGGCTGTTTCCCGTCCGGGCAAGAGTGCCTGTTCAGTGCTTTTAGCCGACCACCGTATAAGCAGGTATAACTGGATTATCCTTGTGTTTGACTTGGCAGGCTTCGTTGTGTCCTCTCTGTGGTTGATCGCTTCAAACTGGGCAGATTACAGTTTGCAGAGAAGGGCTTTATCCCCGTTTGGGTCTCTGATATGTTAATTAAAGTAGATTTTCTGAAAACTGGACAGGGAGGATGGCAAACTCCAGCCCAACGAAGCCAAAAGCCAATCAGTTGGCAGAGGTGGCTGTGCTTTAATGTCTGTTCTTCCAGCCCTGCGAGAACACATTGGAACCTTTCAGAATGAAGGCATATGTTTGAAGGCCATCGTTTTGCTCTGAATTAATAGATGTTCTGCGTGTTTTTCCGCTGGAATTACACATTTAATGTCTCTAGCCCAAAGTGGGCAGAATAGCCTCCATCTCATCCGTGACAGTAATGAGGACAAATGGCATAGAAAATGGATATTAAAAAGTAGAAAAAGAAAATTGGTGGAATTTGCGCATGTGTGTTTACAAAGCAGCAAGGGTTGTCTATAAATGAATGTCTATAAATTAAAATTACATTATTGTTAAATTAATATTAAATTTGAGCATGGCGGCTTGGTGGCACACTGGTTAGCACATCTGCCTAAAGAACCCGAGTTCAAATCTGGCTAGCTCCGGCCTTCCTGAGTGGAGTTTGAATGTTCTCCCTGAGCCTGCTTGTGTACTCTCCGCATGTGTACTCTCCACCCCCCACACTCCAAAAACATGCATGGCTGGTGTATTGAACATACGAAATTGTCCCTAGGTATGAATGGGTGCGTGAATGGTTGTTCGTCTCTGTGTGCCCTGCAATTGGCTGGCAACCAGTTCAGGGTGTCCACAGTCTAAATTTGAGCCATTATGTGTGAATTGATATTTCTATTATTTCCCCATTCTTAATGTCAATGTCTACTTTTTACAGAGATGGTAGTAAGCTGTATTATCAAAAATGCTAGCCATATGAAAAGTTCACCTATTTCACTGTATTGTCTGACCATGAACCATGACCATTCCTTTTTTGGACCATTGGCAAAGGCTGGGTGGGAAACCTTCAGACCCCAACCCTTAGTTGCCATAACTGTGTTTAGTGCACAGGAATGAAGCAGATCAATAGAACAATGCAAATGTTGGAGGGGTATAAAGGTCCGTACCTTTGTTCGTAAGCAATGCTAGTACATTCATAATCACATCATTATTTATGGTCCCAAACAGGTCTCTGTCTTATACATGTGCTTGCTGTTGCTTTCTGCAGTCCCCATAATAGCATATTGGTTGGTTGTTGACAGAAGTATTAGCATCTTGCCTTAGCAGTTCACTTCACTGTTTGATAGATGACAGTACAAATATAAAAATGCTTTCATGTTATTTGTTCCCTAAAAAATGTTGTTGAGAAAATGTATGGCAGTCGACGTCACCTGCCACCACTCTTCCCCCTCAACGGTAAGTAAGAAGTAAGTAAAAAGGGAGAGATGTAACCGGCACTGTGCAGTTTGATCGTTATTGTTTGAACTTGAGATATTTTAATGTACTGAAATGCATTTTTAAGATGATACCAATCAAACTGGAAGCAGGCAATGATGAACAATGGAATCAGTCAGCTCATTGCACATCACCCAGAAATGAAAGCCTGCTTTGTAACAGAAGAAATGATAAAACACGCATTATTGCCACTATAAAGAGTGTCTTAGCCTATTGCTGAGGTGACAATACTCCTCTAGCAGATATAATCACACACTGGATGAATAGAATCTGAGAACTTCATTACCTGACCTCCTTCAGTCATAAAAGAAACAATATCCTGAGAGCAGAATTCAACTGCCCTTTTAATGTGGTTGACCACTATGAGGTTTTCTGCAATTGGCTGGCAACCAGTTCTACCCTGAAGTCAGCTGGGATAGCTGGCACCAGCACCCCTGTGACCCTTGTGAGGCTCTAGAAAATGGATGGACGGATGGATGTTCTTTCACTGCCTTGAAATTATTATTTTTTTCAAGGCTTTAACGATTTTTGTTGGGTTCATTCCTTGGATTTCTTTTTTTTTTGTTCCAGGTGCCCTTTTCTCATGGAAATATTCATCTGAATTTCAGAATTCTTGGAGAGTTGTTTTCAACTTTTACTGGTCATTGAAACCAAATTCCAGCATTTTTACGTTTGCCTTTCAAGAACATTTTGTCATTGCTAATTTTGCGGGTGGCTAATCCATTTTACTACTCTTCTGCCAGCTACTAAATTGCAAACAGGGCATATTAAGTGCCAATTTCATTGCAGGTTGGTGAGTGAAGCCTACATTTGCCAAAATTGTGTCAGAAGTAGCTGCAAGTTGCCAATCGTTCGTCAACAGTTTTTAATGTTTTTTGTTGGGTTTTTTTCCTTGCGCTCAGGAAATTTCAAACATGTTTAAAATGTACAAGCGGTACAGGTGAAAGTTCACTTTTTGGTGAACACACCCTGGTGAGATTAAAAGATTTGCTACATTTGCAGACATCAACCGACGTTCGCCCCTCGGTGGGGTAGGGGCTTTGCAGCACCAGAAAGTTTTGGCAGCACAGGAGAAAGTACAAATACGATGGGTGAATATTTGAGAAAATAGTCATGACACTCGATGAGTTTATGAATTTCGAACCATGAACAGGGGTCACTCGATCTCTTTAAAGCTCACGTTGGAGGAATTTCATATTGTCTATTTCTACGGTTTGTTTTTGTCCCCATTTTTTCCTTTTAGTGTGCTCAACCACGGCTCAGTGTCATCCGCTAATCCCCCTGTTTTGTTGGCAACAGCCCACTGTGGCTTGACCCCCCTGTCAGAGCCAATAACATCGCACACATTATTGCCTGAGCTTTGCCTTTATATTGAATTGCTTGTTAGAGGAAGCTCAGTTGTGCAATGTTCATTTTTATTTTTGATTCCTTTTTGTACACATCAATATTTCACATATATACCAGTGATGTCTGTATGCATATATTTATTGCAAGTGTAAAGGATGGCAGGACATAAATAAAAAGGACACAGAAGAGCAGGTTCACAAGCAGCCATTTCTGACCTCAAATTTCAATACGATCCCCTAACGCCCTCTTCACCTGCATGTTCTCCACTTGGCTCCCCCATCACCAGTGAGGGCTGATATATGAGGCGCAGGAGGAAGAAGGAGAGAAGAAGGAGGAGGCGGAGGCGGCCGTTAAAGTTTGTGGGCCGTGGACGCACAGCTCGGCATGAATATCAGTAGCACAGAGTTAGCGCCGCATGGCAATTGGATGGGGAAGCGCGAGGCAGGTGTCAGCACTTTCCCTCCCAGGCATTTTCACTCAGCCAGATTGAGTCTTATTATCTGACCCTGCCTCCTTTTCCCTCGCTGGCCTAATAATATTGTTTCAGTGATCCTGTCCGGCCTTCGACCTCTTGACATTACTCAGGAGTCTGCTGGATGAGGAGTTCTCCTTTTCCAGTGAAGAGTGGCCTTTTGAAAAACTTTTACTTTTTCCTTGGCTCTTGGCTGATTAGTTTTGCCGGAAGTAAGTCAGTGATATTTATCATCATATTCGTCTATGTGGACGCTTCAGAAGACTTAGCAGTAAGCCATCCAATCTATCCCTTTATCCAATGTAATGATTAGTCGGATGTCCATCTGACTAATGATTGTGTTGATATAGCTGTAGAGAGTCTCACTGGCAGCGTAATCCCCTTGTTGGACTTTACCTAGACACAGATCGGTATAACGCATCATCAACATGCCGTAATTTGATTGTGTGATTGTTTGCAATCAACAATAAAATAAAAGTCGCAATTAGTGCTGTTGTGTTGGAGCTCGTTAGGCAGCTGAGGTAAATGGCAGAGATTTGGGGGAGTAATCCCTCCCCAATCTGGACACCACAGCTGGTTGCTTGAAGCCCCCGCCACACACACACACACATATGCTACCCTTATCTCTATGATGCTGAGATTGAATACGGACAGCGGATCGCATCAGTGTTCGACTGGGTTTTTCCCCAAATCTTTCTTAAGACCATCATAATTTGTACGTGCGCACGCACAAGCCTCGCTTAGTCTATTTGCTCTTTTAACTCAACCGGGGCTGCAACTATCCATCCCCCCCGCCGTCTTTGTGCAAATAGGCAAAAGTGTTCATTGTTGTTCCCCAAAGAAAAAGAAAATGTCTCATTTTGATTCAACACAAAAATGATCACTAGTTTCATGGTGAACTACAAATGAGAAGCCAAAATTACCTATTGGACAAAAAAGCTACTGATTGTTGATTGTACTTGTGCTGTCACCAGCCAATTGCAGTACATTTTTACACATTCATACTACCATTATTGAAACCTGAAAAATGTCATCAGTTTACCCAATTAGAACATTTTTGGATTTCAGAAGGAAGCCGGAGTCACAAATCTGCCGAGGAACACAGTTAAAATCCAAAACCTCTCCAATGCAAGCTTAACTACTGCACGCCGGGCTTTAAATTTAGATAAATTAAATGGATGATATTACATTATCTATCTTCTGGAGTTGTTGAATAGAAAATGCCTGGAGGTACACGCATAATTCCTAGTTAAATAAATCAGACACGATGAGCACAGCACTTTTTAAAAAATATTTATTTTATGTATACATTTTCATCCATCCATCCAACCATTTTTATTTATTTTTGTTTTTATTTGTATTCATCCAAAAAGCTCAGAGCTGGTACGGGTGTCCTTGACAGAAATAAATATTTCACAGTAGGTACATCATAGAAAAAAGGTTCAACCACTGGTTCAACTAAGAACTATGTTCTTTCTTATCATGTAAAGACAAAGAGCTATTTTGAATTATGTCTGATTTAATATAGTTTTCTTTGCCATGAATTTTTCCTGCAGAAATATAGCAACCTCTCATGTGAAGATATTTTCCCTGTGTGCTTCTTCGCACATTCCCAAAAGATTCTTTTTAGGTCACTGAAAGACTACAATGTTCTTAACGGGGTGTTAACATTTTACAGCATGCACATGTAAATTGCCTGACGAACAGTCCAGGAGCTACCCCAATTTTAGCTCAAAATCAGTTGCGATCGGCTTGAAGAAAACAACGAGCTGGAAGACAATAGACAGTTGCAGATCTTAGAGAGATGAACTCTAGCGCTGGCAGCCAACATAAGCAGCCAACTTGAGCATTCACCAAATATCAGACGTGTTCATTGTTTTGAAATGTGTTCTTTATTGCTAGGGATAATGAACAATTAACTTCTTGATGCCCCAAAAAACAACCAGTTCCCAACGTGTTCCCAAAACATTTAACTGTTCACACTTCTTTCTGTCAACATAAAAAATAAAATAAAAAAATATTAAACCAACTAACATCATGCAAATGCCGGACAGTATTTTGTGTCTAATTTTGACATTACGCTGTCTAGGGGAAGTTGTAGTCTCTTTCATCATAATGGTGATGCAATAGACCATTCGGAGCTCAAGAAGTATGGGAAAGTCTGCTTTTGAGAGCATCAATAGGACAAAGTTCATGTCCCCCTCCAGAATTTATTCCTAAAACCGTATTTTGAAGAAAGAGTTAAGAGTAAAAGGATTTAGTGTCTATTTGTGCTGTCAGACTTAGGGAACTTTTGCTCTTTGTTCTGTCATTTTTGTGTGGATTGCAATTGTCATTTCCACACTGTGGGTATGCGGTAAAGCTTCTTCTGACATTGCCTGTGAGCCAGATTGGTTGGGAGGGGGGAAACAAAACATGTTGACCTTGTCTACAGATTTAACTTGTCTGATACACTGTGCAGCTGCACGGTAGCAGGCAACAGAAGCTGTGACTCCAATCAGATCACTGGGTCAGATGGCTGTGTGGTTAATGCCCGCGCTCAGAGTGTGGAGGTAATACTCCACAGATCAGCGCACATGGTCCGTTCTGTTTTCAGAGCCCACAGAATTGGATCCGTTTATTTATTTATTTATTCGCCACTTTTGAGAGAATAGCGGGTGCTTAAAATGCTCCTCTGGGTGCAGATTGCATGTTGCATGTGGTTGACCTCTGCATGCCTACAGAGAAGCCAACATCAGAATGAGGATTTATTTTGTGTGAGTGTTTGTGGTCTTGTGCGAGTGTTTGTGGTCACCACCGACTTGTGAAACGCTGTTAATATAATAAGAAACTTGTTCTATTTTCTACGTACACATTTATGGTTATTTGATGTATACCGACATGCCAAGGAAGCCGCAACAACATATAACATGCAAACAACCCGATACGTAGGACAACTTCAAAATGAAATATGGACGCAATATCCTTAGCTAGCTTTTATTTTGAAGTTGTCCTTTGGAGCAGTGAGGATGAGACACATGGTGCTTTCAAATGCAATCAGACATTTCAACCTCACACTGAAAAAAAGTGTATTGCTGCAATGAACATTGCTAACTGTAATAATGATTATAATTAATAATGTCATTATTTTATTGTCTATTTTATTGTCTCTACAAAACCATAATTTTGCTTTTCGTATTAAGTCAATGATTCAAAAAAGTGCTCAGAAAAATTAACTAAATAAATAAAATAAAGCCTTGAATGGCACATATTATCAAAGTAAGTTCAGAACAATTCGAGTGCAGAAGTGAACCACAGGCCTCATTAAGTTGGGGTCAGCGTGGCTCCGTCGACAAAAGGGTCATTTCCCAATCAGAAGGCAGTGGGAGACACCGTAAAAAGGCTTCTGGTACCTTTAAGGTCGGAAAGTACAATGCTGCATTCTTCTTCACGCTGTCCCATCTGTGCACGTAAACGCCAAAAAGATCACTTCTTAAGGTTACATAATTATTCAGGCTAATATTTGTATTTTTTAAGCCCTTATTTTCTTATTTGATGGGCTGATTTGACTCTAGTATACATCACTTACATTTCTAAAGGTGCCCAAAACACTTATTATAAATGTTCTCAAATAAATTGCTTATAAAAGATGAAATATGCTAAATTATTCAAATTAATGGAGGGTAAAAATGCTGATTCATACATAACGGGATATGATAGCAGCTCCCCAGATACTATGCGAATGCCCTCTATAGTAAGGGTCATCAACCTTTGTGACGCTGAGAAATATTTCTTGGCTACTGATCATTTTTGAAGGGGTAGCAGTCGGACTTTACACTACGGATACAACAAATGTGCTCAAATGATATTACATCGGATTAATATCAAAAGTAACTATGTAAAAAAAGCTTTCATATATCATATTTTGTAATATTTTTCTCATGATGTATAAGACACATTTTCAGGGTTCTTGTCAGATTTCAGATTGATTATTTCAGTTGAATTTAAAAAGCCTACAAAAGTGGCTATCACGGTTTGACCTTGCAGAAACATACCCAGCTGTGGCATTTTCCGGAGTTTGGAGATCCGCTAGAAAAACATGCTCTAGTTGACGCTATGACCATCAAAGCAAAACTCGCGACAGGATTTGTTACTGATACTCGAAGAAGCTGGACAAGCTCCTGTCGCGTCAGATGTACAGCCATTTTTTCGAGGCTTTCAAATCTCAACAAAACAATCGATTTGAAAAGAAAACAAAAGATACATTTCATTGCCATGGACCATACGCAAAAAATACAAGAAGAACATGTAAATAAATTATAGTTTTTTTAAAATGAGAAATTATTTTCAGTCATTTTGCATGATACTTGTGTGTTTAAAAAAAGGGTTTGGTTGCCAAAAATTTCTGAGTGTAAGGATGATTTCGTTGAAATAATGGTTAATCAAATTGACAAATGACATTACTATTGGCAGACGTTGATCCAAATCTATCCGTCATATTGGCCAGTGCTACATGACACAATCCTGTCGGTCAGAAATTGGAATTGGGCATTGAGAGTCTCAATTCCGAATCTCTTGAAACCCGTTTGAATATTAATCTTCCAGTTCCCCTTTTTTATGTTACTTTGTCCAACAAGTTACCGACTAGAAAAGAGATTCATCTTCTCCAATTTTATGGTGGAGACGCCTGCTACAGAACCTTTGGAAGTCATACAAGTAAAGGGTATCAGCACTTTTTAAATGTTATGATCATAATGTCATGGCATAGCTCTTGTTCTTTCTTTCAATGCTCAGGGTATTGTCATGTCATGATGTATTTGCTCCTCCGCATAAAAACATCACTCTCAATATCCAATACTGTCTGCAGTTGGGTCTTCAATGACAATAGGATCATGTCTCTGCGGCATTAAAGAGTATTCAATTGGTTTGTATGCGTTTCATTGGACAAAGGGAATGTCAGCATTTAATATTGGTTCATCAGTATTATGATTCTACCCAATAATTGATGTTTTTTGCCCCATACATCAAAGAGATGTGCAATCCATGATCTGTTTTTCACTCTTGGACATGCGTTTTCCACATATTGTGTTGTCCTGCCTTTAATTATACGTCCTCCTTGCTTTTCCTGTCACGCCGGTCTGAGTCAGAAGACTTCCTGTTGGTTTGCAAAAACAACTCCTCCTGTCAGCCTTCCTACCTCCAATCTGCCCCCCTCGCCATCCTGACGCTCCTTCCTCCCTCCCTCCCTCCCTTCCTCGACTTCTATTCATCACTCCGCAGTCCATTTTACAGTATCGTTCTGCCTCCATCCTCCATCCTTTTTTCTCTCTCGCTCCATTACCTTGCTCGTTCATGTCCCCTTCATCTCACCCTCTGCCTGTCCAACCACCTGACATTAATTCTTTTTGCCCCCTTTACTGTATTCTCTCTTCTCCTCCCAGCATTTCTCAACTCGCCATTCATCTTCAGCTCCTCTGTCCATCCCTCAGACTCAGCTCTCTCTCCTCCTATTCTCTCCTTTATCTGGCTCCAATCTTGCTGACGGTGCTGTTTGTGTGAACTGAGTTTCGCAGCCCCCTCGCCTCGCCTCTCTCCTCCTCATTCCGCACCTCCCATCTTCCTCCCGCCTCCCACCTATCCTGTACATACTCCCTCTGGGAAAATGGGGAGAATTAACCTTCCAACCTCGGGCCGCTGGGCCTAATGACTGTCTGCAGGACCTACTCTGAATGCTCGTTCTGGCTCCTAACATCTGGGCCTCAAACACAGCCATTCATATACTGGACACCCACTCATACACGTCTCACACACGCATACTCACACAGGCAAGCACGGAGAATGCATGAACATTAGTTTATAGTCCTTGAATTTGTGCCATCATGAGCATGCGTGTGTCGTTATCATTCTTTCTTTACTGCCTGCTTCCCAAAGGTGGGCGTTTCACAGCACTTTTCCCTGAGATCGTAGTTGGCAGATGCTTGCCAGCCAATTTATTAGGTACAATTACATTAAACTAATGCAATGTTATACAGCACAACTGCAACACATTTTGATTAGAATGATTTGTTGTTGTTTTTTTTTGACAAGACGCTTTTTTAGAGGCTGAATTCAGAAGTTAATTCATAAAGTAATATAACAATCTACAGTGTGCGTGTAGTAAACGCATTTTGTGACTTTATTGATGTTTAATGAATAAATACAGTATGGATGAACTATTCATGCAGTGTATTTATACTGAGTCATATGTATTTGTTCATTCTATTGAAAAATAAGTAAAACAGTTTATCTCTCTGGTAGACGTGAACTTCTTTAAATCAATACGGCACTCATTTTATCAGGGCATCCATCTTGTAATCTCATCTCTCAACTCTTTGTTCCTCTTATCATACGCTCATCAAACCTTTCTTGTCTCATTCTTCTCATCGTTTTTATCTTTCTAAAGTGTCCATCTCGTCACTCATTTAATTTATCTTGTCTAATTGCATCACATATTTCATATGATCAAGGTTCTCATCTCATTTATTTAATTTCCCACCATTCCTGTTTCTTCTGTTTCAACTATTTCAGGTCATATAACCTGCCTGTCTCATCTCATCTATCATGTTTGTCTTATAACATCCCTCCTCGCCTTACTTCACATAGTCTCATTGATCTCACTTACTTTAAAGGGCTACTTGATTGGGTTGAACTTTGACACTCATATTATAGGTCTGTATGTAAAACTAAGAAAATCCACTTCAAAAATCAGAAGTTATTTAAAATGTTTTTGTTTTGGGTTTTTTTTCTGTGGGCTTCCAACGAATTTAGGTACATGCCAAAATTGGGAGGAGTCAGTGGGATTCCAGACAATGTCACTGAAAGCAGAAGGCAAGCTTTGTAATGCTTCCTGTCTTGGTTGGTTTGTAGTACTTCGGTTATCATTTAAAACAAAAAGCATTTGCCACCAAAATTCATGTTTGTTTACTTTTTTTCCCTAATCTTGTCCATTTCAACCTTTGACCAAAAAAAGTGTGATCCAATATTTTGGATTTGTTGAGAGCAAATGTGAGCTCAAAAAACGATGATCTGGTGACAAAAGAAGGAATATTGTGATCGTTTCTATATTTTTACAGGTTGAAATGGACAAGAAGGCCCAATGTGTGTGCCAATTTTGATGGTAATTTTCATAGTTGTCAGACATTTAGAGACACTAAAGTTTTTACTACATAAATGGAGGACGTCGTTGGCCTCTATGCTACTTCCTAAAGCTAGCACAGCTAACTGGTTCGTGAGCCACCTTGTCACTGCATCCCATCGGAGGTCTTCGCATCCTAAATTGGCTGATGATTTTGATATTTCAAATGAATTGGGATGGATTGGGCAGTAGTAGAGGCCCATTGATTCCAGGTTTTTGACATTAGTAATGTATGCACAATGATTTTGAATGAACTGTCCAGTTCATTCTCGCACGTCAAGATGGAGCAGAGCATTGCACATTTCAAGGGGTCATCTTGGAAGCCATTAGTTCTTATTTCTTCTCAACAAAATGATACAATTGAAGATTCAAGCAAGGTCATATTCTTAATTTAAAAATACACAAACTGAGCTTAACTTTAGCCGCTTTTAAACTGTTATCAACAGCCTGCCTATCTTTTTTACCTACCATAACTTTATAGTTGATGTCACTTAATTATAAAATGTACTGCACACGTCCCAAAGCATCATATTGCTGCATCCAACAAAAGAATGTCTATTTTTGTACTACATACACTGGCTGTTGTGCATCAGTTGCTACTTTTGAGTTTATACTGCACAAATAGCTTGCCCATGAGGTCCACACAGAGCAAGAGAACCAATGTAGCCTATCAACAGATTTAATGAAAAATACATGCATGTGGAAAATAAATATGACCTTTAAGTTGCCTGTCGAGGCAGGCTTTCTCTATGTTCCACTGAGCAAATGGTGGTATTCTCCAGCCACCATTCAGTTGGAAGTATATAATTGACATTGGGGATATGTGTCGGGGGAGGGAGGTGGGGGTTCTACATTCGAAGTGGATTCCTTGGCCTGTGTCCGTCTCCATCCTTGCCGCAGAGCACCTCACATGGGGAATATTCAGTATAGAAAATATGGCTATGTGGATACTCTCAATTTCATTCATTATGTATGAGCAAAAATGTTACAAACTGGCAGCTGTGTTGTTGCATCTGTATTTGTGAGGGCTGTCCCTGCACAGCGCAGTAAAATGCACAATAAATCACACCCATGAATATTCTGTAGAAAGATAGAATGAATAATATATATATATATATATATATATATATATATATATATATATATATATATATATATATATATATATATATATATATACATATGACAACAAAACCTATGAGACCTATGATTTGTTAAATCATTGCTATAGATATAGGGAAAGTAATAATCAGAACCCTGGATAACATGTCAAAAAAGCACTATACTTTTGCTGATTTCAAGATAGATCCATTTAAAAATGGATCCACTCAGGGAAACCAGTGGAAAAGCTTGAATAGCATCCCAATTTGCCAAATTACTCACTCCAGATATCCCTGATCTGAAATGCTTCACAGCGAAAAGCTTGTTTCCTGTAAAAATCAACTATTTAACCTTTAAGATTATACTTGACACAAAAGTATGTCTTACAGATCCCTCTGAGGGGATTCTTGGAAGTCATCCTCAATTTCCACACAACTCACCAACCATCAACACTTTTCATGCACATGTCCAGTTCAAAATTTACTCTGTCTATTTCCTCCATGCTTGTTTTCAACTGAAAAATGAGCAGAAAGGAGGCAGATAGGAGTATGCATTGGCATTCTCTCTCGCTCTCTCCTTTCCACACTTGTTTTCCGAGTCATCTGTAGCTCATGAAGACAAAAAGACACTCCTGAGCCTTGGTGCCACTCAACAACCAAGTAAGCACAACCTGCTTGCTTGTATGCAAATCTATAAACCAAATCAAAAGATTTTTTTTTTCTTTCACGACAAGAAGTGTATATACCTTTTTCGGATCATCTGCCTTTTCTTCTTCTCATTCTTATTTCTGTGCACCCTATAGACCGGCACCAGTGCTAAAAGTTGAACATAAGTTTTCCTCTTTTTCTGAGAGTCTGCGAGTGTTTACCAAAGGCAGAGTAATCTAGTAAACTTTGAGTTAATGAAAGCTGACACATGCCTAAATCGGTTTTGTTGAATAATTAAGATATGGCGACTAAGATATGGAGACTCGTCTCATACCTTTCTGTGCCAATCTATTCATATGTATATACATATATACACACATACACACACACACACATATATATATATATATATATATATATATATATATATATATATATATATATATATATATACATATATATACACACACACTTACATACATGACCTGCAGCCGCTTATCCTCTCTAGGGTCACTGGCTTGCTGGTGCCTAATCCAGCAGTTATCAGGCAGTATTGCCAGCCAATCGCAGGGCACACAGCGACCAGAAAACACACGTAATGACAAATTAGAGTGTCCACCTGCCATTCATGTTTAGAATTTGGTGGAGGAGCCCGTGGCAGGAGAAAATCCACTTGGGCTTGGGAAGGACATGCAAACTCCACACGGGAGAACACACACACACTGTTTATGTATGGCTAGTTAAATGAAAACAATCCATCGCAACTAGTCCAAGGTGTTTTCCACCTCTCTCCCAGTCAGCTGGACCAAAACAGTGGTGCAAAATTCTCAAGAAAATTATCAAGCCAAATGGCCCCAAAATGAAGCAACTGATGTGAGAACGAAAACAGTAGGTTCCTTTTAACCTACTGTTTTCGTTCTCACAAATTCAGTTAATCTAATTTTTTTACAGCAACACAGAAGGCGAATGCTACATCAGTAATAACAAAGTGACCTGAATTAATGCGTAAGATGCACAGGTTTAACAAACAGCTAACGTCTTGGGCCAAGTTCATTTGAGCTTGTATTAGACGTTCGTGATTATAAGTGGCTAAAGAAAGTGCTGGCGAATATTTAGGCCTCTTTCGATGTGTGTGTGTGTTTTTGTGTGTGCATGTGTGTGTGCATGTGTCTGTGCATGCGAGTAAAAGTGTGTTTTATCAGACCTACAAAAGTGCCATATTTGAAAGTGATGAGATTCTGGTGATAATCTTATCTGCATCTTTAAGAAAGCCTCTCCAATAGCGCTTTAGCATTGAAGCAGTAACGGTTCACAACACAGCCTCCATAAGCTCCAGTAATTGGCGCCACAGGCACGTGGCGCGGGGGCTTATGGCTGGTAATAAGACGGGGGCCTGCGTCTGCTTGCGTGGACGTTGGAACTTCATTTTCTGCACATTGAGTGATTTCATGGAGTTTCGTGTTAAATTGGTGCAGAATGGAGCGTAGCGAGTTGTTTGATTATGTTACGTCTGCCGCCTTCGAAGAGCTACCTGTCGAGGTCACGCGGAACACCACAACTGCCTCTAATGCCCTTGCAGCTGTCCTAAAATATGCATCAAGATTAAACTTGATTTGAGGGGGGGGGGGGGGGGGGTGGATGGATGGATGGATGGATGGATGGATGGATGAATTGGTTAGTAATGGAGTTATTGAGAAAAAGACAATAAAAACACAATAACTTTTGGGTGGGGGGTTCCCATTTCTGACACAATTGACCAAACTGATTCATGAGAAACAAACACAACAGAAGGGTAAAATAAAATAAAATGTATATGTCTACTATGTCTACTTCAATGGAAATTAACTTATCATGCTACATGCCTGACCTGCTCCACACATACTGCGACAAGTGAAATGTCAGGATAAAAATTTAATAAGTTACACAGCAGGATGTGCTTGAATATGTTTTGCATAGGGAACATATATATATATATATATATATATATATATATATATATATATATATATATATATATATATATATATATAGGGAACCTACATATCACTTGGAGCTACGCAACCAAGTCCTAGTGTGCTCAGTAGAGGACATGCTATCCTTTCTAATAATGTTTCTTGTTTGGGTGGGATGCAGATAACTCTGCTGTCTTGCTGGGACAAAATGGACACAGCCTGCACACTGATGATTAGGCTGGATGTCAGTATTCAGTCATATATTCTTTATCCTCCAGTGAAAAGTGATTTTTTTTGGGCCATTCAAAGAGACCATTTCACTTCAAATTGATCAAAACAATGTCCGTTTTCACCCTTGATTCAAAAACAGGTTGACCCTTGATAGTGCTTTCATCAAAACCAGGTATAGGCGATTTCAATAAAGTTGAATAGTTCTACTCTATAATCATAATGAAATGCATAATAATGATAAGCCATAGTAATTGGCTGTTTATTTATCATATCACGATTTGAAAAGATTTAGAAACAGAAGAGGGTGGACATTTTTAACCCCATAAACTATATTATTTTCACTGATGAGGAAGGTAATTGCACTCTTGAAAGCTTTTCAAGGGGCTTTGAAATCAAGCTCTATACAAAAAGGAGAGAGAAAAAAAATAATTGAATAGGAGTTAATTCATATTCACATATAAGTCTTTCAGAGTGCGCAAAGGGGCAAAGCATAGAGCTGCTTCCCGAGGTATTCAGATGAGAAAATTTTCAAGTTTCATTTTCATTCGAGTTTCATTTTCAATTAAGTCGACTCAAAATCGTTACTACCGCAGCTGATGCATTTAAATATTAGTTGTGCTTCACCACCACAGTAAACCGCAGTTTTTGCAGGTGACTTTGAACCTCCAATTTTCATTCATATATATATATATATATATATATATATATATATATATGTTGTTGTTTTTTTTACATACATTCTGGGTATCCAATTATTGCTGTCTGCATAAATAGTGACATCATATACCACTATGTTTGCAGTCCAGCAGATGCATTATGCGTTTTTTTAAAGTTTCTTCTGAGAATTTGTCATTGCTACAAAAATTATTTTTAAGGTTATTTTTCGATACTTACCTTGTGTATTTGATTGCTTTGATCAGCAAGGCTCACTTTGTGACTCATGTGGAAAAGAACTAGATGACAAGAAATGCTTAATCAAAATCCTTTTACCATGTTCTGATATTTTTCAAAGGTCCATTATGTGAGTTTTGAAAAGGTGAATTCAGTCTGGAATTTTATTTATACATCGAAAAATTAAAAATGTCACATAATTAACTCTAAATCTTGAAAAGCCAAGACAGATTTTTGTTAGCTTTACATTATTTTACTTGAAAAGTGCAAAAGTGTTTTTTGTTCTTTGTTTTTTGTTTTTTGTTTTTTTTTCAAAAGAGAACATGTAGGTTATGTATGGCGTATTAAATTTTTCAGGATTGTTGAAGGTCAGGTGTCAGTGGGGAAATGGACTTCTTGTCAGCACGAATTGTGTCTCCCTCCACGCTACCCTTTCTCCGTCTCATCCGGGGTAAGAGGCTCAAATGTCACCATGGAGCTATCATTATGGTAACTGTGGCCTTTTCAAGTCACATCCTCGTTCCGCTCACCTGAGCAGTGGCAACCTTGACTTTATAAAGGCCTTAATTGAATTCCCACAAACACATGTTTTCCTAATCTTTTTACATGAGAAAGCTTTCCAGCCTGATTCCAGTAACAGTCACCAAAGTCTACTGTGCTGGAACGTCATTGTAACAATCCTACAAAACAAATTGTCTAATCTAATCTCATCATGAGATTGGGATACTCTTGTTTCAGATCAAACTGGTTTACTGATGTGTTTTGTTTGTTTTTTCACTTTTCTATATGACCAAAGATCAGCAATTATGAAAATAGGAATAATGTGTATTTGAATTTCCTCGTTTGTCTTGTATTCAAATGATAAGATCGGCTAATATAAGGGGAAGAATCGTGTGTCACACAGAGGTTCCACAGTAATGAAATTTCTTGTTGACTTGTTTACAATTTGAATTTATTACAGAGAGGCAGTGGACACGTCTTGGCACTGTGACTTCGTCCCAATTCGTATCAAAGGTTAATATTGCGTATATGACAAAACCATAGTATCCATGGAAATGGAATATGGAACAACAATGTGAAGATGATTTACTCCCAAAATATATGTGTATCAAACTGTGTGAATCACTACATAAGAAGAGATTACTTACAAAATGTTTGATGAGCACCGGCCATTTCAACTAATATGTTTACTTATATTAGGTTTACTTAAAATTGTTTTTCTGTTGGTGGATTAATCTAGGAGTTGCACCAGCGTAGTAAAATGTGTATCTCCCACCCCTGCAACTTGAGTAGCTATGCCATTTTCCTGATTATGTTACTTCAAATTAAGAACAAAATGTTTTCGATTACCCCCTGCAATATGCTCAAGGACTTGTCATTGCGGTTTGGAGCATCGAATTAGTATTTCAATTGGCGTTTAAAACCCCAGTGTGTAAGATTTAGACAGTTATTCCTTTTAAAATGCACTATAAATTTCAATAATGTGTATATCAATTTGTTCTATTGCATTAAAAAATATGTAATATACAGTATTATCATAGGTCTCGTAATCGCAAGGGGATGGAGGCCACTATGTTTCTTTTAGCTATGGAAAGCAAAGGTAGAAACCTTTCGAAGAACATATTTGAAATCAGGTTTTTTAAGTCAGTTTGTGTCTTGTGTGTAGCGGAGCGAGTTTCTGGTTTTTATGCGAAACACAAATAAAATGTAGAAAAGAGGAAATCCAAGGTTTGTATGCCAATACTAAACAAAAGAAGGAGAAGGAAGGGGAATGAGGCGTCCACTCGATGCAGCAGAAATTTCACATGGAGCACAACGATCGGTTTGGGAGGTAGGATGACTAATTATTCTCTGCATTTGAGTCCACCCAGCAAACACAAAGCAAAGGTACAGTATTGCAATACAACAAGAATTTAGCTTGGGAAGAATGGCCAAAAACAGCAGCCGTGGCTTCCTTGTATCGCGGACTGCATGCGCCATGTTGTTGCCCGTTGTTAGTCCTGGTGTACCTGGATTGATTTCCTTCCAAGTCCTTTCCAAGTCCGTACTGTGCAGTGCTTGTGACAATTGCCATGTGTCATGCCGTTGGACTGCCCACCTCTAGCTGTGGCTTCCTTGTTTGTATCCATGGCAGCCCAGGGTAACTAATCAGTGTTGGCATATATTTGTATATTTGTAGATTCTGCTCTATTGTGCACTGAAACCAATGGCAAATTGTATTTGTAAATGTTTCGGTCGCTGTCTTGGCATATGCTTCTAAAGTATTGTCTCTCTGAAACCTAGTGGCGTGCATGCTGTATTTATGTAACATCAATGCGGCGTTAAGATGCCCTAGTGGGTAAATGGTCATTGAATTCATCTCCAGTCAGCTGTGTGATAGAGTACAGCACCTGCTTTCATTCGTTCTTGCTTCTCTAAGTAGTTATGGATCATTGATTGTTTTGTTTTTGTTTTTTGTTTTTTGTTTTTGTTTTTGTTTTCAAAATATTGTACATAAAAGTAAAATTCAGTTGGCACAACAAACCAAATTGGGAATGCACTGCCAGAAAGCTTAGCTCACTATGCCTAATGATTCTTCAATATGGAAACATTGAGCAGTTCTAGTTTTGGTATGATACAAAGGTGTAAATTAACAGTTTAAATTCCTTTGGGGTTTCTTGTATTGGTTTCTATGACAACTGTGTGGTTGACATACATGTGGGGCAAACAATTGGCCTTGCTGGATTAAAGAAAAATGTGACCAATGTAAAATTGGGACAAAACAACAGGTCTGGTGAAACCCATCTTGACTCTGGACACAAGGCTAAAAATCATGACTGTTCCGTTCTAAATGAGATGTCTATTCACTATAGTTTAGCCACAATTGTCCTAAAAATATTTGTCTGGAGCAGCACACAGGCAAAAAAAAAGTCTGTCCAAGTAAAAACTAGATGACTTTTCACTATAGATTAGTCACAATTCTACTGAAAATGATTGTCTCCAGCAGCACCATGGCACAATTCCAAAAACATCAGTTGTAGCTATTTTGGACTCTTGAAATTGTCCTTAGGTTTGTCTGTAAGTGTGAATAGTTATTCATCTCTGTGTGCCCTGCAATTGGCTGGCAACCAATACCATGCCTGCTGCTCGAAGACAGCTGGCGTTGGAACCAGCATGCCCATGACCCTCATGAGGAAAACGGTTAATAAAAAGGATAGACGGATGGATGTTTGTCTGACTGAAGTCCTATTTTGACTATTAGAATGCTTTTCTCTTATTATTTGACTCAAGTGCATCTCATTGTCTCTCATGGTTATTTCAATTAAATTAATCATTGCAGGAAGGCAATCCTGATGTTTTTGCTATGTAAGGCACGTTGACGTAAGAGCAGTATGATACTTGCTAACGTTGCAACACTTTCTGTTAATCCCCTTTCACTGGTGGCACTTATGGCTTTCAATTAAGGTGCCTTCCATCCTTACCATGCCAAGTTCAATTGTACACCATCACCTCGATAGGAAGGCAGATATCGCTGTGCGTGCTAAGTGGAGTGGGTGAACAGTGCCAAGAGTCTATTAACTTAGCTTAGCATTAATACTGGAAGCAGAAGGAGACAGCCTGGCCAACTTCCTCCCTCTTCCTTCACCCCAGTGTAAGAAAATCCAGGGACAGAAGCTTTCAAATTCAGATAAACGTTGTATCCGTTCTTATCCCCAAACAGATATTAAGCTTTTTTTAGAAGACACAACACACAGCAGTCTGGTCTAAGCTCATCTGTGCATGCGAATGCATGCAGGGAGAGAGAAGCAGGAAGTAATCATTGAAAGTTTAACTTCTATTCATATATGTAATTCATGCAGCCATTTGGTTTTCGGATCATCATTTAGGCTGACTGTGATGAAGCTGGTAAAATATAAATAAGGCCACAAATAAGACGGGGGAAATAAACTCTCTGAGTGAGCTTGTTCTTTTTTTCTTTTTCTTTTTTTTGTCAAGTTTATCCATGGCAGGGAATGATGAAACTTGTATCTGCTAAAAATGTAGTTTAACAGTAAGAGCAAAGCAATGACATCAAACGTTAGCTAATGTGGGCTTTGTCTAACACTAGGGAAGGAAAGGAATTAGTCACCCACAACAAACATGCGAAAGGATTTGTTTGGACAATATGATCAATGTTAATAATTAAATATTTTAGGTTCAATTACAGGCTAATTTCATGCACCATTTGCTGAGTCTCGCTGTAAGATTAATGAGCAGCTCGCCCGTGTCGCTCATATTTTGCTCCTCAGCACCTGATCGCATTGAATTTCATTATAGTTGTAAAAAAAGAAAACTTTGATTTCCCCACTCAAAATCAACTTCAAATATAACTTTAAGAAACATTTGACACTTTGAAATGACTTTTAGCACCACATTTTATGATATGATAGTTTTATTGAGCACATTACTCCTTTGTATTAGCATTTCAGCATTGTTGCGTATTCATTTATGTAAACTGTATGCAAATGTGGACCCGTGTTTGGTTGTTTGTATGCATCTTGTGTAATGGCCAATCTTGCCCTTCATATTTGACGTGAGGTGACTGGTTGAGCCTTGATCTGTGAGCTCTGTCTCTCACTCATGTTGTCAGATGCAACAGAGCGTGCATTTCACAAACAACTTGGTCATTGCGCCAATCAAGGTCATGATTCAAAAAGTGCAGCAGTTGTCAGGCTTGCTTTCTTGATGGGCTTCCGCTTAAATATTGATCCTCCCCACCTACGTATAATGCCGGGCCGATAATTGAAGTTTGCACTTCCATTTGGATCCTTGAATTGAAATTATTCATAAACTGCTAATCATTTAATCCTCGCCATAGTGCTGAGATCATGGGTACTTTTTTTTTTTTTTTAGATTACCTTATATGTTCAAACACACAGTAGGTCATTTAAAGAGTGACCAGCCCCACCTATGACAAACAAGAGGGATTAAAGTGATAATGATTACACCTCCCAGGAGGTATTAGATGTTTGGACATCGACATTGAAAAACCGAGGTGAAGGAGATCTCTGATACCCTGTGACTTTTCCTCACACCAATATCCTGTCTGCGGGGCAGATGGGGGGGATTTAATTCGCAGTAATTACTTTATTGACTCATTTCTAAGGCCGTATCACTGTGGTTGGCCATCAATAAAACATATGCCAGGATGAATAATGTGGGCAGACAACAGGAGGGGAGACTCCGCAGACAAAAGACCACAAGACTACATCCCCGCGGTGTCTATTTTGTCATGTATTCCTTTTTTGTCATCACACATGTGCTGACACCCTTTGTTCTTCACCCATTTACATTAAAACCCATCAAGTTCCAACACCACCCACTTTCCAGCGCCTGCTGTCATCCCCTTCTCCTCCTCTCATGTCTCCAGGCACTCTGGCCAAATAAGCCTTCCGGTCTTAGCCCAGGAACCTCACTGTGCGTGTGTAAGTCACAGATGTGTAAAAAATGGAGGAAGTGTGGGCCTCAGGGACTGTTCAGTGGGTGAAGGATGGCCTCCTCCTGGGACTTTGCGGAGGACTGCCAGGCTTTCCACGCTACTTCATGATTGGCAACCCCATGAGAGGCAAGTAGCAGCCTTGCTTGAGACACACTACCATCACAACCGAGTGCATAATACAACTGGGTGAATATTTAAAGGGAAAGTCCACTTGAGCCATGTATCCTCTGATGCTATCTACTTATCTCTACTCTACTCAGCTCGACACCAAAGATCACCGACATTATCCAGGGGCTCTTCCTCACCTCGCCAGTGACGTCATGTTACCGTAGTGAACGTGCACTGCACACAATACAAAACAATGGAAAGAGTGAAAGGTTTGTGGTACCTGGTGCTTGGTTTGCGAGTGTTTTGAAATGTTGCATCAATCTTACAAATAACCTCATGCAGCTACCTGCACATTCCCTTCAATTCCGTTTTGTTACATCTGTATAACACCATACTGGGCCTGCATGGCTCAGTGGTAAATGTGCTCATCTCCCGCCCTTAAGACTGTGGGTTTGATTCCTGACTGTTGTGACCATGATGCGTAGCTGTTGAGCAAGACACTGAACCATAAGAACAGTAGGTAAATGAGGAGTCATTGTAAAGAGCTTTGATTACGAGGTTTGAAAACGTGCCATAAAAAGTGAAAGATTATTTAGTATGACTTCAAATACTGATTCCAATACTCATTATCACCAAGCATGACTCAATAAGTCAGCTGTGTTCGTTTTTTTACAAGTAGGAGCACGGTAACCCCTAATCTAAAACCTTCGGGGTAAATTTTGCAAATTCAAGGTCGTGCACAGTAAATCAACTGGTGAAATAAATGCAGTATCCACAACCACTCACATTCACCATAAATGCTCCAAAGTGCATAAGAGAAGTTTGTCAGCCACAAAAAATATGCAATAATAATGGTACAACGACAAAACAGCAAATTTACTGTCCATACATGCAAAAGCAGAAAAAATTTTACTAGCACTATATTATACTATCTATATAGTTTAGTGGCAAAATGCCACTATTTAGGGGCAGGTTGGAACACTGCATTTAGTTGCTAACACACATTTCTTCGTATTGTTAAATGTGCAAAACGTTCATAAAGAAATGGTAACTTAAATAATAACAAAGGGCCAGTATGAAAATTGCTAGCGAGGCGTCTCTCACATCAGTAAAGGGCATACATAGACACTAGAGCACATGCGCACACACAACACAAGTTATTAAAGCTTTATTCAAGATTAAATGGCCATCAGTGTAGGTACACGTTGCCAGAAAAAGAAAGAGGCACATATGTGCAATCACTTTACACCGCAGAGAAAGAGGAAAATCAATGAAGATGCCACTTGACTACATTTAATATCCCACCAGCTTTGACTGATTGTGGCCTTCAGTCATATTTAGCGATGCTTAAAAAATCTCGAGTAGCCCAATCATGCAGACATGAGAGGTCAGCATTGATTTCAGTATGTTCTTACGTTAAATGTAGCACCCACGTTTTCCTTGAGCTCACTTACACGTAGAAATATGAATTGACTTGATTGTGTTTGCGTAGAAAGACGTTTTGAAGGAAAGCACACGGAAAACACGGACTTGTTTAAAAACTGATCAACAACTTATAAGCTTTATTGTAGTGCTGCGTGTGCAGGAAACTAACAACAGAAACATTTAACCGTGTTGAACTGCCATCAAATATTTTACAAGTTTTTCATATTCATGGGCTGACTGTTTATAGCTGTTAAAATACTGTGCCGTCCCTTGAAAAATGAGCTCCTCATCCATTATGTATAGCACTAATCGTGTATAGAGCCACTGGAGGTTGGAGCCAATCCCAGATGACATTGGGTGAGAGGTCGCTAGTCACACCACTTGATTATGGTGGCTCTAAAAAGACGCCCGAGTTCGTCATCGTAACAACTGGAGCCCCTCTGTGGGAGAACGTATGCGTGCTTGTACGTGTGCACAATAAATCTGCCCGGAGCAGACACAGAGGCCATGAAGATATACTGTATCTCCAAAATGTGAAGGCCTTCGCTGATATAAATACAGAGTAATGGACAAATGAGCAAATTGCGCTGCAGCTATCCGCCGACTCGCGCATGCAATAAATACACACGCCATACATCTTGATTACACTATTTGGGGGTAATTTAAAAAAGAGGAATATGATTAATACCTTCTTTTTCTCTTGCTCTCTCTGCACTCAATGATAACTTAGATGTGAAAATTGCTTCTGGTTGGTATTAATTATCTTGCCAGCTTAGTTGACATATGCATTTGAGGTTGAATGTTTGTTAGACCAAAATGCTGTTTTGCACATGTAAGCAGGCCGTGAGCCAGAGAGTCAGGAGCTGCACAAACCACACTGCATCTAATCCCCACAGGTTTTGGCAATGCATCAAACAAATCATGGCTTGTTGGCATGCCAGTCTATCAGATGAGAGATACTTACAGAAGGGCTCCGCCTGGCTTCAGTTAATAGACGGTTTATTCACTCGGTGTTGTGAATCCAAGATTGGATTTCATTTAACGTTACAGAAATTAATTCTGAAGTGAAATATGTCTTCTCTGCCGAAGCGACCTTTTACATACCGCACTAGTTAATATTTGGAATTGAACAGGTTCATTGCAATGTTACAACTACATTGTATATCACTAATAAACAACACCCATGGGCTCGCCATTTGATAGGTTTAATATCATATTTTGATGCCCTTGCGGTTAGCATTGGTTGCTATTGCAGGTGCTACAACAGTCACTATGCATTTTTTTTTCAATTTCATTATGTATGTTATTCAGATAAGACAAGGGGCCATCAATTTTCAATATCTTAAGCTTTGTTGTTTTGTAATATCATTCCCTAGCCAAACACTCGAAATTCAGTGTGCAAAGCAATGAATGCCTGGATCGGGCATTTGTGGATGGCCTCATTCCACCTTAGATCACAAATGGTATCTTGAAACCCCTACCAATTACAGTGAAATTTGGTAGAAGTGCAATAAAATGGCATAAAAAGCCCGAATTCCAAATGTCAGCTTGACTGGCTGAAATGCTGCTGAGATTACATTTTTTCCCATTTTCACAAAAATGTCAAAAGTGAAAAGTGCTCTGACGTAAAAACAAATGACAGATCTAGATTCCTTATGATGTCGCCGTTGCAGATACCTTGATACCATGGTTTTTTAAAATCTACGCAGTATTTGCTGAGGAAACGCAACTTAAAATTCAGCAGTTATTTTTATACAACATGCTGAAGAAAGAAATTCAAACACTGTATCTTAGAAACCATTGATTCGATTAATTTTAAATTGGAGGCAGAATGACCCCCCCCCCCCCCCCCCCCCCCCCCCCATGCTTAGTTTGATTGCAGCCTTCCGTATGGAGCAAATTTGGTATTTTTGTAAATGGTGATAGTAGCAGGCCTTCTGTCGCAGGGTTTGTAAAGGACAGATCTTGTCTCCGTCTCTGAAACTTGTCAAGTGTCACTTGACGACACTTGTTGGAGCAGTGTGACAGACTCCTAACTTCTCAAACTAGCGCTGAACTGCAGTCAAGGGCACAGAACCACTTTCCAGTTGGCAATTTTTAATCCTGCTCAAATGTCAATTGACGAGTAATGATATGATGTATGATAGTTACAAAAAGTGTAAAGCCCAAGCTGGCAAATGATGATATAACATCTGTCCAAATAGTAATGGAAAAAAAAATACAGGAACGGATGAAAATAATTGCTTTTGAGACATGCTGTATTGATAACTCATTTTCAAATATAATGTACGATTAATAAAAAAAAGAAATTTTTTGAGCAAACAAATGGGCAAATAAGTATTGCAATAATATGCTTACTTTCTGTGGTTCTTGTCCACTGACTATTGTGAAGTTTTAACCTTATTAATACAAATGTATATACCTTATGCACCTTTATTATTACCATTACTTTAAAGTGATACAAAACCGAAAGATGTTTCCCTTCAACAGATATGAGCACTTTGTCTATTTTTATCTCATCAAACAGTGCCCAGAATTAGTCGCATTTTGCAGCGGAAGAAAAAATCTGACTGTCATTGTACAAATTGATTTTGCAGTTCATACTCTTAGCTCACTTTTTGACAGAGTGACCTAAAAACAGGACGACTATGAATAATTTACATGTATTTAGTGTCCCTTTCACAGCACAGAGTGACACAGAACTGATGACTCCCTCCATCTCTGCTTGACCACGACCCTCTCCAGATTGAAAATGCTCAGCTGGAAAATGATGACCCCCTTTGAGTCTCAAGCAAGCCAACGGTGATCATCTCTAGTACCGACTGGGTCGATTAACAAAGCTAGTTTTTCAACATCTGTAATCCAAGCGCTTATTTAGTTTCTCATACAACACAATAAAGGATGGCACATTGAGACTGGTCCTGCAGAACATACACACCTCCTCTTAACTGACAATCAGCTTATAAGGAGCTCTGCAATATTCTACTGATAAAGCATGGCATAACTGAAGATAAGGTGTTGTATGCATACTGGAGCCGGATACACTAAAGATAAGCCACGGAATTTGGCCTGTTCTTTGCTAGCGAATCTATTTACATTCAAGCTTATCCCTTCCCACAACATCTACACCTTCAAAAAGTGATAGACCTTTTTCAAAGAGGAAGAAATTAGCATGTTATACAATTTAAGGAAAAAAACAATGTTTGAAAGAGTGCTTTATTGAATGGTTGGTTTGATCTGTGATATACCATAATATCTGATACATTCATGTACAGTATTTGAGCAGCGTGGCAGTGATTGTTCAAACATCCAAAGGCCCTTGGTTAGGATATCCTAAATTCTGAGGGGTAATTGTGAATATGAATGTATCACAGTCAGAGGCAAGAGTGGTGAACAACTGGTTTATTGAATGCTGGAAAAAGAGGCAGATGTGCAACAGAGGCTGCTTTGCACATGGAGGAACAGGAGGCAGGAGACAGGCAGAATAACCCAAGCTGGGGCAGAGAATCTAATCTGGGAAAGGCAGAATATTGGTCAGGCAAAGAATGGCTTTTTATCGGGGCAGCAGGCGTTAGTGTAGTCATGGACAGGTGAGGTTAGAATCAGGACAAGGAGAGCAGAATATCAGGCGTTCGGGTGGTCAGGGTCAGAATTTGGGCAGGCAGACCAGCAATAAACATAGGAAGGCCTAGCATGAGGGCAAGACTATTCGGCAAGGACTGCAAGGAAGGGCCCTTATATGCAGGGCAGGTAATTTATTGCACCTGGTGGTGATGGGCAGGCTGAATGGAATGTGTTCAGACAGGTAATGGAGGAAGAAAGAGCTGGCTAAAGCTGGCAGAATGTGACAAATCAGTTGTTTGCAATGGCATGAGACCACCCTTTGGGATTGCATATAAGCACTTGCTTCAATTGTGTGTTCTCACGATGTTTTGTGGGCAAACGTCCTAGGAGTCTCACCAGAAAAAATAGTTTGTTTAAAAAAAAAAAAAAAAAAAAACTGCAAAAAAAAACACAATCGCATTCACTATGTATCTGAAAAAAGAAATCATCTTGGCAAGGGGCTAATGAATTCAACATTTCAGGGCACCATGCAAAAAATGGATCATAATTTCAAGTTGTAACCCACAAAATACCACACTGTCCTTAAGAATGAAGCTCTGCCACTGGAATCCTTTGCCCATTTCCTCTACTTTTCTTTTCTTTTCTTTTCAAATTGCTCACCTGATGGTTTTGATCTTTGCCTTTCAATGTTTACTATAAATAACTACAGTACCTCTCACACCGGCATCTCTCTTCTCTTATATTTTCTACAAAGGGTGACTTCATAAGGGGCATAAATTGCACATATAATGTAAATGTCAACGATGTACATGTCATGATTTACAAAGAAAAACATTTCATGTAGCATTGTTTTGTGCAGTCCCACATATTAGTACATTTCCAAGAGATCACCACTGGTTGTCAGTACCGTATGCGTGATATTATTGGAATGTTCCCTGCCTCTCATCCAAACTCAATTGGGAAAGCCACCAGCTAATATTCGGGAATTCTTTGAACTGAGTTAAATATTTTGAAAGAGCGTTATCAATAATTGGCCAAAAACATATTACATGTTGTAGCACAGCCACCACACTTATAAATACACATACTGCACATATAAATTGCATGCCAAATTACTGTACAGCAGGGCTTCACAAAATGTGTGGCGTCAGGGAGCCCTTTTTGAGAAGCAAATTTTCCAAGGAACCCCATTTGAAATGTTGAAACACTATGATTCAAGATTCAAGAGATTTATCGTCATATGCATAGCTGTACCACACAATGAAATTCTTATTCTGTTCACTTCCCGAGCAGCAGACAACATTCCATAATTAAGGAATGAATAAATAAATAGCGATACAAACAGAGACAATGGTGCTAATAGCGTAGTGCATCATATGTAATGCAAGATTTTAGAGCAAAATATTGTTTATGCATTCTGTGGTCAGTAGGAGTAAGATTAGTTCATGAGGGATGAGGGAAGAATACGGATGGCTTGTGGGTAGAAGCTGTTTGCCAGTCTGGCAGTCCTGGCCCTCAGGCTTCTGTAGCGTTTGCCCGATGGCAGCATTTCAAACAGATTGTTTTGTGGTTGTGTTTTGTCCTTTGATATTTCGTGTCCTCCGAAAAACCCTGGTGTGGTAAATGTCCTGCAGTGAGGGTAAGGCTGCTTCACAGATGCGCTGTGAGGACTTGATCACAATTTGGAGAGCCTTCCTGTCTTGTGCCGTGCAGTTGCCGTACAGGATTGAAATGGAGGTGGAGAGGACCCTTTGGATTGAAAGAAAAACATTTAAGCCAATCATAAGTGCCCTTTTGATTCACCAACGGATTCATTTTGACATCAAGTTTATTTGTTAATTTTCAGCTATACTGAAGCTTGGTAAATAAAAATTGCAAATTAAACACCTCCTTATAAACCGGGTCAATTTCAATTTGGTCAAAAACAGCACTATAAAATAAAATGCTGCTTTAGCGTTGCTGGCTTCATCACCTTGTTAGCAACCAATTGAAGACACAAAATGCATTTTGACAAATTTAAAAATGATTACATTTTTAAAAATGTAATGAACTGGTTGAATTTATGTATTTATTTTATTCATTATTTATTTATTAAATGTAAACCCAAGACAGGCCACGGAGGATCCGCAGACTCCACTTTGAGAACCACTGCTGTACAGAATCTAAATAAGGTCTGGTCATATTTACCCTAAAAATGTGTCAAGTTTGATCAATCTAGTTGGTAGTTGTGTCTACATTATTTAGTGATAACAACTAATCCAGAAATGTTGGTGCTTTCAACTAATTTATATTGGAAATAGAGCCTATCGTGTCAATGACTTAAATATAAATTTATAATTCAAGGAATATTTAAATAATGGGGAAAGAAATACTGAACCAGAGGATATTTCTAAACTTTTCATTGGCGCTGTACAAAGAGACTATGAACTCTCCAACTTGTTCGGGAGTCTCCTTTTCACATGGGTTCAACTATAAATCGTCTTACCACTTCTCCGACAATAATGTTTCTCCCAGGATTCAAAATTTGTTGCTGTCATGGTAACTCAAAGCAGCATTTTAATTAGTAGCGAATGTGCCACAATGTGCCTCCTTTTAAACATACAGTTTTTCTATGTTATTACCAAGAAGAAGCAGATGTTCATTGTTTTATTATAATGTATGCGTGACAGTGATCCAGCTCTATTGTCTATTTATGGCAATCTATAACAAGATGGGCTGATTGCTGATTATGGCATGATAGTGTACAGTATTTCTGGTCCCACTGTCGCAACAGATGTTTCGTGATGCCAGGCGTTCATTTATGAGAAAAAAAATGCTCGTACTTCAGATCAACATCAACGCGTATGACACATCACGACAGTTGCACTTATTCAATTTTAGTTTCTTGACCAGTTCTTCCTCACTCAAGAAGGAGATTCCAGAAGATATGTGGCTACAATCAGCAGCTGCGCTGGTTGACGCATGACTATATCCTGCTTTCATGAAAGCCTCAGGGCAATCCCCTTCGCTTCAATAATAATGAATTATGCCACAGTGAGTGCTAAGTTCCAGAAATACAATAACATTTGACCACCTGTTATTAGCCCTCGAATAACATCTCCATCTTATGGCGCTCGTGCTTGTGGGAGCAAGCCCATATGTGATGAGAGGCTTTCTTGTCCAGGCTGAGTTCATTTATTTAAGTCCCACTCCCCATTTCTTCCCCGCTGCCTCGCTTCCAGGCTTTTCTGGCTAGGGACAGGGTTTATTTCAGAGTGGGGGGTGTTGCTATGGCGAGTCTTGCAGCCTCACTCTACTATTCCTCCTGGGAAGAAAGCACATTTTCCTGACATCAATGGGCCGATGGGAGGGATGTGGTGGCGGTGTGGAATATAAAGAGGCACATATAGAGCGCAGACATCTCCTTTTGAATGAAAGTGTTTTGTCTCGTGTCCTTCAGCAGGCCTACACCTGCAGCCACGGCAGACTTGACTCCTACACACTGCAAGTCAACCACCTTTCAGCTTGGTCACAAACAAAAAAGTGGGGTTAATGTTGTATTCATGGAGCATCGGGGTGGCCATGAGGTGAACTCTTGTATCTGGCAAGATGGTTCTATGTCTCTGTTCTTGCTGTGTGGAGCTTGCGTGTCGTTGAAGTACTTCGGTACAAATTGGTTAATCAAAGACTTGAAATGTGAGGATGCACAGGGCCCTGTGTATTTGTCAGCCCGGTGGACTGAGCGACTGATCGAAGATTGAAAGGGAAAGGTCAGTGGGGGCAAGGTTTGTTGCTTTCAGTGGGAAATGTTCTCTTTGTGCTTGTGCTTATGTCTGGTAATTTCTTTCACAGTCTAGGAACATGTCATCTATTTTATAGACGAATGGCTCCATGGTATGGCGATCTAGAAATGTATTGTGAACAGTTGACCACGCGGTTCAGAAGGTAAGAGGTTGCATAAATGGGGCCCTTTTATAATTGACTCCAAAAATGAGACCAATGCAACAACCAATCCGGGGTGTCCCCTGTCTACTCTTTGGAGTCAGCTGGGATAATCGCCAGCGACCCTTGTAAGAAGAAGCGACTCTAGAAAATGGATGAATGGATGGAAGTACAAAAGTCCAAACAGTATTGGCAATCTACAAATTTATAAAAGTAGGAATAAATATATACTGTATACACCGTATAGTGGTTGTTTTACTGAGAGGGGACATATATTGGGGGACATAAGCAAAACAAAGTACAAACCTGCTTTCATTATATTTTATTATGAGAACATTTTCCACAAAAAACTGTAGCACATTTAAATTTGTCCTTTTTTTTACACAGGTGTTAAAACACTGAACAAGAATCATATTCAGAGCCAAGTATGCAGTTTCATGTTTAATCAACTATTTACATATATATGCAAAACATTACTTTTGACATTACTGTCTATTCCCAAAGTCATTTGGCTGCTGCCAGGTGATGTTTCAATACTTTTTTTTTTTCATTTTTCTCAAGTTGGTTGGGTTAATGGTCGTGATACTCATTTTCGGTTTCGGTCAAATATTTTCATTTCATCACAGGACGAGTCAAACAATGCAAAAAATGTCACATAGAGTCTGAAAAATATGATTTGTTAATTTGTTAAATAATCTGAAGATTCAATGGTGCCTACCAGGTATAATTGTAACAAATAATCTGTGTATGTCAGTTCTATGATTGACTGCTGATCATTCCAGTTTGTACACCACCTCTCCACCTAAGTCATAGACTCCAGCTTCCACCTGATCCTGAGCAAGATTAGCAATAAAAAATATGGATGGTTGCATCCGGAATTGTTGGTAGTTAGAAGGATTGAAACCAACAGCTGCTCTGTTTTCCCGAGACGCTCCAGTGAGAATCCTCTCCGCACTCGTGCGGTTCTCTGGAGTTTTTAGTTGGGTGTCTTGGGAACTCCCCAGCTGCGGATTGTCGAGGATGGACAGTTGCAGCTGTGCTGTTTACGAAGGGCAAAAGTGTGAAGGCAGCCACTTCAAAATGCACGAGCGGCCTTGCTCCTAGAGGGTCGTTTGTTCCACATCACAGACTCAACTGATTCAAAATACATGACTAATCTGAGCCTTGATAATGAGCTGATGAATCCAATCTCACGTTAGTGCTGATTTGGGACCGGCAAAACCACGCGTCCTTTTGAAGTGCGCTGTCTCCGATGAGTACCCCACGGCCTTCCCCGTCATTGAACTACAGCTCCCAAGGCCCCACAACGTCGGCCAGTCAACCATGGCCGTAGCCCATCAAGCTCTGCATCAAATCAAAACACCATAAACGCTTTATGGGGAGATACAGTGGCAGAGCAGGGCGGAGTGTGAAAACAAAACAGGGGATTGCTGCTTGTATAATTGGATTCCTGGGTCAGCGGGAGTGGCATCATGACTGGCTAATTCAAGATGGATAACCGCAGGCAGTAAATAGCAGGCAAAAATGTCAATAAGCCCCATCCATATGGCTTACAAAGTGATGTTTTCAAGACATTTCCATCAGTGCAACATAACTCTTGTGTGTTTTTGCCTTCCTGCAGAGCTTAGATGGCGGCTTACCGCAATAGGCAGATCAAGTGCCAGTGAGTAATCCATGACAATAACAACCTCTAGCCCATCCGCTGAAACCCCCTCCTTAGCTCAAACTTCACTTTGCCAATCACACACCTGACGCATCCCGTGTCTCGGTTTATACCATTAGCCCAAGCATTTAATCCTATTAATCAACAACTCTCTCCCCTGAGAGCATTTCGCAGATGCCTCCTGCAAATTTTCCCCAATTTTTTAATGCGCTCTGATTTTAGACTGTCTTACTCATCCAATTGCCCCAGTTGGATTTTACGGAGATATGCATGCACATCTCCCTCATATGTTTAGGCTTATTGTGTGATTTTTATTTATTTATTTTTTTATTTTTATCTTAGTGGTGCATAATGACTTTAGTACTCAAAGAGAATTTAATGAGTCTTCATCTTAGGATTTCCCGTGATGAATTATGGAACAATTTATAAATGATGGTACAAGCAACACAGAGCAGGACGACTTGATTCATCATTGTTCATGTGAAGATCTGACAGTTGCCCAATATAACCCCATGAAATCATAACATGTTAGACAACAGCGTCTGCTACAAGCCCAGAATGATGTTTATACCTTGAGTGTATGAGAATTATGCTACCTCAAATGGTGAAATACTGGACTATAAATCTGGATCCCTGCGAGCACCAGGTTGCCCCCAAGGACCACATGGCGAGTAATGTGGAAGTGTTCAATAAATAGCTCACTAATGATGCCACGTTGAGATTCCCTAGAAATGCGATCGAAGTAATCATTTAAAAATATAAACACTTGGGGCGGTTTATAGTAAATTTGTTGCATGTTGGTGTTTTTTTTTAACTTTTTAATTTCATCCACACTTTCATCCCCCCATTTTCTGTACAATTTATCCTAACTTCAGTGACCCCTGATGGGACAAGATGACGGTGACTTTCTTCAGTTTGAAAGAGAAATCAAGTACACTGGGTTATCTTTGTATGAATTTCTCCAAATCTGAAAGTTAGAAACTTAAAACATCTAACTGTGCTCAAATCATATTTTCACAGCCAATCAAAGTGGAGGTGCAACAATTAATCAATTTATCAACAATAAATCAATCAATTTGGTCGAGGGTGTCAGCTTTGAAGGAAGGCGCCAAGTGATTATTTGCCCGTCAGCTGCACGTTTAGCTGCAGTTTGGTTTATTGTTACAATGATGTTCTTTTTAACGCCTCATGTTTCATTGCAAACCAAAGAATGAAGGAAAAGCTGTACTCTTATTGACTGCAGTCACGCACATTTCCACCGTGTCTGATTGAGTAAATATGCTCACGGCTCGTAGCTAGCCATATAATGTCGTATAATCATCGAGCTCGACTAGGGTTGCCTTGTCTGAAGGTCATTGATAGGGTGGGAGTGGTGAAGAGGGTTGGCATATATGCTCCACAAATGCTTTTTTTTTTATTTTTTTTATTTTATGTTTTGGCAGTCAAAATCATTGTGCGGCCCACTCCCAAATCGGTCATGGACCTTTGGTTGAGGAGCACTGTTATACAGCAATTCAAGGGTAACTTTAATTCTAGAAAGACTAAAGCTATACATTTTGATTTTGCTTTTTTTCTTAGTCTGTGAAGACTGTTTGGACTTTTTAGGAAATGTCTTCATTATTATATCATATGTACATATATGTACATCATTATAATGCCATCAAAGAGGTTCCTAATCATAGTGGTTCATTATGTACTGTATATGTTATGCAGTCAGTTTGGAAAGACGTTTGTGTGAGCACTCATGTTGTAAAAGTTATGTGCTAATGTGAAACTCACGCACATGCACACACACGCACGTGACTAACACGTTCTATCTTTGACTAACCACTGATTTGTATCTGTCTGCTCTTTTATTTCCTTTAATTTAGCATATGTTTTGGAGGCCAAATTACTTACTGATCTTCCTGTAATATCTCTTGTCTTTGAGGAAATGAGCTAGACATGCTTTTGGCTGCTTTTCGAGAAAAGCATAACAAATGGAGCCTGCTCGCATATTCATTTGTCAGTGTGCTCGTGTGTTTGTGCTGTCCACTTGAGTTTATCTGTATGTTTATGTGAATAAAAGAGAAAGGCAGTGATTGTGACTATGTGAAAGGAACAAAAATGGGGAAAAAAATGCTTATGCATACTGATGCGAGCCTGTTAATCTGCTTCTTATCTGCCTTATCTATCCATCCGTCTGTATTTGTGTAATGAATTGAATTTTGCGGCTCACTGTTTCTCGTCTGAGCAGACTTTGCATGCCTCTATTTTTCTCTTCACATGCGCGCCTTAATAAGAGAGTCAGGAAACAGAGGGAAGGCAGGCGACTGGATTAAAAAAGAAGCAGACAGTCAAGTTGACAATGAGCGAGGGGAAAGAGTTAATTAAAAGAACAGCATGTTTGCTCTCTCTTATTTGCTCTGAGCGCATGTCTACTAAATTGAACAGGATGTGAGCTCCTCTGCGATCACATTTGTACAAACGTGTGTGTGTGTGTGTGTGTGTTGAAGTTCATCCCGACTGGGTTGATTAGGTCACATGGTTAGCTTGAGTGGATGTGACGGATGGAGGGGTTGTAATTTCCAGCATGAGCTGGAACATACCTTCTCCCTGCACTTGTGTAGTTAAGCTGCGGTCAAGAAAGATCGTGTGGGGAGAAGCCTGGAAGCTGGCGGTTGCAGGGTTGGGGGTGGGGGGGGGGGTGGTTAACCACCAGAGACATGATGGAGTGAGAACGAGATTAGAAGAATAGGCCAGCAAGCGTGGAAGAAATTAGATACCTGCCTGCCTCATTTGGGTACACATCATTATTCTTACTTTAAGATTTGTTTGGTTGCCAGGAGCACAACAAGTGATATGTGAACGGTCCGGCCCTGAGTAGATTGAGAGCAAAAGCTGTGTCAATAGATGATTCTCCGGGAAGAGGGTTCGCGTGGGCGGTGGGGGGGACGAAGGGGTAAACAAATGCATCTCATTATTTCGACTTGCGCCTCTGCAGTGCTCTGGGTAACCCATCACAGTCCACACAGATTCAATTGCTTCTTTTAAATCAGTTTGAGGTTGAAGCCACATCTCATCTGTCTCAATAGGAGAACTGAGCCGCTGGGACTCTGCACACAGCAACAGCACCCCCTAGTGCCCGAGGGAGGATTACAACGGGTGGGCTGGTGAGTCCGGCATTTTCGCCAGAATTAGTGATAGCGTTAGTTCTGAATTAACATCTCACTCTTTTTTTCGTGCCCGGCTGTTTCTTCCACTCAGTCCCTCTTTCACTTGATCTCACTCAAAAGAAAAGCTACTTTAGCAAAAGCAACTATGCTTTTTTCAGTCAGAGTTGTCAGACACAGCTTTCAGTGTGAGTTTGACACAGCTGATGGTTTTAAAAGAAAAAAAAATGTGATTGTCACAAAACAATCAACGCTCACTGCTTTAATTACTTTGCTTTTTCTCTCCTGGAATGACTATTTACGGTCAGATTAAAGAACTGCAGCGTACAGAGATAGAGAAGTGATGAGCTCTTTGATCAGTCTGGAAAGCACATATTTAGCTTGGGGGCGATCTGAGCAGTGTTTGGTGTTTGCCATGATGGATTAGCATTGGATTGGTTTCATCACTATTTCATCTGTTGTGCTTTCTTCTTGTTCACAATTTGCATTCTAACTTGAACAGAATGTAAATCTCACTAGGGCAATTCATTTAAGCCCCAGTTAAGATGGCGTTGTATGAAAAGTAATGCACCGAAGAACATATTCCGCGGTTACCCTTTTATTTTGGATCAATAGATCGCATCCATCTCTTCAGTGCCTGTCTTCATTGCAGTATGAGCATGGTTGAACTGGCTTAAGGCGAGAGTTGGTGTAAGGTTGTAGACCCCGGACTGGTTGCCAGGCCTATCACATTGATCAATAGATTATATGAATATATCGTTGCCAGTTTTGAAGCTCGAGGAAAATAGTAAAATGAAAATGTTTTTCATCCTCATTAAATCATCCTGCAGGGTGACATCCCAAGTAACTTCCAGTCTATTTGAGCTACAACTCAGTATAAAAGTCAGGTAAATCACACTTATTACATGCACCTCAAAGTCTGTTTCCTGGTTTAATTATTGTAACAACAACATTTTCAACAACAAAAAAAGAGAAATAAGTGGTAGAGATGGCTGGAAGCATAGATGAATAGGTATGGCTGATGAATGGATGGATGGATGGATGGATGGATGGATGGATGGATGGATGGATGGATGGATGGATGGATGGATGGATGGATGGATGGATCTATCAGTCAACCATGGCTGGAAGTTTAACACAAATTTTTCAAGGTATGCATCACATTTCTGATCATGGAAATTTTTTCGCAGAAAATGGCAAAAAGACACTTAAACTGAAACAATACAGATTAGAGATTGCAATAAAGCATACAATAGAGATTGTGGAGCTTAAAAACCACTACAAGTAAGCATCTTTCTGAATTTTACATGCGCACACTCAGGAGAAAAAGAGAGGCGTTGACGAAAACTGAACAGGCTGTGCCCATTCACTTACAGTGGGCAGGGTCATTCTTTTTTCATTCTGAAGGCTCTGTCCGATTTCAGGGAACCTGGCAACAATAACTATAGCTGAAATAAGATTGCATTAAAAAAAAAATCCCAACTTTTCAAATATATAGCACTAGAAACACTGCATAAAAAGCGGATATGTCTTAGAGAGAACAGACCAGTGAGAATCATTCTATTCAGATGTATTAATGAATAAATTTGAGTATGTGTAGACCTGTGGTGAAGAAGGCCTTGCTGGCCCCCAGGGTCCACCAATGGGTTTAAGAACTTGTGTCACCGATAACGGTCTCAACTCCTAATATGATGCCAGAATCTCTTGGGCAGTTTTGGCTATTTCTATTTGCAGCACCTATAATATCAAAGTCCATCAGGTTGAATGGGGATTGTCCATGCACAGCCATTTTTAAAGCTCCCAGCGATGTTTAGGAATACAAATTGAATTAATTTTGGAATTAGGTTGTCCCATAAACCGTAAAATTCTATATCTACTTTCTGGATGCTCTGATGGCAAACAGCTCACTTGTTGATATTATGCATTTGCTACATCCGAGCCTTACTTTGAAGCCGACATGGCAACACCGTGGGTGGGAGAAAAGAAATATATTGTCACCTGTGTCGCCATTGATGCAATGTCGGTGGAAGAAATGACACTTTGTAAAAGCCCTTTCAATAGCTTTAGAGGTAGCAGACATGGTCACCCAGACAGCTTGAATAGAGACTGCCCAATAATTCAATTCCGAGTCTTCTGTGGGTTACAACCTGATTATTTTACCATAAAAAAAACTTCAAGGAGGATGAAACGCGAGTTCAGAAACGACTTTTTTTCCACGTCTTTTTTTAATCGAAGAATTGAAAAGGTGCAGACGCTGTGTAGGAAGTATTAACCTGAACACTGGAATTTCCAATTTTGACTGGCTATACGCCGGATGTGCAGTGAACACATTGCAAGTCCGAAGTCCAAAGCCACTCTACAGCGTTCTCATACTCAATCTTGCCCTTTACATCTCCGAGTCGCACCTCTTACACTGACAGTGTGTTGTTTTCTGGTACTTAGTACAGAGTTGCTTTACATGTGTAAATAACACACTCATAGGTGTCTGTCCCTGGCCACTGGTGACATCACACATTTTCAGATGGAACACTTTTCCACTTTGTTTAAAGCCATTCATCTGCCGCCAAGCATCCTGCATCTTCAAAGGTTTCCGGTAGTGAGCCTCAGCGCCAGAGGAAGCTCCTGACCATTCAGGAGAGAATAAAACTCCTGGATATGCACCGGGAAGGATGGATTTATACAGCCATTATATTGAGTACGCTTTTCTGTTCCCCCTCAACATAACAACTAGATATAAAAAGTTCATGCCCATGGGATTACTGCCGTTGAAAGTTGTTCACAGTACGCAGGACATTATCACTGCTTTAAAGTCATTCTTATACATCGTGCTTTACTTTGCAGTTTTTGGTGTATTTTTCAAATAGGTTTTGAATATGTTTAGTTAAGTTGTGTATGAATAAAAAAATGTTCAAATGAGTTTGAAGCATGTACAAGAGGTAATACTAGATGGGAACTAATGATTATTCTAATAATCGATTCACCTTGATTATTCTGATTAATTGATTCATCGTATTTTTGACAAAATGTTCTAACTTTCATCTCTGTCCAAAAAAATTGTTTTTTTTTTTTTCAAATTGACTTTGCAAAAAAATGTTGTTGTTGTTGTTGTTCTTTTTTTATGATTTGGTTACTGTTTGATCTGTAATGTCAGAAAATTGTCAAAAATGTTGATATTTTTTTCCTAAGTAAAACAGAAGTGTCAAAATGTTTTTCATGCTTTATAGAGGACTAAAATAAGTTGAAAATATTTAAAGTTGGGCAAATTCAATTGTGAGCTTTTGAACAATTTTTAGGTTTCTACCCGATTAATTTGGTAATTGAGTCATTGTTGATTAACCGATTACAGTAGTTATTGCACCTGTCCATAAAACAATGATGACTTTTTTAGAATGGTCTTGCTATACAGCAGATTTCCATTGGGCTGGGGCCCATGCGTCGAATCATACGATCAAAAAATAACAAATCAATCATTCATTTTGATTTATTTTTATTTATGAATGTTGACTTGAAGTTGATCAAAGTTCGACTCATTTGCTCCACTGGTTTGTTTCCTTTATTGTGCAGTAAAGTCCCTTATAATCGGATGCGCCCTTTAACAGAGGCGGAAATTTCCCAAAATAGACCTGTTGCGACTGCGCCTTATAATGCAAAATGCCTGTTGCACACTCAAGAGCGTTTTGGTGGAAAGTAGTCTTGGCAGCAACCCCAGAAGATGCAAAACTAACACTAAAACACCAACGAGAAGATCTGGGCAGCCAAAAAAGTACGCAACTACATATCTGCTGTGACTGGAGACATGGAAGAATATGTCACTTTTTATGGATGGGTCTGGAGTCAGCAACCACAATCTACACATGAATGGAGTCTTGTATGGCGGACTGAGGTGCGGTTTTGTTTTAAATCCTGTTACAATATGCCACTTGAACACACACCAACCCCATGTAAGCGCGTGTAAACACGATTTGTGTATCTATACTCCATTGTGTCTTTTAGATGGAGCGGAGCTGACAGGTGCACCGTTTTCCTCCATATCTGGCTCAAAGGATAAGCTCGCGAACACGCACGCCGAAGTTACGTATGTGTTCATCCGCCTGCCAGACTCATTCTCCTCACCAGCCTCTACACTCCAAGTCTATCTTTGTCTCCCGTTTGCCTTCTTTTCCACCCAGCTCCTATTTTCACATTCGCTTAGAGTGAGCACAATGAATTTGGGCGCACTGTTACTTGGCACTGTGCGATTGAATTAGCTGCTGTCAAAGGCACAAAATTACATTCCAGTGGGGAGACAAATCCGATCCTCGCATGTTCGCCAGGTGCCTTTACATTAAACAGGGCCAGAGATTGCTTTAATCCTGCGTGTCTCCTCTGTGTCGAAGATAATAACTTGGTGTCATATCCTGAGATAACACTGGTCCCGAGGATGCGCAACATTGTTCGGCGCTACTGCAGCCAAAGTCTTAAGCAATATTGATTCTGCTTCTTTTTCATATTCACACGGCGCGTACACAGCAGTGGGTAATGTGTGATGGCTGTGCTAGGCAATGAGGTGCAATTTCAAACAGAAGGTATCAAGTGAAAAAGTACACCAGGCTCAGAATAAAAATAATCCACAATATGCCTTGAAGGCATCAACTTCCTCCCATAGCGTTAAAACATGTTTTGCTAGATTAATGAGGACTCTCTGCATGGCCCTTGCCGTATGCACCTCTTCAAAACTTTCTTTAAAAAAAATAAAATAAAATAAAATAAAATAAAGGTCCAATTTGCTGAAAAAGATAGACTGCTACAGTGGGCGCTAGCTCATTCTGGAAACTTGCCAACAAGAGGGAAAAAGGTGAAAGGCTTTGATGAGAAGAGAGAAGTCGTAACACATACCACGAATGACTAGATAAAATATTGCAATATGAATATATTAATTTAGAGATGCTGCACAAAGTTTCATGCTATTATTTTGCATACTACTTTTGAGCAGACTGAAAGAAAATGTACAATGAAGTGTGCAAATGTAAACATAGAAGGTTCATTTTTTAGCTGAACTTGAGATATTTCCTCTTACTGAATTGTTTAACAAAGACCACACAGCTTGCGTTAGCTGTGGTGTATGGCTTATTTATTTATTTATTGCAATTTACACACAGTATTTGTCTTAGCTGATATTTTACTATCCTTTTCTTGAAAAAGGAAAATTAAATGTTGCCACATGGGTGATTTGAAAGTAATCAGCGCATCCTGTATTTCTCCTGTTAGGCTGCAAAAATTAGACTAGACAGAAAATAGACTTTGGGTTTTAGTTTAGATTTTTTTTTGCTTTGTGTAAAACAAATATAAATACAGAAGAAAAAATAACACATTTTCCACTGAATCATGATTGACCAACATTTATATTTTCTGATAATCAACACATATATATATTTGTATATATGTTTATTTTACCCAAACATGAACTGTGTTTTGAACTTAAACAACACTTAGGTAAACTTACATACTCAAAATTATCCCGAAATAAATATTATTGCTTCTGTGTTCTTGTAAATGATGGCCTAGAACGCTGGAAATGTAGCAGCTGTAGAATCCTTGTATTGCCGATAGCTCACTGCATGCGCTGTGTTGTCACCTGTTGTCAAACCTCATATTCCTAGATCACTGTCCTGCATTCTCTTCTTCATTTTGACTGGTAAGAGTTGTTTGCTTTTAGAAGTGTTGGATTTTGGAGTCCATACTGTGCGGTGCTTTTATTAGTCATCATATGTCGGGGCTGATGGACTCTTCACTTCCAACTGTGGCCTCCTTGATTATGTCCGGGGTAACTAATCGGTGTTGACATTTTTGCCCAAGTTTTGTAGATAGCATTCCATTGTGCACGGAAACACAAAAATACAAATTGTATTTGTATTTGTTTGCTCTCTCGCTCACTTGGCATATGCTTCCAACATATGGTCTCTCAAAGACACCATAGTAGAGCTGCATTCACATAACGACAGTAAATGGCAAGCCGTAAATCTACATAATGCGTCTTTAAAGCACATCCTATTTCTGAAAAGAAACCCAATTAAATATTCCTTGCCTATCTCAGCTATGTCAACGAAAGACAATGAATTTGGGCTGTAAGTGTGTGTGTTTGTAAACGAGTTGTTTAACAACAATTGAACGCTGCAGCAGCCCCAATTCAATAGAATGCCTTGGAGTATTGGGCCTTACGTACCCTGTTGTCTGGAAAATGTGAGAAAACACATTCAACTTGAAGGCAGATTCTCACCTGCATCCTGCAAGTGGAAGACTGGGAGTGATATGTGCAAAGAATGACACTGTTCACGCCTCAGAAAATGTCAATATATTGTGGGTCAGGGCTCTCAGGTACAACTTGAATATGCTTGATTGCTCTTGCTTTATACACCAGAGCACAGTGCTGGAAAAAATAAGGGCCTTCAACAAACTGTTCCCACAGAGCCGAAAGGATAAAATCATTAAAGTTGTTCAATTTCTAAGTTTAAGAAAAATAAGTAAAATTCAAGAAGAACTAAGGGATTAAAAATCAAATATGAATTTTGAGCATTCGGGGTTCTTTTTTTTTTTAAATGGTCCCGACATAAGTGTTTAGGAACCTATATATAAATCAAAAATTAATTATGTTACACAAGCTTGAATGTTGTCAGGTTGAAATGCCTAGTTTTAAGAATAAGATGTTTGAGGTTTTGGTGCATACATGTTTCAAGTGTGCTTAGCAACAAGCACTTGGCGAAAGATATTGACATTTAACTTTCAGGAAACGTTGAAAGTCTATTCCAATTGCAGGTAAGGACATCACCCGAGATTTGAGCTCTCGGGTGATGTTATGAGGTTTGACATTCCAATAGATGAAATTGGGCAAAAATATAATAATTTAGCCTGTAACTCCAAAGCAACTTTAAAGATCCCATTAAGCTTAGATTTCATCTCTTCAGGCATTATCTGTCAAAGTTTGATTATTTTTCTGTTTCTACTTGTGTAACGAAGAGCATGTTCAGCCATGTTGCTTAAACGTATTACTGTGTTGGCAATGAACATAGCTTCTGTTCTGTGGCTTTGAGGTAGAGGGTCACATGATGGTGTTTTCAACTGTTATCGGTCGCTATTTTCATGTAAGTCATAGGTGTCAAACTCCAGTCCTCGACGGCTGGTATCTTGCGTGTTTTTCATATTATTTATTTTATATTTCTATAAACTTTGACAACAATTATAGAACTTTTGTTTTGTTGTACATTTGTACCATTTGGGCATCATGGGTCATAGTAGATGAATATGGGATATAGTAGATGAATATTTAACTAAAGTACAGTACATCATCAAATCTGAAACCACAGACTAACCCTGTCAAAAACTGGAAGCCGAGGCAAACATGGTGAGTTATCACATAACAAAATAATAATAATTTGCATTTGGACTGAAGTGGCACTGCCTTGGGTGGCTCTTTTTTTGAATTGTAGAACAACACAAATGTCCTATCCATTGACTTTGTCTATGAATTGATCATTCTTGTTTTTGCAAAAACAGCATTTAAAGTCGTATCAGTTGAGTGCTAAAAAAGTGTGACTGTGTGTCCATCCTGAGCTCCGCCCTCAACCCCTGTGTGTGTGTGTGTGCATGCATTTGTACATCAGCAGCTGCCTGTTCTTAAGGTGGTCCACTGCGCTGCCAAACTAACAACATTAATTGTCAAGTGTATTGGATTTGATGCTTCTGTCTGCAAGCTGTGACGAGATTACGCCAACCCTACAAGAAAGATCAAAAGCTTTTTTCAACAGCCGCAGAAATCTTGAACAACATATCGACTGGATCACAACTGCTGACACCTTTTGCACTGTCCTCCATCTTTGATTCTTTCCTGTCGTTGCTATTGTTCGTGTTTTATCCTTTCCCAGTTTCTCTGGGCACTGTTCCCACCCTCTAAATATTGTTACTCGCTTTCCTTGGAAAAATGGCTTTGTCCTAAGTGCTAATTTTGCAGAGCTGGCTGGGCCGCAGGTGCATTGAGAACGCCAGCCCATCATAGCAAGAGTGTTGGCCATTTCAGCCGCCCTGATTGTTCGCAATGTGCAATTTGTCTTGTTGGTCCAGTCTGCAGTGCGCGCTCGGAAACTGATTACAGCGATAATAAATGGCTGCCCTCCTTTAATTTATTTGACTGCATATATTTTATTCAAAGAGGAGTGTAATCTATTTGTACTTGCTGTCGTAGTAACTATTTGAGCATTTGTTATTTTGCTTCATGGACTAGATCCATCTCACGGCTCCTTTAATTCTTTCATCAGATCTGTACTTCTTATCCGCAGTCATGTTCAATGTGTCCAATTTATTGGCGCTGTCTCAGCAAATAGGGACACTTCCTACTCAATTGCAAGGAGTGCTGCCATAGTAGAGCATTCTCGTCTTTTCTATCCATTGAGGAGCACATCTTTCAGCACTCCCACTGATTTCTTATTTCCCTCACCTTACTTTCGCTTCAGTTCTCTTCTAACCTTGTTTACCCTACATTTACGTGTTAGTTTCCTTGATGACACGACACCAACTCAGCCTCCAATCATTTGGGGTCGGGATGAAAGTGACGTAAAAGCAGAAACAATTCTTTAATTCTTGGTTGGTTTGTGTGTGTTTCGTCATGGAAATCCTCGACTCACTCTTCAATGAACCATGACAAAGCATAAGCACCATCTGCTAATAGTTTTGTGAATAAGGTCATGCTAGCAATAAGAATCTTTTTACTTTATAAACTTGGGATACAGGTGCATCAAATTGTCTGTACCTTCTGCACTATAACATTGAGTGTTACGGTCCTCATCACGTATCACGCTTATGTTTCTCTTTTTTCGTGTGTCTGAATTCAGACGAACATGTGAGTCAAGGTCACTCAGGCACAACTACTGTTGGGCATCGATTTAAATTTGGACGATTCTGATTCTGGTTCTTCCATTTGATTTTGATTCCAAATATTCGTTTGGGAACAAGAAAATGCTTGTTTTTTCGCCCCAAATTTTTAAAAGTTGAAGACAACTTGCAAGTTTAGGATTTTGGCCAGAAACTTAAAGTCAAATCAGCATTTCGTGGGCCACATAAAATGATACGGCAGGCCAGATTTAGTCCCCGGGCCTTGAGTTTGACGCCCGTGGTCTAAGTCGACTTTATGTCACCTTATACGTATGTCCATGTGCTGCAGCTGATTCTGCTATAAGCTAAATATTATCTGGGTATTTGTGTGTTGACTCACTATTGTTATTGTTGTTCTACATTCTAAAGCTAAGGACTCTTTTGGTGCACTAATTTATGTCAGGCATGTTCTTGGCCAGCTCAGCTCGTCCTGGGTGGGCAAGTGTTGTTGAGTTGTTCACCAAGTACGAGCAGGAGTTAATGCTGTTCACACGTACATCAAAGCGGTCGACGTTCGAGAGAAAAGAAAGAAACAAGAACATACAGACATTACCAAAGTGGTCTGAGTGAGATGTTGAGTTCTGTAAAGTGGATTAAGTCGAGATTAAAGCAGAGTTGTTTCTCCTTTTGTGTACGGCCACACGCTTTGATTTGAGTTTGCACTTGTTAAACTTACTAAACCAGTTCTTACTTGGAATTTCAATCCATGGAATTTATGGTCGTCGCCGGCCGAGGCAAGCCGTCGGCCCGGGCAGTGCACTGACCCTGACACAGCAGGTTGCCTGGGGTGATCTGCGGAAAGGACTCCGTGTGCATACAATATATGCTGTCGCTCTTCGCTGTAACCCCTCCTTGATGTGCATCCACACAGCAGAGTAGTCCGCACCGGCCACTTCTCTCGGCCCTACGGCCCAAGCATTCCCAGCACCGGCACCCAGTGGAAAGCTGGGCAACCAAGAGGCAGAGAAGGGCAATGCTGTCTTGTGAAGGTCTCAATATGGTTAACCAATCACCACACAGTACAATAAACTGTTTCAGCTGTTCAAGCACACAGACAATAGCCACCACCTACATGCATACAACAACCATTCTGATTATGATGAATTGCAGCGTACACATAACCTAAACACCTGATTGCAAGGCAACGTGCAGGCAGTACATAATGCTACAGATGCTCTTGGGCCAGTAGGAATCATCACCACCTTGCAGGTGCTAACATAGTGCTGCGGCTTAGTATTCACTGACCACTTTTTCTAAATGATGTACAACAAGTACAGATGTTCGTAAGGCTCGAGAGGCCTGTATGCTATTATGAATCTTTCTACAGTTAACTATTATGTATATGAATATTCATCACCTTTGGCATAATGGCAATTAAATTCTTATGAAATATGAGTTATTTTGGGGGCTGTATTTCTGACCCCTAAGTAAGATGTCTGGCTCCCATAAACTCTTGCTTTAATCATGTGGCTACTGCTGCCTTTTCATGATATGTGAGCGTGTGGTTATTCTGCATCGACGTTACAGGCGCGGAACGCAATTAACGACACTGTGAGGACCCCTTTGTTTTTTTCTGACCAGGTGGAGCTGCTACTAAGAGTGTGGCAATGATTGAAAACACCACATTAGGTGTTTTTGATGAGGAAATAACCTTGCAACATGGTTAAAAGCTCCAAAAGGTTTGTATGATGCTGGTCCTTTAAATGTTTCTATTAAAATATTCTACACATACAAGTTAAATCAAAATTTGATGGGTATAAATGTTAAAAAAGAACAGCTTTCAAAGACTGAATGTTTTGTTTTATCCATCCATCCATTTTCTACTGTTGTATTCCAGGATCGCGGGGACAGCAACTTCAGCCCAGAACTCCTCTCCCCGGTCGTTTCGTCCCGCTCCTCTGGGAATACCTCCAGCCGTTCCCAGGACAGCTGAGAAAAATATTCTCTTGAGTGTGACCTTGGTTGTCCCGGGGCCTTTCCTGAGGTGGGACATACCAAGACCACCTCACCAGGGTGGCATAGGTATGTATACATCAACAACAGTTTTGTTTACCCCATGCATTTTATGCTTTCATTTTTTTGTGTGCAAATACATTTTAAGTAATATTTGTGTTTATCAAGTTGAATTGTTTCAACGTCACTTATATTGTGTGTTTTCACCTCTAGGGGACACGTCTGGAACATATACGTCGCAAAAATTAAAGGCTCGTTGAGTATTAACATTAATAGCTGAGAGGAGTGTTACAATTAGTCGTAACTCCAAAATAAAGTCTTCTGCAGTCCCAGCATAAATTCTTTTACCAACATCATTATTGAAACTAATGATTATTCG